>NC_028639.1:64558983-64650442 GCF_001406875.1 Solanum pennellii
CCCCCCCACACAAAAAATATATTAAAATCATAGATAACACTCAAATTCTAAACACAAGTCATTAAGCAACCACTACAAGCTAAAAAATCTATTTTTGTTAAATCTTTAGAATTTTCTCAATCTTCAAAATTATTATAATCTCTCTTGTTTTACATGTATATAATCTATTTCCCAAGTTTTAAATGTATAAAAGGACAGAGAAATTTGTTTGTGAAAAGTAAGAATGATCATTTTGATTATAGTTGGCAGGTCGATATTCTTAAATCTAAATTCATTGAAAAGACATAAAAGATGGATCTTTGTCTGTTGTTAAATTTCCGTCTTTAGCGCAAAAATGATCTTTATTCATTTATTGGTCATGATTAATCCTTAATTGGCCATAATTAAATTCTTCTAGAACACAATGTAAATATGTCTAACAAAAGAATTTAAGAAAAATATTAAAGTAATGTTAATTTGCATCAATTTCTTTGTGCATAAATGAAGTAATAAGTAGAAAATTAGTTAAAAGTCACAACATCTCCTCATAATCTTCATTCCGGCCAGGTGGACAGCCAAACAAATTGGAATCAAATTTACCTTCTAAATGTTTATAACTATCTATAATGATTGAAACTAAAAACATACTTCCTTCCTCTTATATTAGTTTGTCATTATATTAAATGTCCCATATTAATTGGTTATTATATTAATAGTTATTTCATATTAATTTTCTACCTTACTAAATAAATAAATCATTAATGAAATATTTTCTATATTCTTCTTGCAATTTTTTCTTTTCAAAAGTATTCACATTTATATGTAAATATCTCAAGAAGTTTATAGAGGTGAATTAGTAAAAATTATCTTCTTATTTATGATTTCTTAAGCACTACTCAAAACGAAAAGTGATCTACGAAAATATCAAAAAATATGTTTGGAATGACTTTTACCATCAGAAGTCAGAACATATTTTTATCATTTTAGCTTAAAATAAATTATTAATAAACATATTTCAAATGTACCCAACACCCAAAAGTTAAAGTTCTTAAAAAGTATTCTAACATTAAAATACTTAAAATAAATCAATTTAAACAAGCTCTAAATTAATATATATAAAAGAAATTATTTACATTATTGAGGAGTTAAAAAACTCTTGAAAATCGACTATAATAAATAAAATTAGAGATCTCAACTTCAGTAAATAAATCTTATTGAAGTAAATTCTAATAAATTTTCACATTGAAGGGTAAAACACTTCCTAACATAAGCTACTTCGTTTTCAAAAGGACTCGAACTCAACACCTTTTGATTAAGGATAAATGAATACTTACCACTCTACCACAATCTTTGTGGGTAAATTCTAATAATATTCTAAAACCAAAGGGACGCCAAAGATGAAAGATCCTCTAAGGGGGTTATATGTAATTTAACAAAAAGAAAGTAGATATGGTTGGGAACACTAGTTAAATTTAGTTTTAAGTATTGTATTAAACTAGAAACAATAGATATTGCCAAAGCTAAGTTGTCTTGTGCATACAAAGGAAAGATGCTTTGGTCTTTTTCTCCAGACACTTGCTGTAACTGTACCCACAGTACTGTCTTTTTTCTTCAGCAGAAGCAGCTACAGATTCTCATGAATGAAAGAAGAGAAAACAAAAGATTGGAGAAGAGCTGAGTAATATTGTGATGACTAGTAAGTAAAAGTAGTACTCCACTAGTTGATGAATGAATATAATGAAGTTTTGTTTGTTTTCTGAAGAGTTTGAAAGAGACTACTCTGCCAACTTTGGCACTGAAAAACATGCTGTTTTCACCTTTAACATTTATAAGGATGCACAGGAAAAGGACTATTATCTGATTCCCCTTCTTTTTTTTCAAATTTTTCTTTAATACCACTGGGGTCACCCTTACCCAACAAACATCTCTAAATACTCCAAATGCAAAATCTGACACATTATAAAAAAAATTTAGACACCAGATAACATAATTTAATTTAGTTCTCTGTTTTTTCTTTAGAAAAAAAATATATATATACAGCTCATTCAACTCAATGAAATAGTTTACTATATAAATGAGTACTAGTAGTGAAATGAAGAACCCCTGCAAAATTTGATACCAAGAAATCTCACATTATTGCGTTTGTTGAAAAAAAAAACACCATTATGACAGTCACCGTGCAAGAATGAAATAAGAAAAATTACACCAAATACGCTTCTTTTTTTTTTTTTAATCATACAACCCTTCATTAACTATTCTTAGCATCACCACCACCACCCTCACTACACTACTAGCTATAATCATATAATCAACAAACATAAAAGAAAAGGAATTATACTAATATAATTTAGAAACTAAAGTTGAGAAAGTTTGAGATGTTCGTTTTGATTGATATTGTTGGCAACTTCATGATGATGACCTTCTGATAAAGCCGAAGAAATATAACTCAATGCCAATGAGTTATTTTCATCAGCAATACTAACTCTGGTAGTTGATTGGAATTTCTGTTTGCAAGAATGACAAGTGATTTGTGAAAGTGTAGAATTGATTTGCTTGATGGCATGTTCTTTCAAAGCGTTAGCCTTGTCCAACTCCGCTTGTGCTTGTTGTCTAATTCTCTTAGCATTTGCAAATTCCTGCTCAGCCAGCTCGATCTGCCGCTTTGCTTGCTGCCTAGCCTCTTCGGCATACGCCTTCTCTGAGATCGCTACCCTTAGCTGCTCCGTTGTTTCATCTTTCAGCCTCAAAGCATCTGAACTACGCTTCTCATTCGCGTTTTCTGAAGACTCGTTGAAGTCTGAGGAGCCAATGGAGAGTTGTAGATTGTAAGCTGAGTGATCTTCGTTTGGTTTAGATGATACGGAGACGTCAAAAGGTGGGCTAGATGATGATGTAGTAGTAGTCAAGAGCTGGAGTTCCAAATTGTGTTTGTTTGTACAACTTTTTACCATGTTGGGATTAGCCGCCGCAGCAGCAGATGACAGTTTTTTTAGCAATGTACTAGACCATGGTGTTGTGCTGAGATTGGTGTCGCTAGACGGGCTAGGAGTACTTGAAGCAGTGCGAGAAAGGCAAGGAGGATGTAAAGATTGTGATTCAGATCGGAGTCTGCCCATGCTACAAGCGTCTTGATGCTCAATGAAGCTTTCCACTCTACGTGAAGAAGAAAGAGTAGAAACGAATCAATTTTTTCGTCATGCAAATAGTAATTTACTTGTTTGCATAAAGTCAAAATGGTAATGATTTTGGAAAAGTGAAAAAAAAAAAAAGGGACAACTTCATCAAATGCTGGGAGTATGTGATGATTCAAACTTATCATTGATGAATATGGGAGGAAGTAACCAAAAAGAAAAGCATAACTATGTTAGGCAAAATTACACGAACTTAGCTAAACCAAAAGCATCTTCATAAATACACATTTAACGTATAAATAAGAAAAAATAAAATACATAGACGCATAACTAACATCCTCATTCTTCTTAATTAATTAGCAAACAGAATGTTATTCTTTCGGGGGAGTCAATCTCATTCTTCCATGAAACATAGAATAATGAAAAAGATTTTAAAAAAAACAAAAACACGTTGATTTATTTAAACGAAACGGATTCCGTTTGTTAATTTTCTTTTTTATTGAAACTGAAAGAGTATTTAAAATAAAGTAGTATTAAGGCAACTAGTATCATTTATATCTGAAGGAAACAGTTTACTAATTTTGCGGACTTTGTTTAATATTCCTTCTCTTTCCAAAAGCCGTTACAAAATCAAAAAAAAAAACCGTAAACCCTCATGTAGAGATGACATTGTAATTTTAATTTTAAAAAAATAAATAATAAGAGTATTGTTCCAAGCACATAGAGCCAGTATACCTTGAAAAAACGCGGCCACAATCACAAGAATGTCCACGAGTGCCGCAAGTTTTCAGATGAGCTTTGTAATCAGATTGAACTGCATAGCCTTTAGAGCATTTTTCACAAACCCATTGCTTGTGATTACTGTGTTTTCTACGGAAATGTTTTTTAATACCGACGAGATCTCCCAAGGCATGACAAGGATCATGATGGAGACAAGTTGGCTCTGGGCAAACGAAAACACGTTTTCTTACAATTGGGGTTTCTCTTTTAAGCAGCTTCCATGGAACTTTATGCCGCCTTCTATGCATCTGTAAGTTTTGATCTCTCTGAAATCCCTGATTACAGATCTCACATACGTATCGATCCGATTCCAGTAACGTTTTCGGTGAAAGCGATACTACTTCTGCATCTGGATCTAGTACAATTTAATCAAATTTCAATAAACAAAAATCAGTCTGATTAAAAAAAAAACATACAATAGGGGTGTGCCTTCCATTCTTATGCATACCTGGAGTTCCTGCAGGTCTTCGTTTTCTTCTACTACCATTATTTGCATTTTCTGAGGAATTAAACGGGTCGGATGAAGAAGAGGGATTGTTATTACTTAACATGGCTGATCAATAGATATGAAAATTCAGTAAAATTAAGGGATAGCTGAGTGGGTGTATTAATTTTAGGTTTTTGAAGAAAAACAAAAGGGGGTTTAATTACAACATGGAGAAAGAAAGAGAGATGGGAATTGATGAAGAAGAAATTAAAACACAGATAAAGCCATAGAGGAAAATAATAAAAAGGGTCTTTTCTTCTTTACTTTCTCTCTTTCGGTTATCATCAGCTTTCTTTTAGCTTTTCAACTTTCAGCTTTTCATCAGCTTTCTCTCATAAAACTTTGCCCTTTGCCAGATATTGTTCAAGAGTCACACCCCTTAATAAAAACTTCAAGGTTAGGTTCGGTATAAAAAAAAATTAAAAGCCTTTTTTAAATAAATACATTTATTTTATTTTGAGAGAATATATTTCTCAACTTAATTGCAAATTATTACTTTGATAATCTTAAAAATATTATTTTATTTGACCAACTAAATTTAGATATGTTACTTCTTTTGTCCGGTATTGTTTGTCAAGATTTCTATTTTTAGAGTCAAATTATAAAAATTTTGACTAACATTTAAGATACATTTTTTCATCATATTAATATTCAAAAGATTGTAATTTATACTACTTTTCATATAGTTTTAAAATATCTATTTTTTGGTTAAAATATCGAATTAATGTGATCTAATTTACCTTTGAAAATTAGTCAAATTAACTTTCGATAAACGCAACATGACAAACATTTCTGAATCGAGGGAGTATATGATAGCGAGTGGTCTCAAATTATTATAGAAGCATGAAAATTTTAGTAAAAATTATAGATAAGTGTCTAAAATACTTTTAAACTTAAAGAAAATTTAGGAATGAATTTCACTTTTGTTGCAAGATCGAGGGTGCATGTTTAGTTACGTTTAAGGTTATTACTATTAGTTCGAAGACGAAGAATTTAAGAGTGCTTTCAATTATTAGTATTATTTTTTTGAGAGGCATGGGGGTGGGGGTGGGGGTGGGGTGTGAGGGTATTTGAGAGAGTTCTTGACCCAATCATAATGTTCCAAACTTGATATAATGAGGTAGGAGTAGGAGTACTGAAGAAAAAAGAAAGAAGCCAAACAAATAAAAACAGAAGACCAATATTTGATGGGCACAGTAAATTTGCATAGACATATAAATACAAAGTAGAGACTCCAGTATTATAACACCCACAGGGCCATTTACAACCTACACGTAAGGATTTCTTTTTTGTCAGCCTCTTTCTCTGCATACAGTGAGTGTCTAGCTACCTAATACTAAATTTATTACACTACTAACAAAAATTAATTTCTTTACCTTTAATCAATATACCTTTTGGATATGGTGTAATATCGTAGTAGTGCGATAATTTTATCCTTAGAGATCTTGAATTCAAATATTATGTATAGAGTCTTGCAGTCTGACATTCACATTCCGTCAAACTTCAATATATATATATCTTTTTGATATTTATAATGATAATTAACACGTATTCTGTAAAATTAATCATAATACGTGTAAATTGATCAAAATCTGAGTATCGACTATAAAGGAAAGTTACTGTAGATCAGTTGTATGGTAGAAAGTAAGTTTTTTTGCAAGTATATAAGTTTTATGATCAACTATTAGAGTAAATTTTTGTGAGTAATTTTTGCTTAGCATTGCAATTACGAGTTTGTCCCTCCATTCATGGCTGCTAATAGAGTAGAAAAGGACATTCCATCCCTACTCCCGAAGACGCACAATGATTCGAATTTACAAGCAGCTTTTTTATTTGAAAGGACTGTCTACTCAAAGCTTGTTTAAGGGTGTTTTGGTCATTTCATAGGAATTACTTGGTGTGTGGACATCAAACTTTTGGTACAACAACAGCATCGATAAAACAGTGTTAGCATTTTGCAACAGTAGATTTCTTCTGCATATGACGTATGGTTATTACTTTTTGTTTTATTATATAATGTTTGATACTTAAAATAAGATTCAATTGATCGTGAGCCTAAAATTTCATCTAATGTTTGATATTAAAACAAGATTCAATTGATTGAGAGTTTGAAATTTCATCTTACGAATTACTATATAATATACTGCATGATAAAAATTAGTTTAAACTCCATATTTAAATTTGAAAAGATAAAAAGATACTTACGACTCTATCCCACGTAGCACTCCTAAGAACAAAATCCTAACTCATATTTGAATTATATAATTATACTAACATAAACTATATTCAGATAGATAGATTAACCCAAAAATTCTTTTACAGCACAAAATAAGAGGGTCCAATTGTTATTTGTGGTGAAAAAGTTATCAATTTATATGACACATAAATAAAGAGGAGTAATAATTTGCTGACCAGCCTTAAATGTTCTCTTCTCACATGACCCCCACCCCACCCCCTCCAAATATATATTTTTTTAAAAAAAAAAAAGCAATATTTTGAGTAATTATAGTTCAATAACGAACAAAAATTGTAGGATTAGTTCTAATTAATGTGGCAGTGGAGAACTAATCATGAGATGCATGCTAATAACAACATGGATTACATGATCAGTCATGTGTCTTGTTCTCTTAAACACAAGATTGGAAATACAAACATTTAACACTAAAGTTAGCACTTGAATTTTGGTACATATATGGTGTCCTACCAGAACAAACATCACTTATATTAATTTCAATTCACAATATTATTATATATAACATACATCTATCCATAAAAGACATATTTAGAGGAAATAGATTTTCATTTTATTACTGCGTAAATATTTTATAGCAATTGATCATAAGTTAAATATGACTTTTTTGTTAGCTAATTAATTATTACAATCCCAGAAAGAAACTTGTATAGGCTACTTTCTTTTTATTAAATTGTTAAATCAATCTCTTTTGCTCGTTAAAGGTAAAATCCATGTCCATCTAAACAAACATATTTCTTACTTACAAATCACCAGTTGGTAGGGGTCTAGCCAACTCCTCACCCCCACTGGCCCCACACACTATCTCGATTCACGACCTTTTAGTAATGACTTTTGTTAAAAAAAATTAACGTTATTATATTTAAAATCGATCAAGTCTTTAACGATATTTATATAGAATATTTGTTAGTAATAAATATTAATTGCCGGTAATGCTTCAGTTACGTTGTAGTGTATATGTACTCATATTTGTATGTTAATTTCAATTGACAATAATATATAGGGTCCTTTGTCTTTTAGGTATTTTAAACTTTTAGTACACACATAATCTTAACACTATGAAGACTGCTTCCTAATGAAGGAAAAAAAAAGAAGAGAGAAAATGAATGACAAGAAAAACTTACAGGTTAAGGAATTAGTTAAGAGTAATAACTTTTGGCAAAGAAAATAAAATTAATGTATGCACAAATTAATTATAATACCAACAAAATTCATTAGATATGGTACTATAATAAGGTAAAAAGTTTGTCAAAATAAATAGTACCACATTATGATTTGTGGTAAAAGTGTGTTATGGAGCTGTAATATTCCTCTTTGAATAGAACGTGCATGTCTTTTTCCCTTTAGTACTTCAATAATAAACTTAGTTATTCCATAAATTTAAGATTTAAAAACTATAGAGTATATTATATTATCATTTCAAGTCTTAAATTTATTTATATAGGTAGCAAAAGAAATTAGTTTGACCCAAAAAAAGAAAAAAAAAAGTGGTGGAAAAAGAAAAGAAAAAGATGAGATTTTGTCATATATTCATGACTGAAAAAGTTATAGACAGATCCACGCTCCCTGCGTGCACCAATATGATGATAATCATTATGTATTATATAAAATTCAAAAGTTAGTAAGTACTATAGTCTATACTAACAAATTATAATGAAAAAAAAAGTTAGATCGGAATCTTGTTATTACTTTCTACGTACTTCCCATATATCAATCATATCACTATTTTTTTTCTACCATCTTTACAAAATATGTGAGATATATATACATATTTTGTCATTGTTTATAAGAAAAAAAATATAAAGTATATACATACTTGTGAATATATTTTCATAACCGGCCAAGTTGTGGATTCTTTCTTTTCCAATGACCGAATTTTATGTTAAGTAATATTGTCTGATATGTAAATCAGAATAGGTTGAGTTGATAAATAAAAAAATAATTATTTTACTCAAAAATTATTAAGATGGAAATAGACTAAATTAAAATGAGTTTATATAATGAGTCATGGCTAGATTAATACCATAACTCACACACTCAATATCGACTTTTAACTTTTAAATTTTTTTTTTGGGTCTAATTAAAATTTGCTTAATTACCTATCAAATTGAAAGTAGTACTTTTTAAAATTCCTTTGGGGCTTTTGAAGGGATATAATAAGATAACTTAGTATGTTTTTTTTATATAATTTATGTGATGTTATTTTCTATAATACATATTTTATAAAGAAAAAAGATTTATAAAATTTATGATTATAAGTCAGAGATATTTGTATACTTATAAATTATCTCATTAAAAATAAATATATATTTTAAATTAAATTATTATTAAATATAAAAATCGACATACACTAACATTTTTCACTTGTATGTTACTCGTACATAGGAGAATTAAGGAAGTTTCGTTTGAGCAAGATCTGTTTTTCTTCATCTTGTCTCTAACTATTGTATATGTACTTTGTTGTCGATATCCAATTTTGAGGTAATACTTGTCTCCAATTACCTTTGGAACACTTATATCAAACTTTAATGTATTTATTTTACCACCTCTCTCAAATTTTTCGAGAAGAATTTCTTCCATTTGTGCATATTACTTGTACTTTTCATATTTAATTTACAAATTTTTTAATATTTTCAGAATGACTATCGTGTATAAGTTATTGACCTAACGTTTATCAATGTGACATTTGTTGGTTAGTTTCATTTGTCGGCAGTGTAAGCTATTTGATTATCTTTCACGATTGTAGAGGGGCTTTAATGTTAATTTTTAAAAAATATCTTAATAAATGTTTAAATACTTACAACATATCTCCAGAACTAAAAATAGCTAGCAACATCTCTATATATAATACGTAGAAATCTATTCAAAATTTTGACTACAAATTCTAAGTAGACATTTATGGTATTTAAACTTGCAAATATCAAATGTTAAACAAATTTTTTGATTTTCTTGAAATTTTCTATAAATGCTTTGCTACTATTAAAATTTGAAAAAATTATTTTCTTGTTAATCCATGAAAACATTTTTTGATGTCATACCAAATTACAAGAAGTATTTACACTATACGAAGTACTAGTTCCAATTTGCAACTTTTATATTTTAAATTTTTGAATATGTCCCCTTTAATAATTTATAATGATCTATCTCTATATTATTATTTCTAACGCTTCCATTATTAATTCCAAAAATTATTTGCCACGGATTAAGTATATAGCGTATAGCCCTTTTATGGTGATTTTAATAGGAGATTTTAAAATTATGGAGAAAATCCTCGGGGACACGTGGCACTAAAACATACCTCCAAGATTAAAATAAATAAATCTAAATTGCAAATTAAAGGGGCAATTCTTAATTCCAACACCAAAAATGTGGCCTCCTGTTGCTCTTAAAAAGCTGTGGGTTACCCCAACCCCACCAAAAAAGCAAAATAATTATAATAATTTCATCCTGAATCCTATCTAATATTCATCTTAGTTTAATTCAAGCCAAACAAAGCTTCATTTATTTATTAAAAAACTAGCTTTATAAGCCTAATAAAGCTATTACAACTAATATTAATCTAATATCCAATAGGAAATTAGGCACGTGAGTGACGAAGAAAACAGTCAAAAGAATATTTTTGGATCCTTCAAATATCTCTACATATTCGTTGTTTCTAAATTATAAATTAAGAAAGAAATAAACTAAAGTTGAAAGAATAAAGTTGATAATGAAAAGTTATTAGAAGCTTACGTACAAAAATATCTTTTAAACTTAAATTGATATATGCTAATTAGTGTCAGCATAGGGATTAAAGGGGACCAATTAGACTAATTAATTAATTAATTGATTGATTAGATGGGAAAAAAATGATTAGAGAAAATGAAGTAGAAGTTGAACAATTGGGAGAGATGATTGCCACTTGAGATGCTGCATGTGTTTGAGAATCCAACTCCCATCATACTCACATCAATTAAATAATTTATTTGCTTTCATTTACATTTATTTATTTTTTTATTTCTTAATAGTTAATTTACCAACTTTGGCTTTATTACAATGTTGTCATTATTAATCAATAGCGTATTACAAACATCAGATTGACACTACAAAGAAGAAAATCACACCGTGAAAGTATATGATCGAGCTAGAATTTGAAAATTATTTAAATTAAAATTATTAAATTTGTTTGAATATATATCTAATTCTATAGCTCTAATCTTGCCTGGAAGGATAATAGGTGACCGGTAAAATAAAGTGTGTTGTTAAAGAATGACAAAAGTCCCACATCGGTGATTAATGAGATGGGTGGACTCCTTATAAGGCTTGGGCAATCCTCCTCCCTTTGAGCTAGCTTTTGGGGTGTGAGTTAGGCCTAAGACCTAATTTTCACATGGTATCAGAGCAGGGCCTGTCTCACCCGATGTTGGGGTCCCCGAAATTAAAAATTGCCCACGCACCAGATGCTAAGCACTGGGCGATCGGTGATTAATGAGATGGGTGGACTCCTTATAAGGCTTGGGCAATCCTCCTCCCTTTGAGCTAGCTTTTGGGGTGTGAGTTAGGCCTAAGACCTAATTTTCACATGTGTAAATAATATTTTTAAAGGTCACATATAATTTTTTTTTATCCTATTATTAATTTCTTGTTTAGTTAGATGGCTTGCATAATCATAAAATAATCCTGCATCACATACTATATTAATATAAGAAAAATTACATTATTAAATCATAAATCTATTCATTTGAAAAATAAGATAAATTACACAACTAAAATTTGAAAAGAATTCTCTTTTTGTAATGATTAATAAAGGTTTAAGTTATATAGAGTAAATTTATAAAAAGAATGTATATCATCAATCATTTTAACCGGTTATAGTATGTTATCTCTATCTAATTTTTTTTTCTTTTAATAGTTATGTATCATTGTAAGTAAATTTAACCTAATTGTTTAATTGCTTTGTATATATTGACCATGAATAAAATATAAACACTATGATTAAAAAATATAAAAAGAAGCTAAGTTTGGAATTAAAGTATGAACCGCCGCGATTCTACATGTCTACATCAAAACTTTCCAAATATAATATATAGCAAACTGATTATTTTATAACAATTTTGTTGTGTATTGAACACTTGACATATATTATAAGAAAGAAAAAATCTTCAGATACATTATCAGTAAGTTGCACTATTGCTATTTG
The DNA here is from genome assembly GCF_001406875.1 of Solanum pennellii. Lineage (NCBI taxonomy): Eukaryota > Viridiplantae > Streptophyta > Magnoliopsida > Solanales > Solanaceae > Solanum > Solanum pennellii. Next base: position 64,570,791 of record NC_028639.1, read on the forward strand.
GGAACTCAACAGTTATCTTTGCCTAATCAAAAAAAAAATATTAAAATATTTTTATTAAAGAGATTGTGATAACACAAATTGTTAAGAATTTCTTTTATATATATATATGTATATATAGAGAGAGAGAGACACACGCGATATACAACGGTATATATGCATACACTACTAATTAAAGTGAAATTTGTTTTATCGAAAAATATATTTTTTCGAAAGGAGTTTGTTTTATTTTGGTATTTTCGACTTTTAGGAGTCGCCACTTAATTTTTTAAGTAAAATTAAGAAAACTTGTTTCCAAACAACTTAAACAGAAAAAATTGTTTTGAAACATTTTTAAGGGTTCGGGAATCCTATTAGCGTCTTAGGAAGGTTTCGAAAAGAAAGCACCTAAGACGCTCCGTTTACTACGGTTTTCCGACGATTAACTTATTTGACTATTTTGTGATTTTGAAGTTGAACCTTTATTAGAATTTTACTTAGCCAAATTCACAAGTTGAAAAATTTGTTGTTTATCTTGTATTTTTGCGAGTCTATTTCGAAGCTTAACTTTATTAGAGTTTCATCTAAACAAGTCATGAATTTGAAATATTATCGCTTGACTTAGTTTTAATTTTTTTTAAGTTTGATAAAATGAAAAGGCGTTTCGATGGGGGTTTGGATTCTTCCAACCCTAACTAACGACATTCAAGCAAACATATAAACGAATAATAAAAGGAGAGAGAGAGAGAGAGAGAGAGGGATTTCGGGTCCAAACTCGGGTTCTGTTCGCCTTGACCGAGTTTTGGACCCACCTGTTTTTGGGTTTTTTAACCCATTTCCTGTCCTAGTCTAAACATACAAGATAAAACTACAAAATAAGACGACAAGGGCTTATGCCCATTACAAATAAAAATACAACATATAAAATAAAATAAAATAAAAAGTCTAAATCCACTTCTTCGAATTCTTCGATCCTCATGGCATTTGACTTGACAAAGATCTTCCGAGCCTTCATGGCTCTCCCAAAATGCAAGGATAAAATGGAGTCCGGAATGGACTCGAGAAAAGTTCCCCATGCGACAAGGTAGAAATAAATTAGCATATGAAACAACAAAGTAAATCAGACGTATTTCGAATGAAACCTGATAAGTAAAATAAGACAAATAACTCTATAGAAAACCAAATGAAAATCAACCAAAAATAACCAAGATTAGCGGACAAACTAACTCTAAAACTCATTAACTTCCAACATGCAAAGACCATACCGACTGCCAACATTAATAATGAAATGTCCCAAGGAAAATTACATGAACAAATTGACATTCAAGGATTTTGTATCATGCTAATAATAAATAAACAGTAGCTCAAAATTACATGATCAACAGCTACGCTATTTTGACCTTAAATAGGTGCAAAAGTTTGGCTACCAACACAATAAGCAACCGAACTTTAACAAAAGACCTTCCTTCACTGATCTCAAGTGCTATTTCCATCGTTTACATCATAACTGAATAGACGCGAGATTCTAACCTGAACTAAAGACAATCCAAATCTTGCTTGCAACTCAAAGCGATAAACACAAGAGAAAACTCAAAGGAAACCAAACGAGACATCGGATAAGCCTAGTTGATATTCCTTAAGTAAATAGCTACAAGAACAGCAAAGACCATCAAAGCTTCGACATACAGAAGATAGTGAATCTAACTAAAGCAAGACCAAACGCGGCTCTACACAAGAGTTCGAGCAAACAAATCGACTCACTTATCATATGGGAGAAAATAAGCGAAAGAAATGCTACGATACAGAGGAATACGAACAAGAGCAGACATATTCAAACTCAGACAAAGAGAGGAAAAAGAAACTACTTGAAATCTTAACAGCCAAACCAAGAATCCAAAAACAGTAAAGAAAGACGAATTTTACTATATTATAGATTAAGCAGAAAGCGAGACCAACGCTCCACGAATGACAACAATTCACTTTCGGAACAGAACAGCAACAAACTAGCTTCGCAACAAAAGAAAGAAAAAACGCGGAAACAGTGAGAAAGCAGGGGAAGGTTACCTGTTCGAGAGCAGCGGCTGGGAGCAGACGAGCAAGGAAACGGCGAACTTCAACCAAACCACGCACCCCGAACAGTTCAGAAAAAGGGACAGATCGGTTAGACGGAGAAACAGAATCGCGATTTCGATCTCTTTGACGTCTCGTTCTTCGGCTGTTCAATGAAGATGTACGTTTGGCAAGATTGACACTCCTCTTAGCCTTTCACCCTCCTCAGTGGCTATACTGGTCAGAAGATTCAGGGAGCTTCAAGAAATTCCGAAAAAAGAAAAGCAAATAAATCCCCCACAGAAATCGGAAGCTGAAGTATTTCGAAAGTATTTCCTCAACTCAAAATCTCTCTCCCGCTAAAACTCAACCTCAAAAACTTCTAACCCCAGATTTTCGAAACCAATAGTAAGCTAAAAGAGTTTTGGTTTTCTTAAGAAATTGCAACTGCATACAAAGAAAGAGCCCAAGATTTTCAGAAAATTCTCCCAAAATTCTTCCAACCCCCCATCTGAAGAGGGAGGGGGGTTTATATAGGAAAACAATTAGGGTTCCAAGTGAAGGCGGGTAAAACCGAATTCGACCCATTTCGAATTCGAAATTTCAAAATTTATCCAACAAAAACGAATATGCTTCGAAGATTCTTCAAATTTTAAACCATTCCAACGGATCGAGAGCAAGGTGGAGGGTGGAGATGATTTCGTGGTACTATCGAGCTACGTGGCGCAAATCCGCATCGCAAGGACGAGCTCTCGCGTCGTCTTGTGCGCAGAGTCGCGTACGGAGTGGCAGGGCAGCAGGTGTCCGTTGCTAGCTTCAACCACGCGCGATGGAGAGGAGAAGGGAGTTTGGAAGAGAGGGACGCGTGACGGAGAGAGTGAGAGAGCGTGAGGGAGACGCGGGTTTCGCGTCTGTTTTTGCTGGGTTTCTGTCGAGTGGGTTACGTTTCTGGGAATTTTGTTTGTTTGTTCTGGGTTGCTGGGTCGTGCGAAGAGGGGGAAGAAGCAAAGGGAATTTGGGGTCGGGTCAAACGGGTATTGGGTCGGGTAGGATGGGTTAGGATGAAATGGGTGTTTAGGTGTGGGCTGAGGGAGAACAATTGGGTTGAGGGGTAATTGGGCTGTTGGATAGAGAGTGGGTTATAGGATTTGGGCTGTTGGATAGAGAGTGGGCCTCAGAATTGAGGTAGGGTTGACAAAGGGGAAAGGGAAATGGGCTGCTCATTCCTTGGGCCTGGGAATTTAGGAATAATCTTAAGATATACATATATACATATACATATATGTATATATATATATATATTTATTTTATTTTCGCAAGATTTATAAAACTAATTAACTTAAGTAATTTGAAAAACTCACGAAGCTCGATGACTAATTTATACCAACGTGGGTCAAAAATTGGGTGTCAACAAAATTATGATAAGCATTTATTCCTACGATATACACTACTAATTGTGTGACATATAATATATATACTGATACACGATATACAACTTTATATATACATTTCCTAGTGACGTATTTGAGTCTGCTTTTTGCTCCAACCTGGTCTAAATTACCTGCTAGTCGACTTTTAAACAAACACTCCATTTTAGATGTTCAATTACAATTTTAAGAATGGATAAATAACATTGAGTGTGACATTAGGGAGATAATATCAACTTTCCTCCATACGTTTTTGTTTGTTCCTTATTTTGAAATGATATTTTTATTGTTATTTGGTACCTATAACATATCAAAGATAAGATAATTACTTTTTTTCAAAGTTTACCCTGAGCATTACTTACTTTTATTCTCAAATTATTTTTCAAAACATAATATTAAACATCAATTAATATGATACTGTGATAAAACACGTATATCAATCATTATTTTTAAAGGATGTGCAAAGTTTAAATTGAACAAGTAAAAATGAATGGGTGGTGTACTTCAAATTAGATATGCAAATGCATTAAATTGATTTTTTTAATACACATATATGATATCGTGAAACTCAGAGATATTGTAAAATACATATGCAGAGAAGGGTAGGGACAAGAGAGGGGGAGAGGTGATGAAGAGAATCAGTGTATTCCAGATAAATACGAATCACGCTAGAATTGAGTGTATCTAAAACAAGTTCTACCTAATTTGACTAAGCGTCTATCTGAGGTACATTGTCATATACATAATACATGTACCCAAAACAATATTTTTTTTCTTTGGAAAATAATAGTGTACTTTGTGTTATATCCTGTTATCTTTTTTAATGAGCAGGTTTGTTCTTCAAACAGAAGTGGAGAATTGGGCCTATATCCTCAACGGCCCAGTTAATAAATCATGGTCCATGTGCCAACAGAAAATAGGCTCAGTGAGGCATTGTACAAAACTCACAGAAGTATTTTAACAAAATGAATAGTAAGTAAACTTCTTTTATTAATCTTGTAGTAGCCTATAGAATCAAGTATCATATACAACATTATTGCATCTCAAAATAAAAGATTGCATTGTACAAACGGTCTTGACTAAGTCATATTAAGTTGATTTTCAAAGTTTGATCAATCACGCTATATAATATAAGTCTCGAGCTAAAAGCTTTTTCCGGTGCGTTTCGTAGAATTAAGAATAGTGATTATAACCATGGTAGTAAAACCAGCTAGAAGGATTCCACTGGCAATAATTCCATTGTCAAAAAACTTGTCACCCTTTTCCCTAAATTCTACACGTACTTCATCTTCTTCATTTATGTCTATTGATTCGTCTACAAAGTTTTTTAATTCAATACTGACGCCAAATCCTACACCAACTCCACTAGCCAATAAAAACGCCATCACCTGCCAATTTTGTTCAAAATTTCACATTTTATACACCAAAAAATAATTAATTTAGAGAGTCATCACTCGACATGTAAGCTATCATAGTGAAATATATCTAATCATATACTAGTTTTTTTTTTAGGTAAGTTGTTGAGTTATGATAAGAAAATTAACCTTATCTCCGTAAAAATCAAACATTGGTAAAAATTGTCCACTGATCAACCTCTTTCCTTTGATAGCTTGATACAGTGAGAAAGGCAGCTGAATCAATGAGTAAAGAATTTCCCCTGCAGCGATAGCTAACACATACCTGTAATTATGAGATTTTATTTTTTTTATTAAAAATAATCACGAGATTGAATCATAAATATTGACAATTTTATATACAGATGTACATCTTAATTTGACCTAACAGATAAGTAAACACTTTAATTTCAAAAATACACCTCCATTCGTCTTTACTGTGTCTTATAAAAAAATCCAACGCTAACGTAACACATAAATTATTGAAGATGTCTATTAGCGTTTTAGGCAGAAAGCCTAATAAGTTGGTTCAATCTAAAGCTGCCCAATTTGGACTGGAGTCTGCACATATAGTCCAAATGGGGATGGATTTGGTTTATTTGCTATAATCACGATAAGTAAGAAATTTGTGTTATAAAAAATGACTTTCTCACTAATTTTTTATCGGACCAACTCACTGGAAGATGTATAGTAGTAAACAGAGCCTCGCTAAAATTTCGTTAAAAAATAAAAAACGAGGGATAGAGTCATGACCAGTAGCCTCTGATGCTAGAGAAATTAGTTTCCTGGCCATTTTGAATAGTGAATTTGTTGAAAACTATAATTGCAATTGCAGCTTTGCACGTCAAGAGAGTCAGTATCCTCAGAACAACAATTGAGATTATTGTAAACTTAGACTTTCCCATTTTTTTTTCTTCTTTCCTTGACAACAATTAATTTTTAATCCTCACCTTGTATAATTTTATTTTATTTTTGGTTGAACACCTAGTATATTTTCAAATAGTAGAGAACAACCCTTTATAGTATATATACACACACTAATAGTTATGGTACTTAATAAACGTCGTAGCGTTTGTCGAAATAGCTAAAAAAAAAATAAATTAAAAATTGTGTGATTTAAGGATATTGTAGCCGGACGAGAATGTCAGAGCAGGAAATAGACAATCTTTTTCCAATTTAAGTAGATATGTCAAAAAACATGTAACATATATTTGATGTGATAATTACAATTTATAAATTTGTAACTTTGCTTTAAAATGGAATTGTTTTTTACTTTGAACGATTGATATATTTGCTCTTTTATCTTAGGAAAAATGTTTGTTTTACTATTGACATTTTATATTCTGTCTTTATTTAAAAAGTACTCATTATATTTCATATGTTTTTTTTCCAACCTAGCTAGGTGACTTATAATATTTATGTTATGTTATGTCTTATCCTACATGGTTGTAAATTAACTACAATTTAAACTATAAATAGAGTAGTCCTTTCACTTAAGTTATTAAAATCCATTCGACGAGAGGGGTGGTTCGGATATCCTCACTTCCAACTCGAACTCGAAGGTTGGTAGCTTGTGTCACATATTTTCACAAATTTCTCTTTAAAATGAAAGTGTAACGGTCTAATCCGCTAGTAATATTATCCACTTTGAGTCTAGACTCGCACGACTTTAAAACGCGTCACTAGTTGATAAGATCAACTTATTTATATATCCAACACCTTTCATGTGTTTTGCCAATGTGAGACTTCTAATCTTAAGTTGGGACACCATAAAACAATGATGTTATGATACCAAATTAAAACGAGACATTAGAATTGGGCTGGTTCTGAAATCTTTTAATGTCAGGTCATCCATCAAACCCAAGTGGGGGAATTGGGCCTATATTACCTTACTGGAGTGAACTGAACTAAGGCATCTCTTGGAAGAAGACGTGGCTAGCTAACTCAGTCCTTTAATTATCTTTTATAATGATCGGTTAAAAGAATTTTATAATACATTGATAGTTTGCCCCTCTTTCTCTCCATCGCTAGCTAGCGTGTTGAGTGATAATTCAATGCACAAAAGATATGCATTTTGCATGGTTTTGTGCGCCAATTCTTTTTTACCACCAAGGTTTCGTGATGAAATGGATAAAATCTCTTCACAATGTCGCAAATGAACTTTAAGTTGTGGTCAAACGCTAATACTTTGTTTGGATCATTATTACCCATTTTTTCATAATGTATTGTATTGTATTGTACACTATTGTATGGTAGATACAATGTTTGACTAGACTGTATTGTTTGTTGTTGTTTAATAACATTTTAATTATTTGATTTGATTGTATCGTACTGTATTGTAATATATAGATTTTCTAAAATATCCTAATTATTCTAGGAAGGAGGTTTGACTAGATTTAAACAATTAAGATAAAGAGTAAAATAATATTTTGAAATATTATGTAAATATATAATTGGAAAATAAATTAAGTAACAACGGGAACACACCAAATTGGTTGTTCCATAAAATAGGGGTTTTTATTGTTACGTAACAATGAAATTTAACAATACAATACAATATATTTTAAGTAACAATCAAAACAAATATTGTAGGTATACTAACGATACAACATAACACAATGAATAACAATGATCAAAACATAGTGTAAAATATTTGTAAAAAAATAGTACCTACAAATTAAGTACAAATTCAAGCCAAAAGCAATGGTGTGTTCACAATCATGCATGTATTACACATGATCAAAATGAAATGATTATAGAAAAAAAAAATGACAATAATTAAAAATAAAGCTCAATTAATTTCTCATCTAATGATGTTTAAATTAAAAGCCTCTTCCATTGCGGTTGGCTGAAGTAAGAATGGTAAGTATAGCCATTGTAACAAAACCAACAAGGAGTACTCCACTTGCAATACTTCCTCTGTCTACAAATTTTTTGTTTTTGTCTCCAAATTCATCAAGTCCACTTGCTCCTAAACTTTCCAACCCATCCACTAATTGATCTATCAATAGTTTCAGTTCAATACTCACACCAAATCCAACACCAACTCCACTTGCCAAGAAAAATGCTATCACCTGCAAAATTTAATTCTCCAGATTTAAATCCTATGGAAAGCAGTAGATCACTGAGTCAACCTCTAGTGTCGTGTTCAGAGGATTCAAAATCAATATTTATCCATAAAAGATTAAAAAAAAAATCTATGTAATTTTTTATCGAAAGTTTGGTGACACCTAAGCCTGTCCCGGATGGAAAGCATGTGTATGATCTTTGTACATTAAAAATATTTTTGGATAGACTTGTAATTTACGAATTATACATAAATCTTTAAGTTATTTCAGCTTAAAAACAAAAGTACTATATATGGTAAAAGTTATTTTGGCTTAACTGTATTAAAGACCGAACACAAACCTTATCTCCGTAAAAATCAAACATGGGGAGAAACTGGCCATTGATCAATCTCTTTTCCTTCACAGCTTGATACAATGCGAAAGGCAGCTGAATTAATGAATAAAGCACTCCCCCTGCTGCCGCCGCTAACACATACCTGTACTTATTAAATTATTAGCAAATTTACACATTTAATTACCAAAATAACAAAAATTTTCTTTTCTATCTAATATATATATATATTTTTCAATTACCTGTAGCCTTTGATGTCACTGAATTTGGTTTTGTCACCATCAAGTTTAAAGTTGTTAGTAACAATAAGTACACCTGCAGCTGCGCAGGCCGATAGAGTGAGTATTCTCAGCACAACAATTGAGTTGATTATTATACGTTTAGACGTAGCCATTCGATCGATTCGCGCTTAGTTTTAATTTCTTAGTGACAATTAATTTTAAATGATCAGTATTTTTCACATACTTTTATACACCACTTAAACATTGTTGAATTGGTTAAAATTAAATAAATTTTCTGAATAAGGTCATTTTAGCCGGACGTGAATGTCAAAGCAGGAAACGCGTAATTTCTTCGGAGGAAATTAAAAAAAAAAGGCATGTAGATTTTGTAGTTTACTTATTAGATATAGTAAGAGCTTTGAACAAGCAAGGAATCCAAAAAATACATGCATATTGCAAAGTGTTACTATCGAAACAAAACAAAATAATAAGACACGTAATAACTTGTTTATAAACACGAAAACAACAATTTTGGACAGAGGTGTAGAGATCCATTATATCCTAGTTAGTGAACCGATTATATACATTTTATGATACATTTTTTATATAAGATAGAGACATTATATATAATGATTTCCCCCTATATATACTATTGTATGGTAAGCATATATATTGCACTACATGATATAAATATTTTCTGAAGTCATATATATATATTTTTTTTATTATAAAAAAAATGACATATGGTCTAAGTTTTATGGAAATTGCAGAAAAATAAGATATAAAGTAGTATTTTCTTTGTTTAATTTTATGTGATAACATTTCATTAGGCACGGAGTTTAAGAAATAAATGAAGACTTTGAAATGTTTATCAAATTATCCTTCAAAAGTAGATGTATTAGAGTACTATTTTTAAAATGAAGTGGGACCAACAAGGGTAAAAGAGAAATTGTACCTTTAAATACTTATAATAGAAATGTGACATTCTTTCTGGGATTGACCAAAAAGAAAACATAAAATGGGACGGAGGGAGTAATATTTTACACTGACTAGATCTGAAGCATTTTGCGGCGCATTCCCTTCGTTCCTTGCTTCGAGAATTATAAAAGAAGAAAATTTATTCGAAAAAATATTATTTGTCATTTATTTATTTTTGTTTCTCTTTTGAATTCCCACATCGAAAAAGGATGAGAATTTAGTCTCCTTATATGAAATTAGACAATCCTACCTTTATAAGTTAGCTTTTGAGGTTGAGTAAAACCCAAAATTCATCTTTACAGAAATTGCTACAATGGCCTCCGCATTAACAATGAAATTTGATAAAATTTAATAGCTTAGACCAAAAGTTTATATTTGTTCTAAAAAATTTACTGAATATATATAAATTATTTATTAAAAATTCAGTCAGCCACGGGTGGAGTCATAATAGTATTTTATGTGCATCATTATGTCTCAAATTTTGTATTGGTGTTAAAAAAATCGTTTAATAGGTATAATCAATAAATCAGTATCTAAATAAATAAGAAAAAAAAAATTATGATTTAAAATTTGTAAACTAAAAATTCTGATTTCAACTTTGTTGTTAGCCCTCCCTTTATTTACCTTTGAACTTCCCAAACTCTTAATATATACTAGTTTATGATTTTAATGTTGGGACTAGATTTCGTGGACTTGTATCTAATACATTGGCCGATAAGCATGAAGCCTGAGATTGATATCCAAAAAAGTCAAAAAGGAAGATATTGTCCCTTTTGATATGATTCTATTTCTTGGGTTTGGGACTTTCATGTTGGAGGTCTCAAATTTGAAATCTCTTTTCATTAAAAAATAAGGAAATTTTTCTTTTGGGTCGAGCTTGTTGAACTGAACTTGCCTAGTGTGGGTTATCGCTCAAGTTGCAAGCTATTGCATAGAAGGATCATTCTAAGGATCATGAGTTGCCCAGTCCTCAGCCACATCGCAACCACTAGACGAAAAACCAGCCCTCAGGTCTTTTTTTCTATCGTCGTTATTTATTTATTTATTTATTAGTAGGGTCTCAAATAGATCGATTGGGTTGAACCAGAGATATTAAATAAGCTGAAATAGGAATTTGGTTGGGTCATAACTCGCCCAAATTTATTTCAGCTCAAATGAACCTCCTTAATCTCAATAATTTTAACATGTTATTATTTGACTTTTACATCCACAATTTGGATTCCAATTCAAGAAATTGACAAAAATAAGTCATAAACGGATAGATAAATCTACAAGATATAGTAATTCATACTTTCAATATGAGAACATACATTATACTAATGCAAATAAAAACGGGTAGAAGTTGGAGATTAAATTAGGCTCATTGAATTTTCTTTTAAAATAAGTTAAGATAAGTTGACATTGAACTTAATTCAAACTATCTTAAACCTAATTTATAAAATTATGGATGAATTAAACGATTTATCTATATTTGAGCTCATTTTAACACCCCTACTCATTATTATCAAGATTAGATGAAATTAAAATATATATATATATATATTTAAAAGCACTATATGCTTTTGAATATGTCGATGGACTGAATTTTGAAACACGTGTAGGTTGCATTGAGATGGGTATTATGAGCTCTAATAAAGAGAAGAGTGAAGATAATTTCATGATTCGAGACATACCTCAAAGAAGGGGATGCAACGGAGAGCCATTTAATCATCCAAAACGGACCCTACAAATCTATCGATGAACTTTGGGACGGAGAGATCTAATTCTTCGAAAATTGTTTGGTCATAGATTTTGGAAAAAGAAAATTGACAAATATCACTATTTTGTCGTAGAAATAAAATATAGTTATTGATTTTCTTCATCTGCAAGAACATTTTCTTCTTGGGTCAAAATATAGTTATTGATTTTTTTTTAAATAGAATAATTTTTATATTTTATAAAAAAATATTCTATCTATTTATGATCTCAACTATTTCCTATCTATCCTTTTCGGTCAGTTTATCTGGAATGCATACTAGTTATGAAGAGGTTGTTTATAGAATATGAGAGAATTATATTAAAGATTTTTTGTATTTGATTGTAATTTAGCGCATTGTAAATTTGCAACAGCTAGTTAGTAATTGTGTCATCGGTAGTTTTTATTAAAATATATATCAGATTTTAAAATAACATATTATCTAGTTCATTATTATTAAAAATAATTATTGTCTATTAAAGTTATTATGAATATTTTTAATAAATCTTAAAACTTAGGAATATAAATCATATTCCATATTAATTTTTTTTTAAAATATCGTCAAATACTTGATAAAACTAAAATTCAATATATCGTACTATATTACTTTTTGATTTATTGTATTACTATATTGTTAGATAATTTGTATCTTAATTATTAAAAAGCTCATCATTGTAACACTCAATTTAGTATAGGGGACTTTTCTTTTCCACTCCGCCCTTCTTTTGCCTTTTTACCCCTTTATTTAATTTTTTTATTATAATATATTTAAAAAATTGGATATGTAAAATATATTGAGGTACTAATTCATCTTTTTTCTTTCATAATAAGAAGTTTCTAGTTCAATTTTTTTTTTTTAAAAAAAAAAAACAGAGAAACTCTTTATTAATTTTAACACTGGGATGTTCTACTATTAGCTTTTAGCTTTTATGACATAATAGCAAAGACAAATATTCAAAGAAAAGTCGAAGGATATTCATCAAAAAAGACGTGGCCGAATTATATATACCTATGATTATTCTCTCACGTCTTCTCCAAATCAATCAAAGAATGGCGAAAGAGAAAATCAAATAGAAATACTAATTAAAGTATCATTGCTCACGTCTCTTCATTTGCATCTTCTTGTACAATTTGCGTTCCCTCGATTTATTTTACTTGTCATATTTTTCTCTACACGTTAAAATTAACTTAACAAATAGTTAAATTAAATTATAATTTATTTACCCGTTGATCTCAATTTAATAATACGTTTTTTTCGTTGTTTTAATATCTCTATGCATGTATTGAGTAAGAATAGAAATGAAACAAATAATTAATTATATCGCGATTTTCAATAACCAAACAACTACAATAGACCGGAGGGGTACGTAGTAGTTTTTTCTTCTTCTAGTTTGTTCAGATGTAATTTGTTTCTTACTAGACATATCCATTAAGAAAAAATGAATGAATCGTGTCACTAAATTGTGCGATATATATGTTTGTTCTCATTTCAAAGGGCTTTTAGTAATAAGATCTTTATAACTTTTTTTGAAACTTCACTATACAAATTATTTTATTTTTCAAGTGTGTTTCTTCACTCAATCTTTAGATTTTATTTTAAATCGCGATTTTGTAGATGGAAGAAATAATGCACGTACCAGAAGTTGTACTTAACTCTGGCTACAAAATGCCTTTGTTAGGTATGGGAACTGCTGCGTATCCCAGGCCGAAAGATGACTTGACATCTATTTTGGTTGACGCCATTGAGACAGGATACCGCCATTTCGACACCGCCGAGCTTTATGGGTCAGAGGAGGCCGTGGGGAGAGCAGTGGCGGAAGCAATAGAGCGGGGCATTATAAAGAGTCGCCAACAAGTGTTTATTACTTCTAAGTTATGGTGCACACAGGCACACCCTCAATTTGTCCTTCCTGCTCTCAAAAACACACTTGGGTATATTAATAATGTTAGACCTTTATTTATTTATTATTAAATGATCGATTATCTTTTTTTTTCGTTTTAAATTGTTACAATGTCCTCACTCCAAGTAGCTCAACATTAACATTAACATTAGCAATTGGAGCTAGATCTGTTCTAGTTGTTGGTTTGACAGAACTTAATTATTTTGATCAAAATTTTGTATAGGTACGAATAAATCTATTGAATATGTATAAATTTTTGTAGAAGTCAGCTAGTCATCTAGAGTTCATAAATAATGAGAGGTTAAGCCAGGTTTGAACTTCATGGATTCTTATGGTGTTAATACTATATGATTTATGTTTTATGGTTTAACCCTAAATGAGTTTATGTAGGAAATTGGGGCTAGAGTATGTGGACTTGTATTTAATACATTGGCCTGTAAGTATGAAACCAGGACCAGTTGATATGCTCAAATTCAAAAAGGAAGATATTGTTCCTTTTGATATGAAAAGGGTATGGAAAGCAATGGAAGAGTGCTGCATGTTGGGCCTAGCAAAGTCTATTGGTGTCAGCAATTTCAGTTGTACCAAACTCTCACAACTCCTCCAAATGGCTAACATTCCTCCTGCAGTTAATCAAGTTAGTATTGTGGACATATTTTGAATATAGTCATGTTTTACATATACTATTTAGAGTCAAATGTATGTTTCTATCGTTAATTGTTTGAACGTTTCATTACTGAAATAGTGAGGTATTATTAATTTTGAATATCAACAATTGAAGTTTAAATCTCTTATAAACATAAGTATGCAAAAATTAGTTTAACTAGTCCAAACAAAAAAAAATTATATGGATAATCATCAGTTTAGAAGAATTATTGCTATGTAATCAAAATAAGGGATGTACATACATGCAATATTGTAAACCACAAGCTAAGGGAGGTGACTTTTATGAAGCTAGACCTAGAGGAAGGTCTCGAATCATACATAAGCTTCAAATTCTAAATCAATCTTTATGTTAGATTTGTATGAACTCGTAAAATAGAAGTCACAATATGTTTTCTCCTCCTTTTATCATGATCAGGTAGAAATAAATGTGGCATGGCAGCAGCAAAAATTACTAGAGTATTGTAAAGAGAAAGGTGTTCATGTAAGCGCTTACTCTCCATTGGGATCCAAATGGAATAGCCCAATCATCAATGACATCGCAACTGCTAAACAAAAGAGTATCCCTCAGGTCTTTTTCCAAATCCTATGGTGATTAATGGATTTTAAACTTATTTGCAGGGATGAAAATTTTAGGGTCTTCGTTACAAAGGAAAAAATTATTTTAAAAGTATATATTATATATATAACCTGGACAAATATTATTGGGGTTGCGTAGTGGAGATGAGGTTGACAGACTTAAAAGGAGGTGAGAGTGAAGATAAGGTGTGTTGGAAGATAGAGAACGGACACAATAAATATGAAATATCATTTGTTGACAAACTCAATAGGGATGTCATTTTTAAAAAACTTATTTTTCAAAAAAGTTGACCAATCGAACATGAGAAAATTGACAAGTAAACTAAACTTTCAAATATTTGTAGGTGGCACTGAGATGGATATATGAGCAAGGGGCAAGTGTGATAGTGAAGAGCTTTAACAAAGAGAGAATGAAACAAAACCTCGAAATATTTGATTGGGAACTTAGCAATGAAGATAATTTCAAAATTCAAGATATACCTCAGAAAAAGGGATATAACGGAGAGGATTTTACTCATCCAAACGGCCCCTATAAATCTGTGGATGAAATTTGGGATGGAGAAATCTGAAACTTCATCAAGTTCAGCGGCATAGTGTAATTTACATAACTTTCCTGCTATACTTTTTCTCATTTGAATAATTGCCATGCACCTTAATTAGCTGTGTCAAATTAAACTCTCAAACTCTTGGGATATTGTACTGTTACCTTTCTAATTTACCTTATATCCATTGGCCCTTCCGCTCATGAGGCCTCTAATAGACCGGCTTGCGGGCACCTGGACTATTCTTATTTCACAAACTACAGAGAACAGAACAATCAAGTTAACAAAATTCATCAACATCAATACTTAAACAAACCGCAACACACAACAGAACGTTACACTTGCAGCAACCAGCAACAGAATTTTCTTCAATTAGTAATCTAAATAGTTTAGAAAATTACGGCTCATGTCTATCTTAAATTAGTAAAGAAGCTTATCTTCCAGCCTAACATATGTACAATGAAGCACAAGCCCTTCAACATACTTTCCAATATCTACTATGAACAAGTGTAGAACCAGATCCAAAGTCAACAGCCTAACAATATCCCAGTGTGCAATGTCCACGATGCAACTTTAGAGTCCAATCTCTAAATAAGCTTTTTCATCGAACATCAGATGTTTTGTATGTCCGGGTAATTCGGATCTGAAGCAAATAATACACAAGGTTGCTTTTAAAAACTTATCGACACATAGTTGAGTAGGAAAAACATTTACAGGATCATAACTTTCATTGTTACGCATTACAAGCTCAAAAGCCTACCTCCACTACTGCACTAGCAACCACCACAAATAACTTTTTAGTTTTCAAAGAAGGTAACATAAGACTTAAGGGCAACAAAAAATAAGCACTTAAAAGAAAAGAAACAAACAAATCAAAGATCATGGGGATTTGAACATGGCAGTGGAAACTTAATGCTGGGAGTCCATAAATCCTACGGTTATAATTCTTTCGTCTTCCTTGAAATGTCCAAAGCTAAAAAGTTATGAAACAATGATATATATAGAAGATGATACAATTAACTCCAAAAGATTAATTACTATTCATGTGACTCGCACACTTGAAAAGATGAACGATGTGAGTTGTGCTACGGTAGCAAGACTTAATATTTTCTTTTTTAAAAAAAAGAACCTTAAAGTTTACACTAACCAACAGGAGTGCAGGGGCGGCCCAACACAATTCGAGGCCTAAAGCGAAATTTTAATTAGAGGCCTAAATATTTTTTAAAAATTATTTGTACTAATATATATATTTTTAAAAAAATTTAGATGTAAATTATTACTTAATATCCTTTTTATAAATGATTTTTTCAAATACTTTTTTAAGATATTATTTTTTAAGCAAGCTTTATTAATTATACATTGAAAACATTATTTTATTGAGAAATTATTATATGAATCGAAAATATAGTTTTATAAGTATAAGTTCATAAATTTTAAATAAAAATAAGAGTTAGAATTATAGAATCTGATTCAAAAAGTTGATAACTTGATATATCTTACTTTAATATAAAAATTACGAAGAAATAAAAGAATATTTGTAATTACTTTGTTCAAACACTTTTCAGCTATTGATTCATATTTTTGACAGAATATTACTCTAATTATCAAAGGTTTGAAGAAATAGAGTGCATAAGGAGTTAAAAAAAAAATTAAAAATGAGTATTAGCAAAATATATATATATTTATATTTTTAATTATGAATAATTAATTCTTTTTATGAAAAAATTAAACATGGTTTTTTATTTTATAGAAATTTGGGGCCCCAAAAAATTGGGGGCCTAAGGCAGTGGCCTAAAAAATATTAGGCAAGAGCCGGCACTGGAGGAGTGAAGATGAAGCTGTTTAATTCCTCATTCAACTTATTTTAGCATTAATTTTTGCAAACTTGCTAATTTAATATCACTAACTTCTACTGAACTAATTTTGGAAATCCTTCCATCAAATTACACCTCATTAACAAACTAGTTGGAGTTGGCTATATAAATCCCCTCTATCAATTCTGCTCTATTCAGCCCATCTCATTCCAATACTAATCAAAGGTAAATTAGTGCCTATATATCTCATGGTTATATTTAAACAAACAACAAATCTCTAAAGATTAATCTTACGACCTCTTCCCCCATTTTAAAAGAGTTGGCACTCCTATATTTGAAGATTCAAGCATGAAAGCATATTACCTGTGCAAATGCATAAATAGCTCGCACGATTCTAGCATAATCAGTTCCAAGCATTTGAATGACAACATCTGCTAGAAGTGTTCCCCACAGACTGCATAAAGTGGATCACAGACTGTGTAAGAAGAATAACAGGAGATATACAAAACCAGACCACCTGAGAACTGAATACATTTCTCCACCCTCTTCATTAATAGAGAAAGCAATTGGCAACAACGTCACAAGAAGAAACTAAGTAAAAGAGTGAACCATATTTACAAGGAGTTTCCTAACAGCACAAACCTACTGAGGCAGTTCGAAAATGAAACATCTTTTCCAAGTGAGATGAGTATGGAAATAGCTCCAGGAAAACATTCAAATTCTTTACCAACTATATAAACCAAATAACAGAAAAAATATGCAGAGTTCTGTTATAAGCTACAGCTACAACAGAGTAGAGACTAGGGTCACAAGGCTCATAATTCATCATTCAATCATACATTATTGAATTTTACGAGTATACTTTACTGCTGAAAAGTCTTAAGTCGAAACATTTGCCACTTGCATCTGTCAGTTCAATCGAAATGACTATAATATCCAATATGACCACGGAAGACAGAGTAGGAAATCTTGACAACCGGAAAATCCAACATAACCTATGACTTCTCCCATGTACTTGGCCCCACAAATCTGTTAGGTAACTGAAGACACAAAGCTTCAATTTAAATTTTGCAATACTGCAAAAGAATATACAGATCCATTTATCCTTAATTTCAATACCAAAATGATCCTTTGTATGTCCAGGTGCTTACATAACATGGAATAAGTTACAACTCAATTCCAGACTAGTTCAGCAAGCAATATAAATTCTCAGTATTCATTCCACTTCATTTGAAGCCCAATATGTATTTTTTGTTTATTAGACAAACTAGGGGTTCTCTGTCGGTGTCAAACTTGGCTCAAATAAGTGAACCGGCCCAACCTGTATAAGTTTGGGTCTCTCAGGTTGGACATAAATTCATTGATAGGTGATTTTGGAGACGAACTAAATTGACACATCTAAAAAAGTATGTAGTCAATTTTGACTATCAAGGTAGCCAAAATTTACTCATAACAAGATTATCAAAATACTTGAGATTAGTTTGTGCTCATCAGACTCTCTCTCAATATAAAAAAAAAAAAAGTTGTCACTTTAATCCGGTGCTGTATAACAAAACTGACAAACAAACAGAAAATTATCATGAGAGATAATTTTGATAGGCGGGGTATACAAAATTATAGCTAAGCTGCTAGCTGAGAGGTTGAAGAAAGTAATCAGCAAACTGGTAAACAAACATCAAATGGCATTCATAAAAGGCAGACTGATCATGGATGCTGCCCTTATTGTTAGCGAATGTGTAGATACTAGACTTAGAGGGGCTGACCCTGGAGTTATGTGCAATCTAGACATTGAGAAGGCATATGATCATGTCAACTGGGAGTTTTTGCTCAATATGTTAAAACAAATGGGGTTTGGTGAGAGATGGTTGAGATGGATTGAGGTCTGTATAAAAACTGTTAGGTTCTCCATTCTGATAAATGGAGAACCTACTGGTTTTTTTCCCTCAGAAAGAGGTCTCAGACAGGGAGACCCTTTGTCCCCTTTTCCTTTTCATCATAGCCATGGAATGATTCGATAGTATATGTTTGAGGGTGGCTACTCAAAACTCATTGTTGCAAGGATTCAAAGTAGGCAATCTCCCAGGGGTGGATATGCAGATTTGTCACTTGCTTTATGCTGACGACACTGTCATATTTTGTAAAGCTAAGTAGGAAGAAATTAGAATTGTCAGAATGATATTGGAAGTCTATAAGGCGGTCTTGGGCTTGGCAGTCAATCGGAGGAAGAGTTGTATATATCCCATCAAAGAGGTTACACAGGCCTTAGCAAACATTTTGCTGTGCAGAATTGAAAAACTCCCAACTGTTTACCTAGGTATGCCACTTGGAAACAACCATTAAGAGCTAGTGATATGGGATGGTATAATATAATTGAAAAAACTGAGAAGAAACTGGCAAACTGGAAATCTCAATATCTATCCCTTGGTGGGAGAACTATTCTGATAAACTCTGTACTAGACTTACCTACCTATGTGATGGTCCCTATTCCCTATGCCGGCCAAAGTGGAAGAAAGACTTGATAAATTAAGGAGGGATTTTCTTTGGTCGGGAATCAAGGAAGGTAAAAGAATACATCTAGTCAAATGGTAAACTGCTTTGCTGAGTAGAAGCTCAGGGGGGTTAGAGATCAGACACTTGGGGCTACAAAACAAGTGCTTGTTGGCAAAATGGTTTTGGAGGTTCGGAAGAGAGGATCAAGCACTTTTGAAGGAAGTTATCAGTAACAAGTACGGCCAGAATAGCCCATGGGTTTTCGATATAGTGAATATCCTATATGGTGTCTCAGTGTGGAGAACTATCAGAAATTTATGGGGCCAACTACAACACAATATTAGATACAAAGTGGGGAATGGGAGCAGGGTTCTTTTCTGGAAAGATCACTGGATTGGTCAGGACTCCTTGATGTCTTCCTATTCGGACATATATATCCTCAGCTCGTCTCCAGATGCAATGGTAAATGAGGTATGGTCTGAACAAGGGTGGAATTTCGGCTTCAGAAGGTTACTAAATGACTGGGAGATAGGGAGAGTAGCCGAGATGCTACAAACACTGGATGATTTCAAGGGCACAAATCTGGAAGTTGATGTAATGATTTGGAAACACAATCATGATGGTATGTTGTCAGTCAGCAGATTGAACAGTAGGAAAGTGAAGGAACTTCAAGGGGAAATCTCTGGACCATGGAGTAAGGTATGGAAAAAGCCAGGTAAAGTGAGGTGTTTCTCATGGCTAGTGACTAGAAGGGCATGCCTAACTCATGAGAAGCTGCAAAGAAGAGGCTTTGAAATAGCTTCCAGGTGTTCACAGTGTAATGAGACAAATGAGACTAATAGCCATCTATTCCTCCATTGCAAAGTCACTGCTCAATTATGGGCCAATTTCTAAGCAGAACACACACAAACTGGACAATGCCAGAACACACTGCAGACCTTCTCAGTTGCTGGGTGAGAAGAGGGGGGAGTAAGAGCCAGAAGAAATGGTGGAATATGATATCCTCTTGTATATGGTAGACTATTTGGAGAGAAAGAAACAAGAGGTTATGGAAAATACTGCAGAATCAGTAACAAAGATCAAATGGCATTGTATGAAGACCTTCTATTTTTGGTGTAATGAGGAGGGTATAGAGGATGCTGGACAGATTTTAAACTTTCTCTTCTTTATAAATATAGTAGCAATTTCTTGAGTTGGTTTTTTTTGGGTCACTGATGTAAATCTTTTTGATGGTTTGCCAGCATATCCTCATTGCTGAGGAATACAACTTTACTTGATCAAAAAAAAAAAAAGAGAGGCAATTTGGTTATGACTCACCGCTTTGGCCCACATTGACCTAACCCATCTTAACCCTACCAAACTTTGGACGGGTTGAATCATGATCAACTCATTGCTCAACCCATTTTAAAGCATCCAAACTTTCAGCCTTTTATTTGACACCCCTGAGGTTTTCTAACGTTAGAGGTTTTCAAACTTATATGTATATAAGTTGTTGAACCTTTTTCCTATAGCATGATTCTCTTTTTTATGAGACAAGGATTCTTAAATCAAAAAGAGTCACTGGGTCCAGCTAAACAAATTGAACATAGAGGATTGACATGAATGGGAGCAAGATGTCAGTTGTGGACTACAACTTAGGGAAGAGGATTGTTGTTTCCAGTACTCTCTTCATAGAAAAGAGATGAGTACTCTGATGACAGAACAATTTCAACAATCGACATTAAGGCTACGGAAACTTTAGTTAAGAGGAAGGCAATTAGAAGAACTAAGTGATCACTCTAGCAGATATAAACAAGTGAGCAAATAGATTTTTCCTAAGAAACTAAAATTGTGAAAGACATGGCAGTGTGCCAGCACAAAGGAGATTACATTGGGCCGAGAAATGTCATCATGCTCCTTAAGCCAAAATAACGGGAGGCAGCACCTGCTAAGCCCTGTCAAAAACCAATAACAATGAAATGTAAGCATGTACTTAGAACTCTAAAGAAATCATAGTTTTTGAAGCAGAGCCTGAAAGACAATTAGTAAGACCATCATAACAGGTTTCAAGAATTATTATTATTGAAGGGTCTTTCCAAGTCACATTTTTATTTTTCATTTATCTTGTGTTGATCTGGGATGAGGATGTCATTTAACCTATAATTCAGCATTTATAGCTTGAGAATGATTAACTTTCAACTAAACTGCACATAGAAAGTGTGGAGAATATCAGAAAATTAAGGAGTATGAGGCTGCATCTTTCACGAAAAAAGATCAACTTATGACCACTCTTTCTATAGAGGTATCTGTTGAACTTTAGAGCAGTAAAACAAGTACAGACAGTAATCTTCAGTAGTTAAGCAGAATCGGCAACCCTCAAAACAGTGCATATTCATAAGTTCAAAACCTTTTTTGCAGCCAGCATGGCCAATCTGGACTCCAGGTTAAGAGCCGCCACTTCTCCACCCTAAAACCAACAAGCGCCATGTGAAGTCATGAAAGTCATGCGAGAGAATCACAAGTTAATTATCATAACACCTCCAGTAACCAGTGCAATGCAGGGAAGACTTTATTATTATTTGTATTTGGTTTGCCAAAGACACCAATTAGTGAAAGAACAGTCTCTCTCTTATTTTTACTTCCGTCGAGGAGATTTTTGTTAAAACCTGTCTGGTTGCTGCATATGAAAAGGAATTTTCTTTCTATTTTTTTGAGAAAGTTAACTGATGAAAAGGAATTTTCTGGAAAGTCAACTTTCTGGAACCTAAACCTTTTTTTATGCATTTCATAGCAGGGAACCTTTAGGAAAATACGGTCAACGAAATTCATTGTCATGGATTTTTCTCCAAATTGAGTCTAGCAAGATTTGCAGGACGTATTTAGGAAACTGATCTACTCTTAATTTTAAGCTTTCTTTTCTTCTCAAACAAATGCATGCAACAAATGTTATTCCAACGTTTACTTTTACTTGCTACGATTTCTCAAATCCACATTTCTAGCAAATTTCTTGACATCCAACGAACCTTAACTCTAGCAGATGTATCCAAGACAGTCTTAATGTATCGTCAAAATGCCAAGAGTCCAAGACTACTCAACTTTTGGATGCATTCATACTCAAACAAAATCCTTAAACAAGAAAAGTGGATTAAAGAGATGCCAGAACCCAGACCAAACAACTTCCTCTATAATAAATGGTTAAACAATCATCTTTTAATTATATATAATTATATAAATGGTTAGCCAATAAGACCATAATTCACACGTGAAAAGAAATATAGATTTAAATGTCAAAGTACATTAACTGATTCAGGAACAGTGCACATTAATTGGTTCAGGAACAGTAAAGAGACCCATTTAAAGTGTCTAGTGTCAGCTACTGTCCTCAACAAACTCAGGACTTTTAAGCACCTTTTTAAGAACTTCCCTACTAATCTGATAGTTGGCAGCCTCCAATAGCATCTTTCCTGAAAATCTCCTGGCTAACTAGAGAAGCAGTAAACATTATCTGTTGTTAAACAAGATGAAAGCACTGGATAAGGAAAGAGAATTGCAGAAATCACAAGGTATCAATTATACCCCGCTGTATATCTTCCCCAATGTTAGCACCCCTCCACCCTAAAACACAAAGATCGTGTTAGCTAATGCATAACCAAAAGGCTCAAGAGAGGTACAAGTTTCCAAAATATAAGTAGAAACCTTAAATATTACTGAACGAACCCCTTCTGCCCCAGCTTTTATTGCGGCAGCAGCTTGTACCTTCCACTTACTAAGCCCAAATTCTAGACTACCATGCCCGTCAGAAGCATCCAAGCTTTCTTTTGAGCTGTTGAAGATACATATTTGCCATATAAGGTCCAAATAAGAGTCAAGATCTCCACACTAAGAGAAGAAGAAGACAAATCACAGCAGAAGAAACTAGAAGAAATTCCAACATATAGACTCGAGAATGAAGGGATAACTGGTCACATCAATCTGACAACCTTGAGGCATGCCAAACCCAATAGAACTGATTAGAAAGGCAAAGGAAATCGAGAGGGAGAAAGCCAATAAAAACTATATATACGTCCCAATTAATAGGACACTTTCTATTTTCTGGCAACCTAAAATGTTCACAACATTTTATGACAAGGGAAATCCGAAGCGTTCACAACATTCCACTAGTAACATCATCTTTTTAAGATGAAATCCACTAGTAACATCATTCTATACAACTTTCACAACTTACACTACAGCTTTCACAACTTACACAAACTTAAATTCATTCTACTAATCAAATTTAAATTTTATTGTAGGGTAGTATTTTTCTATCAAATTAATTCTTCCACCACTATCTTAAAAGTTTCACTTCCATTATATGTATAACTCAAGTCAAACAAACAATTGTCAATTTATACCTACAAATAAAATAGTATCATCTAAAACTTGAGACTAGGAGAGTATGTGAAGTAACTAGCATAAGCATCTCAAATTAACAAAACAATATAGAAATTTCCTCTCCACAAGGCCACAACCACACCATTCCTTCTCACAGAAAACAAAAGGAAACTGATTTACCTTGAGTACTCTTGCAGCAGATGAAGAAAAATCTCAGCTTCCAGGTCTTCTGCTGACAATTTGGCTGAGCACCTTATAGTTAATTTTTCCCTGACACCAAGCAATACCTCCCTATACGATGGTCTCCTACCCCTAGATTGAATACCAAACGACATCAATCACTGACATAATGAAACAAAAATAAGAACTAAAATAAAAGAAACATGTTGGAGGTTAGGAAATGGCAAACCATTGTTTGTATAGAACTTCGGGTGATGATCACCACTTGTTTTGGTTTTATTTTCAAACCAAACTAGAGATGGATTGGATGATGATCACCAATTAATTCGGTTTCATTATCAAAGTTCATCTTTCCACAAGCAACCAATAAAAATCACTCCCATTTGAACTCCACATAATCAACCACTGATTCCTTTAACAATTAGCTATCAATAGCTTGAGTTATGATGATTCATAATTTCCAGATTGCGTCCATGCAATTTACATAAACAACCCAAATGCTATCACAAAGGTCAGGTTCGAACAATGAAGATAACATCCATTGGAGTAATTGGACTGAAGAACATTTTAAAGTTTTGATTAAAATACATCTATTCTAAATAAAAGAAATAGAGAAACCTCAATGTGGATCGTGCATCAGCTGCAAGGTATAAAAATCTTGATTCAAGCATTGACAAAAAGTCATCCCTCTCCTCCGGGTCTTCTCCGACCATAACATAATCAAATTCAGTTCTCCTTGTAACTGACTTCAACAATGGGCTAAAGTAACTGAAACATAAAAGATACAAGAAAGAAAATTTGCTTAGAATGGTCAAAGCACCTTATTTTTCATTAGAACAGTAAAAAGGAACATATTGCAACTGTTTATTACCTTGGACCAAATAAAATTCTTTGAAGTTCATAGAGTTCAGAATCAGTTGCAAGTTCAAGCACAGAACGAAGATCCGGATCAACTTCGCTGCTGCCACTCTCCTCTGTGGTATATTTCACAATACATAAGAAATTCACAGTAAAACTACCAGTAATGAAGAGAAAGCGTAAGATGCTTTAAAAATACACCTCGAGATTGACTTGAAAGTAAGGCACGGGCAGGATTTAAGAGGAGCCTTGAGCCGGAGCTTCGACGGCAATATAATTTGATTATCTAAAAAACATAAAAGTAACAGAGTTCATATAGAGTAATTACACAAATACATGTGAAGCGGAATTCAGAGGAAACAGCAGGTACAGAATCGACATTCTCAATTACTCATACTGGAAAATACATACTTTTTGACGAGAGAAAGTGGTGAGTGGCAAAGTGACAGGGAGGAGAAAGGGAGGTTGACGTAGATAGCCAAAATGAAGTGGCCGCCGGTGTAATTGGTAGTTCAGTGGAACGGAGTAGAAAGCTCCGGCGGTAGCCATTGTTGTGGACACAGTCTGCTCAGTTCTGAGAGTCAGTGACCACGCAAGCATATGGTCGAAATGGGGATTTATTTAAATTGACAGAAATACCCCTAATAATTTTCCAAAAGAAGTAGTAAATGTTGTATTTATATTTACTATTTATTTTGGAAAGATACAACATTTACTATTTATTTTGGAAAATAAGAACCAAAATAATTATATAAAATATACCCCCTAAACATAACATATTTATAAGTTAGCACTTTTTTGTTCCATATTACTTGATCAAGTTAACAAGTTGATGTACCCTCGAAAAAGCTTTAATACAATATATTTTATTAATGATATTTTGAAACTTTAAATTTGGCTATTTCTACTTTAGAGAGTTGTTTGTACTAAAGCATTAAAAAAAAAAATGAGAAAATTCTCTTGAACTCTATGGCGTCGATGATTGATTTGCCGGAAAAGATTGCACAAAAAGAAAAAACTTGTTTGGAAAATGTGATATACTTTAGCATATTATATGAATGAATATATATTGACAGAAAGAAAAATAATTTCTTTTATTTGGAAACAAACCTTCTACTTTAATCTTAAATATTCCATTTGACCAGCTTATAAAATGGTATTTGACCTGAAGTTTACAAAATTAAAGAAATAGTAGTAAGATCTTATTGAAGTGTAGACATACTATCAGATAACCTTTGAAGCTTAAGCCAAATGATAAATCACTCACACAAATAAGTACATAGAATTAGCTGCTAGGAGAAAACTTAGCCAGATTAAGAATCACTTCTCGAGTGTTTGCAGCATTTTAAGCAATAGCAATTGAAATATTAGTGGCAAATATAATAGTTAAGCATTGAAACGCTGGTCGTTCTCCAGTGGCTAACCCACGCAACCATGTGTTATGCCTGTGGAAGGAGAATCCTTAAAAAGTTAAACACCTCAGTTTTACATACTGATCTCGGAACATCATCCCTTCTTGTCATAGGCAGCTATATTTTGTGGTTCACATTCAGGACTAAATAGACGAACTAGCAAAGCGGTGCTTGAGCTCACAGTAACAGCCCCACAAGCTGCCCATCTAAGACTTCTAGGAACTGTGATTCTAGGACCTGTATTATTATTATACGAAATGCAATATCAGAAAAGAAATAACATGCATAATCAAGATAATAATATATAGAACAACTTTTAATTAAAAGAAGCATGCCCGTCAGAGCTCAGTACTAATCAACAAAGTCAAAGGGAGAGAGGGTTGAAAGGAGAAAGGCACAAAGAACTGTAGATTGTAGGAAATTGATGCAACAATCTTTTTATCTATAAAATTCAGAAGTCATTCCAGTAGTCAATCAACTACTTTGAGGTGCTGTGCAATGATCAAACTGAGAATATCAAATACATGCAAGCACATGAAATTCCCAAGTACATGGTCAGTGGGTGGATCCACGATATTCACTTATTGGTTCAAAAAACAAAAATGTAAGTGAGCCAAACCTCTAGTTTTGTGCTTAGGGGATTCAATATATATATATATATATATATACAATGTAATTTTTTGCAGAGGGGGTTCGGGTGAACACCTAGCCCCCTCCTAGATCCGCCCCTGATCCTGGTGACCTTCCTTAATGCATTTTAGAGATTCTCTAGCAGTAAAAGATCCAAACACTTCACACTCAGAGCTCAACAAGAACCAAACTCCTGCTTAAATGAATACGTGAAACAGTACTCAGACAAAAGTGTTCTTTCTTGGTCATTGGATCAGCAAGGGTGTGATTCAGATGTATCAAGAGATGACAAGGTATGCTGTGGACTGGGAAGTGCCGAAGAATGTTGGATGCTTGAAGTCATTTTAGATACGGCAAGACAACTCAATAGGAGTAGAAAGTTGCCACAACCTAGGAGGGCAGCATACAAATCACAATATGAGTTCCAGTGAAGCCGATTAAGTCATTAGTAAAAGCCGAAGCAATGGGGTTACTAGTGTGAAGAAACTGAAACCTCAAGCTCAATGATTTTTCTAATAAAAAGACTGACCAATCATATAACTGTTGTAATGAAAGATATATCTCTAGATGATGAATATGTACAGATGTATTCTCACTAAGTCCACTGTTCCCTTCCTTCTTCCAGCCTTGCCTTATCCGGATCGCTCTCTTCTTTAAAATCGGGAAGTATTTCTTATATTATACTTCCGCAGAAGACAAGATAACAAACCCAACTCAACTGCCAAATTCCTCTCTTTTTCTCCCTTTGCCTCACCGCGACGACAATATTGTGAAAAGGATTAATAGGCCCATCTTTACCCAAACAAAGCCACGACCATTACTACATTGAGTCACCCTTTTTATAAGTAGAGGATGACAGTGAAAGAAGAAGGATGCAGGGTGGCAACACATGGAGGAAGATTTAGAGCCTAGGAGCTGCTATTCTAAGCTTGAGAACACTCTGAAAGACAAATTAATGAAAAACAAGGTAAATGAAGTGCGACAATCCTGTTGCAAAGCAACAAGCTCAAACAGCACTTGATCTTCAGAGAAAAAATCTTACCTTTAAATTTAACATTTTCTTTCTCAAAAAAAACATGCCATTTTAGATACTTGATATTTGTAAAAAGCACCACACTACTCAATATTTGGATATCAATCAATAAATTAAACAAACACATTTTCTCATTGTTGTAAATTTAGTGATAAAATTCTATTTAGCAGAAAGATTAAGAACAACCAAAGGAGAAATATAAAACGAACCATAGTGCAGTCGGCAAAGAATCCAAAATCCTAATGCTCCTCCAACAGAAAAAATCCCAGCAGTTTGTCTCATTAGTCTTGTGCAAGGTTTTGCATCTGATCTCATTAACTCTCCATCCGAATACCCAAGCATACGCCTCAAAGCCATCACACCGGAAACCCTGGATTACAGTGGAACTTCAGATTAATGATAATGAATTTAGCAAATAAGAACTTCGCTGAGGCATTTTCACAAACAGGTTGATGGCAGTATGTAAAACTTACTCAATAATCACCAGATGCACAATTGAATCGCTGTTGCAGCTACTGAAGATAGGGCTTCTCAAAAAATTTGTTATCCTTCTCAATTACAGCTCTGCTTCCAAAAAAGTGGGTTTTTATTTTTTTCCTGAAATACTTTAGAAGAGTAGAAGGTTAAATAGGGAGAGAAGCAGCGTCAATTCAGTTTCCATAATTACCCATTCTACCTGTGCTATTTGTTTCAATATTTGTCCGGTTTAAAAGAGAGCATTTTTTTATAGCAATTTCTTAACTTTTTCTACCTGATATATTTTATATTAAAAAATGTTTTGATATATTTTTAAATTTAAATATTATTTCAAATTAAAATAAGATAAATTAATTAAAACAGAAAGAATAGTAATTAAGATAAAACTATCTCTATATATTTTTAAATTTAAATATTATTTCAAATTAAAATAAGATAAATTAATTAAATTAGAAAGAATAGTAATTTAGATAAAACTATCTCTATATTAGACTTTTTTCATATCCAAAAGTTATAAATTGACTTATACTAGAGATGGACATTCGATTATTTAAATTTCCATTAGAAAACGAATTTAGATTTTTTTAAAAGAAAAATTGATTTGATTCCATACTTTTGAAAATGATTTTTCTATGCAAATGGGAAATAAAAGGAAGATCAAATTATCAAAGTATAAAGACATTAAAAAAAAAATTAAAAACGTTTAGTAGCAGTCAGCAAGGCAAAGTATAAAGACATTAAAAAAAAAAACTTAAAAACGTTTAGTAGCAGTCAGCAAGGCAGCACTGGCAAATATGTAAAATAAACAAAAAATGTCATTTGTGTGTAGTTTGATACAAAAAATTGCCCTTTTGATTGGTTATATTTTATTAAGTAACATATTTTTTAATTTAATACAAAATTCTCTCTAAGCATGCTCCAACTACTTTTATCACTGATTATAAATATTTATTATGAAAATTATGATTAACATGATTGAAAAAAATATGACAAATAATAAATAGTAGTAGTAATATTTTAAATAAAAATAAAACAAAGATAGGACTCTTGATTCATTATTATCTTTATTCACCGTAAATCTCTCCCCTCTATTTTTGCCTTAAACCGGCGCCACCAGTTCCCCACCCATCCATCAACGTGATGTATACGTTCTGATACATCACGTAAAGTAGGTTTTTGTGCTAATATTTCAGTTTTGACACTGTGTTGATGATGAACTCTTCCTCATATCTCAAACAGTAGAAGATATTCCAGAAAAATTCAGTAGATCTAACGTTGCAATTACCGGATATCTTCTTCATTCGATATTTTCTTACCTTAGTTTTCATGACTTACTTAATATCAGCCTTGTTTCGAAAAATTGGCATCGTAACATTCCATCTTACTTGGCTTTCCGGTTTAATACATCCCTTTATCATGAACAAAATCCTATATATTATACCAGCGATTTCCGAGAATCAGTCCTTTCTTTTCTCTATGATTTTAAAAATGAGTTGTTCAATGCTGAAAAAAGAGTATTGTGCATTATATTTTTCAATGACATGAATATCCGCGATACAATGAAATTGCTGGACGAAAACGATTTCCATGAAGTATATTTGAGAATTGAGATTAGATATGTTCAACATTGTTATTACTGTTTGCCTTGTATTTTTCAGTCGAAATGTCTTGCTATTCTTTCATTTAACTGATTGTGAACTTAATAAGGATGTATATTAATAAGTTGGAAAAATTACATAAATTAATACATTTTAAAAAATAATTACTGATTTTAGCGATACTTTTTGTTTATTACCATTTATAGCAATGTTTTGTTAAATCTGTAATATGTATTAAAAGTGAATTATGTATGCAATATATATGAATTATAATTGTTTTTTTGAAATATATCATGTTTGTTTGGTAAAAAATTGTCACATTGTATTATAAGTGTATTAAAATGTGTGATAAATGTATTATTCATCAATAAAATTTGTATTATATGTGAATAATAAATTATTTTTTGTAATATGTATTAAACTTGTATTATAAATGAATTAAAAGTGATCAAGTGAAATAAAAATATTATTGCTATAAATGGTAAATATTTTTTTAATATAGTATATTTATGTAAGTTTCCCTTAAAATCTCCATTTCGTTTCACGGAGTTGTGAAAGTAAAAATATTGCTTTTAACATGGATATTCATGCTTGTAAAATGTTACGGGAATTTCACTTGGATTGTTGGAAATTCCCCATGGCCTTGATCCTGAAAAATTTTGTTCAAATTTTCCCCATCTTGAAACTTTGTTACTCGAGCCTTGTCAAACAGAGAAGCCTATCAAAATTTTGAGTTCATCACTAAGAAAATGGACCTTATCTTCCCACAGGTATATGAATGTGATATAGTTGCGTCTCCTAATTTAACAACTTTCCAATATAAGGGTACAACATTTCAACTATATTTAGCACCTCCAAGTGATACTTCAAAGATTTTAGAGAGCAGCATATTGTATTGGTTCCTAAAGTTCATGAGATCATGAATAAAGCTTGGTTCCTCAAATTGAGAAGTTAATCTTAAGAAATTTAGCACCTAAAATACAACATTAGTCATACGCATTCGTGAAGAGGTACATTAACATATACATTAATAATTTTAGAGTATATTATATGTATGTATATTAATGAATCATCTTGTTACTATGTATGAAGACAAGATCACGTGGAAATCCTAGGAGCAAGCCGCTAAATCATATCAAACACTTAATGGTTGACATGAACAAGCCCAAATATCAACAGGAATATTTGATGAGATATATTATTGATAACTTACTTCCCAACACATTGACTCTATCAATACATAATAGTTTTTCTCCAACTGCACTTGTAAGCTTTCAGTTTCTTACTTGTCTTTTCGTAAAAGAATGATACATCAATCTTTTTATTTGAAAATAATTTAATCTTGAACAGGAAGTAATCAAGAAGTTATATGGTAGAGGGGATCGCACTTGTTGCTCAAGTACTCGTGACAAGTGTTGGCGCCATTTCTTAAAGCATTTTGAGGTTAAAGAAGAAGAAGAAGAAAAAATAGGGCAGTCCGTCACATTAAGCTCACACCCTTCCCATCCGTTGAAGGTTAAAACAGTTGGTAACGGAAAGAAGGACTTGACAAAACTCATTTTCATATTGATTTGGCAATTCAACAGTTAGTTCAGGCCACTGCTTTTTAGTTTCTTTTACTGGACGAAGTTTGGTCCACACTTAGCACGGCTCGAGAGCTGTAATGATTATATTCATATGATCTTTTTGATTGCCCTCTTCTCTTCAATTAGTAGTAATAGTACTAATATATATGTATGTGACAACTTATCTTGAAAAACTTACTGGAGGTTCCGTGTAACTTACTAGTGGGTGACAATGGGAAGAACTTCACAAGCCTGCTGAGACCCAGTCCATGTAAGGTAACAATGTCAATCAAGATACTAACTGGACTGGAGATGGCATCTTCTGCATTGCATCCTTTGTTCCCTGAAACACCAAATAAGTTCTTAAAAAGCTCTGTTAATCTCACAAGACGGGAACTATTTATAACCTCTGGTAGAACTATCATCACACTATTCTTAATCCAAATTCCTTCTCCTGTGACAGTAATAAAAGTTAAGAAGATCAAAAGAACGTGTAATACAATCATTACTAGTACAACTATTAGCACCAGCAGGAGGCACAAAATATCTTATCAACAATGTGCTTAAAAGGCAGAAGCAAAGAATTATTTTGCTATAAGTTGAAGGCCGAGGCAAAGCATAATTCTTTTTTTCTCATCTGGTAAGTCAAATGATGCCATCCTACTTATATTAAACAAGCAATATAAAAGTAGTGTCTGGGTCAACTTTCGCGCCCTTCCACTAATTCCACGGGATACTTCCCACCTCCTACCAGCAACATGTACCAGGTAACTATGTCCAGCAAGGCGATGGGAAGGATCTTTTGTCTTCGCTGGGATTTGAACATGAGACCTCATGGATCAACAGTATGCATCCTAGCTTATCCAAGAATTTTAACAAGAGAATATAAGCCACATGCTAGTCAGTTTTGAAAGTCCGAAGTAAATTAGATTAGAGTGGATGTAAATGCATGAAGGAATATATTACTGCAAATATTTGTTTAACAAACAGAAATGAGTCCATATAATGGAGGACTGTTGAAAGAGGCTCCACAAAACTAAACAAACAATTTCTACCCTTAGCTGTTTCTAAGTGGAAGAATAAGGGAGGAAGAAAAAAGGAGAGGGGGGGAGGTGGATGGGATTGTTCCTGCCTTATTCCACCAGAATTGCAGCCCAATCCCAACTTCTGAATTCCAAATAGTAACCAATACTGGCCATTTCTACACCAGTTTGCTCACTTGAAGCAACACAATCAGACAAAAGCCTCCAATACTACTTGCATATATGAGAACTGACACATTTATACGGTGACCATAGAGGCAAGGAATTGTCACCAGTGCCTCCAAAGCCGAACAAGATGCATAAGATTTATCATCTTACCTTCTATCAATCTCTGCACAAACATTGGCCTGTCACAACATAATGCTATAGCAGATCTTTATGCAAAAAGACATATGTTTCCATATTAGAACAATGCCACCAGTATTGAGAGGGGGGAAATAGTACCAGTATTTTATGCCAAAGTAAATTAAATACCATCATAGATTAAGAAAAAACTATTTCCAACAAAAATCCTTAAGCATATTCATGACCTTAGAAGGCTAGAAAGGTTCAACCACAACTTAGTTTTTAACAATTAACAACAAGAGCTAGCACATAAGAAGCTGAGCTACAACAAAAAATATTAAAGCAGTAAAGCTCAGGCAATTACTAATTAAAGGCAAATCGGTTTCAGTTCGTCGAGGTAGTAGCAGGTGGACTTCTCAATCTTTGTAGATGATCGATCCACTGATCCTCCGGAACTTGGCTGGTCCAATCAGGAGCCACTCCACCAAAAGAAATCCTACGCATGGCTTCCATTACTCTCCTTGCATTCTCCGTCGTCAATGGAGTGTTGCGACGGCTCTCATCCTCTCTGAATGCTCTCCGTACAGCAGTATCAGACGCCGCTCTTATCCTCTCCTCCTCTTCTTCAACCTCACTCTTATATTCACCATCCTCGTCACTTAGATCCAGTGATGATATCCCGTTTTCTACACAATTCACATAGCCATTAGGGAGGCGATGAAAGTTACTAGATTCGTCGCACTCTTCATCATCCGAGCTCTGAACATGATTTGGAATCTGATCGGAGATGTGCACATCGTCGTCATCAGCGGTGGAAGAGATTGGCTCGTAATATTCCGGCGAATCATCGGGGTTCGAGTCGGAATCACTTCCGGCGGCGTTCTCTACAAAATAAAAGCACATCGGGAATGGATTGATTGAGATACATAACCCGTAGGGGCGAAGAAGGGGAATTTAACATTTACTAACCTTGAATGAAATCCGGTGTGGAATTCAACTGAGCGTTCATTTTCTTTGGAGAAGTTACAGAACTGATTGAGGTAATAAAATGGAGTGAATATTCTATGGAAATGATATTTTATCAGATTATAACTATGTCTTTATTATGACAAATATGTTAATATACTTTATTCTATGTAAAAAATGATAAATATGGTCCTTTAGCGGACGGGAGTGTTTTATTTGGTCCTCCATGTATATTCCCTTGTATCATAACGTGGATTAATCGAAACCCAATACAAATAATGGGAAAAATGCATACCTTTGTTTCTCAACAAATTACAAACGTGATTGACACCTAACTTCTTCGCAATTGAATTAGTAATTGTTACACTGGCAACAAGTCTCTTTAAAAAAGCATCATTTGCATAACAGAACACAAAGATATTGACAAACAATGTGAAAGAAAAGCCACTCTCAGCAATGTAGAGTTGCTACAGATCTCTAATTGCACAAAACCAAATACATTACTTCAAAATACAATATAATGAATAGAGGATCATCATTATCACATTCTTCCTCATTGTACATTATAACAGGCACAAATGATGAAGGGTACAGAGCTCTAGCCCAATCTATAAGTCTAATAACATGACTATAATATTTTATGACTAATATTCATCATTGCTATAGGAATAAAATAACATTAGCTGAAGAAAATGGGGTAAGAAACCCAACAATATACAAAAAGAATTAATGATAATGGCAACAACTTCACAAGCCTGCTGAGACCAGTCCATGTAAGGTAACAATACCAATCAAGACATTATCTTGATCAATAACTGGCAAGAACTGGACTGGAGATGGTGGAGATTCCATCTTCTGCATTGCGTCAGCTGCCATAGCATCTGGGCCAATTGTCCTTGGTTTCCTGAAACACCAAGTAAGTGTATAGAAATGTTTTAATCTCGGAGGGTAACTATTCATAACATCTGGAGTAAGTGTCATTAGATTACTCTTCATCCAACAAAAACTATGTTAATGTGTGAGTGTGTATACATTGCCATCTTACTTTTTCGATATAGACCCATATCAAAGTTGTGCATCACATGCTTAGCATCATCATGTGATAGTGAGAGATAGAAGGAAACAGAATCAATCATATACCAACATAATTCTCAGTGAAAAGATGAGTGCAGACGAAAGGGAACATATAATATCAGAGGAAGAACGTATAATGATATCATTACTACTGCAACTATTAACACCGTCAGGGGCCAGAAGATATCTTATCAAAAATGTGCTTTAGAGGCAAAAGAGCAACGAATTACTTTTTTATAAGCTACATAAAAGGCAGAAGCAAAGAATAATTCTTTGCTTAACATCAGGTAAGTCAAAAGATGTCATCCTACTTGGATTGAACGAGGAAGAAGAAAGTGATCTCACAAAATTCAAATTCTAACTGGGAGGGAACTTGAATATTGACATCCTAGGAAATATCCAATGACTTATGCAATGTTTAAACAGTAATTTACGAGGATCAACAGTCTGTATCCTGCCTTATGCAAGAGTTTTAACAAGAGAATACAAACCAGGGCCTGATACATGCTAGTGAGGCTTGAAAGACACAACTAAATTAGATGATCTGTTTTATAAATCAAACTAAATATTTGTGTAACAAAAATAAATTAGTCCATATGATGGTTAAAAGAGGCTCTATAAAACCAAAACACCAATTTCTACGCTCAACTGTTTCTGTGTTGGTGGTGGAGGGGATCGGGCACTGTGACTTAGGTTCAGCAGTAAGGCAGAACAAATGTGAGGGATATGGGCATATGTCACAAGCAGCAAGCTTCAATCACACTTTGAGACAAGCCTGGTATTTAAAAAGAGAGGGTCAAGAGGCAGGCCCTTTATCTGTTTGCGGGGTATTGACGAAGAAGGTGGGGGTGAGGGTGGAAATGCTGGGATTGTTCCTGCTCTATTCCACCAAAATTGCAGCCTAATCTCCAAACTTGTGAATTCCAAATAGTAATATTGGCCATTTCTATGACCAGTTTTCCCAGTTGAAGCAACACAATCAGACAAATATGAGAGTCTCCCCTGATACAAATCGTTTACTTTATTTCAACCGCTGCACAAACAGTGGCCGATCAACCGACAGCATTTACTACATCTTGCCTTCAGCTAGTGCTATAGCAGATCTTTATGCAAAAAGACATACATTCTTATTGGAACAATATGCCACTGATATTCTGGAAAGGGAAAGATGACACCAGGATCCTAAGATTGACTGCCAAAGAAAATTAAGTGACACGCCATAGGTTAATGGAACACTAAGATCTATTTCGGTACCATGACATCAGCAAAAGTATTAAAATGAGCTACAAGGCTAGAAAGGTTTAACCACAACAAAAATGTGCTTGTCGAGGAATTATTCTTTTATTCCTAAAGGAATTATGTGTCTTTCGTGGAAGCAATATATCTTTCTTCCTTTCTACTTTTCTTTTTCTCATTGATAAGGTCTTTCGGTGATTGCACAAATATGCAACAGAGATACAAGTAAGAAATTACCTGTTACACATTTCTCCAACTGTAAGCTTGAAGATTCCTTCCCCGCTGGCTTTCAATGTCCGACGTAAATCACCATCGGTGAATGTGCCTAGCAGATGAAACTCCTCATCAATAACAAGGAGGCACCCGCATCCTTTGCTTGTCAGCTCTACAAGTTGATCCATAATAAGATCTCCTTCCTTGCAAATTGGAAGATCTTCTTTCTTCTTCATCACATCTCTAACCTGCAATGTTAGATGGCAAGCTCAGGAGTAAGATGAATACTCAACTTCAGATGCATAAACTTTTACCCCCTCACTTGAGCAGTAATGCAGTTTCCACAGGTTATGATATCCATTTGGCTCAACCGGATGAACACATACGAAAATTGATGCAATGCTTACAAAATGGATGGAAGTTAAGGCAGCTAACCAATCAATAGTCATTGTATATCAAATTTTTTGTGATAATGATAAAATCAATTAGGCATTCTTTGAACAGTTTCTGGGGGGCTAATCTTCTATTGAGGGTGAAAGAACCAAACAGACACCAGAATCCACCTCATACAAAAAAAGATACCAGAATCCAACAAGTCCTTAGACTCGCCCTCGCATCAATTGCAACACACTATTACTGCCTATTGCAATTTAATATAACATAAGCATTAATACTTAAAGATAACCTTCTAACAGCCAAGATTCGGACAAATAACCATCCAACACCCAGGATTTGGACTGATTACCTTGCGTTTGCGAAAATATAATAGCTAGGACTAAGCAAATCATACACCTAAAGGTACATAAAACCAAGAATACCGTCATCTCCCAAATCATTTTTCCAAGGCCCCAACAGTGGGGGAGGGGAGGGTAGTGTGTATGCAGATCTTATTCCTAGCTTATGATGATAGAGAGGCTGTTTCTCAGCTTAGCGAATATTTCCTAGATCTTACTTCAGAACAGCAATAAATACAGCACAAAAGATAACATTTCACAACGGAGCATTCAGAAGAAAGGAATGATATTACTCTTCCTCACCTTGAAGATCAAACTTTTCCCGATCCTCCCAGCAGGGTGGTTGGCAGCATACTCCTCCCGGCTCAAATTCCTGGCCGCCATTAAAGCAATCGCCACCGTATCTCCAAAAACCATCTGAATAGCGGTAGACGTCACAGGTGCCAAATCAAAAGGGCATAATTCTCTCTCTAAAGGCAAATGCACATTCAGATCACACACCCCCATCAAAGAATTAGGCTTTACCGAAGTAACCGAAATCAAAAAGACCCGTTTCGCCTTTGCACAAGGCACAAGCTTTAACAATTCTTCCGTATTCCCACTCTTGCTAAACATAACCAAAACATCTTTTGGATCCAAAATGCCAATGTCTCCATGAAGGGCATCAACAGGGGATAAAAACCCAGATTTAATACCTAGAGAAACAAGGGTCTGTGATATTTTCTGGGAAACAAACCCAGATTTCCCCACACCAGTAAAGTAAATGGAACCTTTGGCATTAAGGAGAGTTTGGGTAAAATTAAGAGTTTGAGAAAGATCAAGATTTTGAAAGAAATGATTGAGATAATTCTGCTGGGCTTTGAAGAGCTTAAGAAGCTGATCTGGGTCAATTGAATCTTGCTTTGAGGAGGAGTTATTACAGAAGTCCAGATATGGTGGTGGAAGAGACCCCATTTTTTTGGATCTTGATTCCTCTGTTATCTCCTTCTCCTTCTCTATTGAAAGGTATTACCAGTACTTGTGTAAATGTGTGAAAGAGAGAAGAAGCCGGGAGAGAATGTGAGCGTTCAATTATTAACGCGGGGATTGAGAGGAAGCTGGTATTTAGCAGAATTCAGTGTAGAATCTGCAGATCAAGTTGCTCGTTTAAATAACCAAGGAGGGGGTAACGGGTAAGTAATCATTCATACTTAAAAAGCAATAAGAGAGTTTGAGTGGGGTTCGAGTCCCTTACGAAGTTATTTTTGCTAAGGAGCGCTTTTTTTAATATGAAACTTCTCAACGTAAATTTGTATTTAGTCAAATTTTAATATAAATTATCTTACAAAGGATAAAAACTAAAAGAAAATAATCTTTTGTTCTCGTTTGAATTTAAATTTCGATTATTTTTGTTAAAAAGAGATTTACACTATTTAATGATCAATTTTTTGGTTATTTAATAGTCTGTTTGGATCCAAGTGATGCAGTGTGGGAGTTAAAGGGTAGACGTTTTGATTATTCGGTCTAATTTTATTAAACTTAAATTTTATTTTGATTTTAAAAAAAAGTTATATCAAACTAAACTTATTTGATTCAATTTTAAATTGATTTGATATTTTAGAGTGAGTATAAAAGAATCTACCATTAATCCCAAGTTTAAACTTGAGCATAAAGAAAGTACAATTTACCATGTCAGTTTCAATTAGGGTTGGACATAAAATATTAAAATTGAATTTTTTGATAATTTGATATTTGGTATTTGGAGTAAAATCTTAGAATTATGATATTTGAATTTGTATTTCGTAATAAACATTAATACCATTTGGTATTTCCCAATTATGAATTATTTGCCTAATGAGGATTATATGTCAGCATCTCTATTACTCGTTAGTACAAATCAAAAAGAAAGTTAAACTATGAACACAAACAACTCAAATATATGTCTTTTTGTTTCAATTTGTTTTTCGTGATGTATTTTTACTTCTTGATCTTCTATTTATCGTGTATCTACATTGAAAAAATAGTACTCCCTTGGTCGCATTTTATGTGGTAACATTTGATTGGACACGAAGTTTAAGAAATAATGAAGACTTTGAAAATATTTATCAAATTGTCCTTCAAAAAGTAAACTCAATTTCCTCTCTCCTCATAAATGTATTAGAGTATTACTATCTTTAAAATTAAATAGGACCAACAAGGGTAAAAAATGAATTATACCTTTAAATACTTATTATATAAGAAAATGGGACATTCTTTTTTAAACTGACCAAAAAAACACATAAAATGGGACGAAGGGAATATTAATTTTATAATACAATCGATTACAACTTCAATACAATATAACGAAATACCATACCAAACTTATGTTACCATTGCTTAATTATCAAATCAAGATTTTAAAAAATTGATATTGGTATCTACTATTAACTACTAATTACTGAATTATTAAATTCAAAATTTGAAAATCTCAAATCAAATATCTATTAATTACCTATAATTTCAGTGCACGATTATAATCTGATAGAGTCTGTAATCATAATCCAAAATCACAATCTTTCTAAATTAAACCACCGACGCACACTATCTCATGAGCTATAGTCAATATTAGAAGTGGCATTCTAATGTTTTGATGGACATAATTATTATATAGGTTGATCTAACATCACAGTTATTATTAATAAAAAAACGAGGAATTGAAACTTTGAAATAAGCAGTGAGGCATCCTGTTTAAACCAATAATGTAAGGGCTTATTTGGTACGAATGGCATTGAATAACTAATTTTAAGATTAATCTTAAAATAAATTTATTTTAAATTTAATTAAAATAAAATTGCAAAATAATTTATTTTAAGATTGTAATAATTTCATATGCAACAAATAAAAAATAAAAAATAAATAATACTTATTCATCGGCCAAACAGGCCTTGTTAGTATTATTGATTGATATAAAAAATTAAAGTTAATGCATAAGTAACAATGAGTTGCTTTGTATGACAAAAAAGAATTGACTTTTTGCCTTTCTAATTAAATTTGAATTTTTGCCTTTCTAATTAAATTTGAATTGTATATTTCAGATTAAATTTGAATTGTGCATTGAAAAACTTATTTTGGACTATATACGAATTACGTATTGAAAAGATTCATTTGGGAGTGACACTCCCAATAAAAAATTTTCATACACGGGATTTGAACTCGAAATTTTGATTAAGGGTGAAACACTCACATCACTGCACCACAATCTATGTTGATGACTTCTCTACCACTCCTAATAAGACTAGTTAGGGGAATCTCGTACCGTGCACCAGTCTAGTATTTATTCACAAATTTATTTTTTAGAATGATATTAATTAAATAATATGAAATCAACTTATTAAGTGTAAAACAATATCCAATAAATATTTAATATTTATAAATTTTAAGTGGTATTGATTAACTGATATAAAATCATATTATTAAGTGTAAAATATATGATAAATATTATTAATATTTGTTAAGTGATATTGATTGAATGATTTTAAATTTACTCTAAAATAAATTACAGTAATATATATATATATATACATATATATATATATATATATATATTTGTGTAATAGTAAATCATCTTAAAAGTCCACTGAGTTTTATTTATCTTCAAAACATTAAAGGTTAACTAAACATAGCTAAAATAAATTTATAATTTCAAAAAAATTATACACTAATTTAAATAAAATATTTTTTGCTGACATAAAATAATAAAATTATAACTATAGCTCGAAGGTCCCATAGTTCTTTTTTAAAAAAAAGTACATTTAATTTAATTGAAATAGAATAAAAAAATAATTTTAATTGTTTTTTACAAGATACCCTTGCTGGTTAAGCAACATATCAATGAAGACGTGACTATTTCAACTTGAAACCCTTTAATATATATAAGAAAAATTCTTCTCATTTTAAATTCAAATAAGAAATATATATATATATATATATATATATTCAAGTGCTTTCAAGTTTCAATTACATGTACGTATGAATATGTCATCTGCATCAACTGCTTATTTATTATTATGAGTAGAAAGGGGATGGACCAGGGGACTTGCTTATAAACCAACGTTTGACAGATATCTAAATATTAAATTTAAAGATGTTGACACAAATTAAAATATAGTATTTTTCTTCTAATTTTAACAGTTTTCTAATTGTAAATTAAATTTGAAAATGACTCTTATGAAGATCTTTCATCTATACAGTTTTTTTTAAAATTTATTTTTAATGATAAATCTTTAAATGGATCAGACCCTTTATAATACCTAAATTACTTTTAATTTGCTGATTTATATATGTGATATCTTCGTCTTCTTTTTTATTTTCTTTCTTCAAAGACATGATTTATTTGACTACTTTGGATATTCACTAGCTCCAGAACGTGGCAT
Source organism: Solanum pennellii (assembly GCF_001406875.1). Lineage (NCBI taxonomy): Eukaryota > Viridiplantae > Streptophyta > Magnoliopsida > Solanales > Solanaceae > Solanum > Solanum pennellii. The sequence goes on from NC_028639.1 coordinate 64,612,007, forward strand.
AAGTTTCTCTTTCTATATTCGATATTTATTGTTCATATTAAAATTTGATTAAATTTAAACTTGTGTAAAAAGTTTTATATATAAAACTATGAAGTATATAACACTCCTTTAACAAAATCAATTTCATACCCTACAAAGCTTGAAATCAGATTCTCTAATTAAGAATACATAAGTACTGGTCACTCCATTACTGTTTACAATTCAAGGGTCTTTGTTTATCTTTGCTACTCCTAGGAGGATAAAGTATGTGACCTGTGATTTTTTTTTATCTTCTTTATGTATGATACAATTTCTTTATTAAATATTTATTTTTTTAAAAATGTTTTAACTTGAAAAAAAATTAATCATAAAATTTGTATTTATCTTTAATGATGATAAGTTTTGATAGTTACACATATGCTATTTCACGTTTAAAATTACAAATTGTAATTTCAAATTTTACAAACACACTAAAATGTTAAGTGATTTAAGAAGTACAAAAGTATGCATTCATTTTAAAATTGTTTTAATTCAAAAATAGTTTAACACTAGATTTTCATTTATTCAAAATATATTTTTATGACTTTTTTATAGTCGTAAAATTATTATGACATTGTTAAGATTACAAGAGTCAAAAATAACATTTAAAAACAATTTTTTTAGGAAAACATTGTACGTGTTAAATTGTGCCATATATAAATTAATAAAAATGTGCTGGAGACTTGCAGAACTTATTTTGGATTATCATATATATGGACAAAAACACTGGCCAATAATTTAATACTTGACAAGTCTTTTGTACAATATCAATTTTCTTTTTTTATCAATCCAGATAAACAGGTCATCTGATGGAGATTTGAATTTAAAATCTCTCAAATTCGAATTTTATGAATAAATCTATCAATAATCTTATATTTATGATATTAAAATCCATATATATATAAAAAAAACCAAAAATTAACTTATATAGTATACAATATAATTTTTTGTCGAGTGAATTTAGATCGTATGAATACTCTGTCCCCATTAAATCCGCCCCCGCCAGACATGGGTCCTTGGAGGAACCTATCGAAATAAGCCCATTTTTTTGTGTTCTTGCGGCCTAAGCCCAATAAAATAAGGCCTAATTGTTCCAGTTTGTTGGGTCAATAGAAGGGCCCAACTATACGGGTGAATTGGAAAATAGCATCATTTTAGTGCCTTGTGATTCATGACCATAATAATTTAGTTTACAGAATGGTCTGGTGGACCCTTATACTTGTATCAGTTTGTATTTTGGATACTTCTACTTAGCATTTTGTCATCTGAACCCCTGAAGCTAATCAAAATGAGATTTTTAAACCCCTCTAACCATGTGTGTAGCTCACTCTCCTTCACATAAATGACATGTCATATCCACGTCAAATATATTAATGTTATGTCATAATTATTTCATAACTATTTTTAAAAATTATTAATCAAAATTATTTAATAAAAATAAAATAATAAAATCTTAATTTATTTTTTAGAGTATTATTTCACCATTTTCTTCAACTTCATTACTCCAATTCCATGTTTTGCATTTTCATATGTTTTTTTGTGTTTTGTTTGATCTATTGATATGTTTGTTTAATGATAGAAAAAGTGAAGATCTTGGTGAGCTATAATAGAAAAAGATGAAACCTCCATACATCCGATTTCCCAATTCACTGCCAAAATCCATGGAGAATTTCATGCCAAACCAACTTTTTTTTTTCCTTCTTCAATCATTTCAGCCATTTTCATCCCAAACACAATCTTTTTCTTTTCTTCTTCAGAGTCTATTAACATCAACTTACCAAAACGGAGCACTAAATTGCAATCGCCGGAGATCACTATTTCACAGTGGAGTAAGGGAGAGAGAGGCGGCACCGGTCAATGTAGAGAAGAACGAGGTGGTGAGGGTGCGAAGTGATAGCGGTATCTAGTGGTGGGATGACTTAGGTTGTTGATTTTGTGGAGGTTGGAGGAGGAAAGGAAAATGATGATGGTGTGCGGTGGAGATGTAGACAGGTGAGGGAGAGAGTTTATCAATTTCGCCGGCAAAAATGGCGACGGTGGTGATGGATTTTCTATAGATTTTGGATGAAAATGGTGAAAAGGATGGAATATTTGGTGAAGAAGAAGGAATTTTTAATTAATTGTTTTTTTCAAAATTTATTTATTATATAATTTTAATTTTTTTTAACCCAAAAATGTCATTCACTCGCCTTAAGGAGTGTGAAATCACACACTTTCGCCAACTCAGCCATCTTAAAGCCACATAAGCGTGGTCAATGGTCAGAAAGGTCCGATATATTGTGTTTTATTGAGTTTAAGGGTCCAAATGACAAATAGATAAGTAGAAGGGTTTAGAATACAAACTGATACAGGTATAAGGGTCCACCAGACCATTTCGCCTAATTTAGTACGATCTTCATTTTACTATCGTGTTAAATTATTCATAAGTCTAAGAATAAAATTAATAGAACTTGCATGTGCCAAATTATTCGCAAGTTTTCACAAAACTTGCGTCTATTCAATTATTTCTCAAGTTATAATTAACACGTCATATTTTAGTATAACCTTTATTTACTTATCTAACTAAATTATTCATACACTTTTTCGTATCGTAGTACTTGCAAATGTTTAATTACTGTTCACAAGTTATGACTCATAATTTTGATACATTCATCATTGTTTATTTTGTTGAAGTATTCACAAGTCTTATGGTTGTGTACTTAGATTATATCGCAAAAAACATTTTTATGCAAATTCCTTAAATGAGCATAACTCATAAACAGTGAGCCACTAAATGCTATTTGTATAACAAACTAAAAATAAATAAAATAGACAAATTTAAATGAGATAAAGTACAATAATTTCATAAATATTATCAACTAAAAGCAAATACGTGAACAAACACCTGATTTGACTATCTCTTCCCCGTGTAATAGTATAAAGTTCTAATAAATCATTCCATGAGTTCAAAAAAGAAAAAGAAAAAACATACACCAAATTTACAAACCAAAAAACTTAATAAGCTATAATATATACTCATAGAAATGATTATTATTTAGTACACATAAAAGTTGTGTAGGACCAATTTGACGTCAAACACGCTGCACACTTTATAACTATTAGTTTTAATTAAGAAATCGGTATTTAATTGTTGTAGCACATGTACAAATAACAAAACCATAATGTGCATAGGATACTTATTAAATGCCCAAGTAGCAATCCATAAATAGCAAATTCTAAAAGTAGTAGCTTGTTAAACAAATATTATTACTGATTTTGATCACTTTTAGAGTCAAATCATAACAAAAATTTAACAAATATTTAAGTGTCATAGTTTCATCTCTAAATTATAAAAAATATAACTAACATTTATAATGTATTTTTTAACTTATTAATATGTAAAAAATTATAATTTATAACACTTTTATATATTTTTTGAATATTTAATTTTTAAAAATATTAAATAATTGTAATCTAATTTATTTTTGAAAATTAATCAAATTGACTTTCGAAAAAACGCAAGATGACAAATAAAAATGAACAAAGGAAGTGTTGAAAAAGAATTTGAAAATAAAAGATGTATACTACTCTCCTTAATCACCTTTACTTCATTCTCGATTTTGCATGCACTTTTAAAAATATAATAGTAAATACGAGTATTTTACTATAATAATCATATATTGTTGTGTAATATTAGATTTTGAAAAATAATTTGAAAAATAAGTACAGTACAATTAAAGAAAAATAATTATCGTTTCTGGATGAAGAAAGAAAAATAAATTCTAGATATAACAAAAATGACAAATAAAAGAATTGAAATTAATAAATCAATAACCTATCCATATTTAAATGAATTTAAGTAAATTTATTATATCTGGAGTATAAATAGTCCAGTGGGCAGCATCAAATATGTGCCAGACACACGAACTTAATTGTGGAATATACGGGAGCAGCAAACTAATAAAGTTCCATTTGATATTTTAAATTATTGCATTTGCACCAATTAAACCATTTAGGAGTTGTTTGGTACTGTTTGATATGAGGTCCAAAAGATATAATAACCTTATGACAAAATATAAAATTATTTTATCTCGTGTTTGATTGAAGATATTAAGTAATTCGTAGATTGAAATTATTTTTTTCACTATTTATGCTTTAATAATGAGATAAATTATTTTTTAATATAGTGAAATAACTTATACCAATCTAAATAATTCCTTAGACGTTGAAATTCATCTATCTGAAATTTAATCGATGAAAAAAGTATATAAATAATCACATTAAATAGATCGTTATATTACAAAATAACAAATTCAACCCAATGAAAAAAATTCAAATATCAACTAAATTTGAATATTGCACTTAATGTAATAGTATGATACAACAAGACAATACAATAATCTAACATTTTGAAGAAAATTCACGTTTAATAAATACTATCTTATTTTATAAGTGAATTTAAATTAATCGAGAAATATTGAACGAGTGAAAATAAATCAAAACGGCAAGGATTTACACCAGTACACTAGTAAAACATCAATTATTAATTTTAATTTTGTAGAATATTTAATTGGACAACACAAATATGACCCCCATAATTTTGCAGGCCAATCGAAAGAGAAATTAAACCAAACCCAAACCCGGAAAAAGAAAATCAGTCTTCCCCACCAAACAGGGAACAAAGAATCACAAATCACAAGAGCTAAAAGGAAAAAAAAAAAATAATTCAAAATCAAACGCTTCCATTTGCTTGGAATTTTGTGAAGGGGCAGTATACAGCTTGCTGTGTAGTTGATTGTGATGTTTGTGTACGAAGTATTCTGAGTTTTGTTGTGTTTTTACCCTTCTGTGGATGGTGGCGATGGATTCAATTGGGTCATATCGTTCACCTTCGATCTGTAAGTTCTCAATTTTCACTATCTTTTTCTTCTTTATATTTTCAAAATTTCTTGCTGATTTTAAGCTGTTTGTTGTTCTTGTATTATTTATTTATTTTTAATTATGGGAATTCATAGTGGGTGCTGCTTTTTAGGGTTTGGAAAAAGTGGAGATCTTTGAATCGGAGGGTGGGAAATCTAGCTAGGGTTTTGGTACTGAGTTGCCTAGAAAATGTGGGAAATCCCTAGGAAGGAAGTTCTAGTTTTGAGATATTTATTGATTAAAGTTTTGATTTTTTTCATTGGGATCCGCCAGATACATCCATTCGGTCATTACACTTGTTTCTAGTTAGGTTCAACTTTTGCATACAGTTCTTTTTTGCTTATTGAGTTTCTTGGAGCTCTTATTGCTGTCAAATTTTGGATTGATGTCTTAAGTTGGACTTTTTGTCCTTGCATTTTTTGGTAATTTATCTTTGTTTCTTTTGTATTTCAGGTATGGTGAATTCATTGTAGTAGTAAAAGATTGTGAAACTTCTTGGTTCACCGTTATTTAAATGGCGAACCCTATCTCAGTAGATGTAATACTGGAATACTTGCGGAAAAATAAATTAACTAGGGCCGAGGCTGCTTTCCGGGGCGAACTGAATGATCACCCTGATCTGAATGGCGTTCTTCAGAAGCTTACTATTGAGGACAAAGAGTTGAGTCAATCAACAGAAGGAACAAGTAGGGGCAAAGCAACGTCAGAGACTCCGGTGACAACTTTACGGAACAGTGAGGAAGTTTACAAGGAGACAAGTTCGAGGAGTAGTGGGGAAATATCTAAGGAGCTTATTGTTAAGGAGATAGAGTGTGGCACCGGGAGAAATGGCGCAGACTGCAACTGGAAAAATGTCCAGGAGCAGAAGAAAGTTAATGAATCCGCTGGGACAAGTGACAAAAACTTCAGTTTTGCAAACAGTTCGGAGGATACTATTGATCTGTATTCGTGGAAATACCCTCCTGTTAACAGTCCGGTTACTTATCAGCATGATGGTGGAGCTACCATTGACCTCTCCAGTTTGGTGCACTCTGGGAAGTCAAAGTTCAATTCTTCTGAAGTCTTTGATAGTGGTAAGGCTCATGCAAAATGTGAGGAAGATGTCAGTTTTTCTGGTGAAAAGAGAACTTCTTGGCCCGGAAGTACTAGCAAAGACACTGTAGAGCCAAAGCATGACATTGGTCGAAATGTTGAGCTCAAGGAGGTTGATCAGCAAATTAAGCTAAGTGGGACATGCTCCAAAGATGTAGTAATTAATCATCCTTGGTGTAAAAGTGATGAATTTACACACCTTTCTTCTGAGTCTTGGAGAGACTGCACAGTTAAAACTGTTTTCCCGTTTCCCAAAGGAGATGTCTCGACAAGTTATGATCATGACATTGGTAGTACTGACAGGAAAGAAGGAAAACGAAAAACAGAGGTGAGTGATGTTAGGGCAGCAATAAAAGAACAAGTGGATGAGGTGGGAAGAGCTTTGTATCTTGGGAAGACACAAGGAAGTGAACCAAAAGAATTCAGCGGCCTAGGCTTTTCATTTGTTTCTGAAAGTCAGAAAGAAGGATTCCCTAGGTTGCCACCTGTTAGATTGAAGTCAGAAGAGAAGTCCTTCAGTATTCCTTGGGAGGAAAAGTTTGAACGAGATGGACCTGCCTCAAAGACTAATAATGCTGACAATTCACTTTTCATTGGTTCATTTCTTGATGTTCCCATCGGACAAGATCTTACCAGTTCAGGTTTGCTTTTCTAATAAAAAACTTTAGCTTGTAGGTTTAGAGGAAAGTGAATTTAGCTTGTGCGCACTTTAACCTCCAGGTGATCCTGTTCTGGAGTATGTGGGTGTCCATAATTGATTTGAGTACAGTCCCATTAGCATTATTTTCCCAAAGCGGGGGTTCTTGGAAGCTTTACTGAAAACATAGTTAGTCAAAGTCTTGTGAATGAATAAATGGAAATCAATATCTTTAACATAGAAGATACGGATGGTGGCGCCTGAATTTCTTGGAGTGGAAATTTATAATCTGAGAAATCATGTGAAGTAATAATATTTATGGATCCAAGAACTATTTTGGCTATCTAAGAAAAAAGAAATGCAGTTTAGAGGGGTAAACTGCATAACAAGTTGTCAATCTAGATATATTTGGCAGCTGATCACCATCTCTAACCAGTGTATTATAGAATGGTACACAAGATAAATGGTACTAAGTTCCTGGGATGCTTGCTTATTCTCCTATCTACCAGACTATCCTATGGTTGCTGTGTGAGGAGGGGGCTTTTGGTGATCTGCAGCCTGCTTGGGGATTTCATAAGGATATTATGTTACAAATAATTCTCGTGTAAAATCTGATTTTTGCTCCTGATCTTGTGGACTGAAAAATGCTCATAATATTTGCGACCTGATGTGCGTTTTGTAGACATTCTAAATATGGAATTGAGGTTTATTGATCAACGAATAAGTGTGGATCATCTTGTCCATAGAAAAGAACTTTATACAAGGAGAAATCTTCTCCGGAGTCTCAAAAAGCTACTCATTATTGAGGAAGTCTGGGACCATGAGCGCATAAGCTCTTTGTGTGGCTTCAGCTTTCTCTTTTCTGTGTCAATAATTTTCTTTCTTACAGTTGTATCATTTTTATTATGTTTTTTCTGCTGAATAATGCAATCGGATTGGCTGCCTACTGTTGCTACCTCTGTGGACATGACATTTTGAATTTCTAACTTTTTACCATTATGAATGTACAACTCTACTTGGTTTTATAGTTCATATAAATAGATGTTAGATTCATGATTTTTGCTGGTTATACCTTGCATGTGGAGCATAGTCATGTTTTTTTATTGCTTTCCTTAGATAAAAACAACAGAGAAGGATCACCTAGATATGAATTATTCAATGTTCGTAGACTATTGATTATTATCTCCCTTATCATATTTTGGTTTCTCTGTTAGGTAGTTCCTGGAGTTGTCTTGACTGAGTGATTCATTCATCTAATTATCCCTGTCTTAGTGCTTCTTGAACTTCTATATATATTGCTTACTCATGGCTTGTGCAGTAATCATCACTGCTTTATTGAATGGCAGGTGGAAAAAGGCCTGCAGGAGGTAGTTGGCTCTCTGTAAGTCAAGGCATTGCTGAGGACACTTCTGATCTGGTTTCTGGTTTTGCAACAGTTGGTGATGGACTGAGTGAATCTATTGATTACCCCAACGAATATTGGGACTCCGATGAGTATGATGACGACGATGATGTTGGCTACACGAGACAACCTATTGAGGACGAGACATGGTTTTTAGCCCATGAAATTGATTACCCCAGTGATAATGAGAAGGGAACAGGGCATGGGAGTGTTCCAGATCCTCAAAGAGAGCAAAACCGAGAAGATGATGAACAATCTTTTGCAGAAGAGGATTCCTGCTTCTCAGGTGAGCGATATTTCCAATCAAAAAATGTTGGTCCAGTTAGGCCTGCAGATGATCACATAGGGCTGTCAGTGTCTGAAATGTACAGGAGAAATGATCAGAGCAACTTGATTGCCCAATATGATGGCCAGTTGATGGATGAAGAAGAACTAAATTTGATGCGTGCCGAGCCAGTTTGGCGGGGCTTTGTTACTCAAACAAATGAACTTGTCATGTTGGGGGATGGTAAAGTCCTGAATGAGTGTGGAAGGCCTCGGCCGGATGATATTTGCATGGACGATGACCAACACGGTTCAGTTCGGTCTATTGGTGTGGGGATTAACAGTGATACTGCTGATTTTGGAAGCGAAGTGCGTGAAAGTTTGATTGGAGGGAGTAGTGAGGGGGACATAGAGTACTTCCATGATCATGATACCAGTATTGGTGGGTCCAGACACCTACCACCCATTTCAGATAAGCCTTATTCAGAGAGATCAAAGAGAGAAAAGAAAGCAGCTAAACATAGTTCTGACAAGTTTGTTACTGTGGCTGACAAAGGAAGCTATGTGCAGAAAATGAATCACTTGGATGGAGGATTCTCATTTCCCCCTCCTAGAGATGGAGAGTTAGTTCAGACAAGCTCGAGTAAGTCTTTATGGTCAAACAAGTGCAACACTGTTGTCAGTGATGAAGCTGATGATTCTCTGATGGCAAGTGATGACATGCTTGCTCCGTGGAGACGCAAAAGCAGTGAGTCTTCACCTGTCAAGAGCTCAAGAGATGAAAGCAATGCACATGCCGCAGGATCAGAAAATTCTAGCCCTTCTTCTCTTTCAAACTATGGCTATGCTGAACGGGAGCATGTGAAGAAAGAAGAGACAAAAATAGCCAGTGCAAGAGAAGAAGACGTAGGGGCGTCACTGGAGGATGAGGAAGCAACAGCCGTACAGGAGCAAGTAAGGCAGATCAAGGCACAGGAGGAGGAATTCGAAACCTTTGATTTAAAGATTGTGCATAGGAAAAACAGGCATGTTCAATCTCCTATTGGCTTATGAATCCTAGTGGACATAGTTCACTTTAGCTGATATTAATACATTTTCTTTGAGATATCCCTAGTAAGAGGAAATAGCTTAGTTATTTGCTACGAGAATCTTCATATTTCAATGCGTGTAGCTAGCTTTTTATCTAACTAACAAAAACAAAATATGCTGGTTTTCTATCTATAAACTTAATTTATGAGAGGCAGAGACAGTTAACTGTATACATTTGAAACAAGCACTGCGTGGAAGAATTGAAGGTGTAACAAGTACATGGAGAACTCCTCCACAGCTCTAGGGATAGTTTCTACATCCTACCAACAAATCTTGAGCACTATGTAGAGAACATAGAACAGTTGAAGAACCATTCCCTTGATTTTGTGGACATCTCAGCTAAGCACCATTGCTGAAGCAGTAGAATCAACCCCAAGGGTGAATGCAGACATGAAATCTAAGGTCACTAACTAGGACTTTCCCTTTGAAATAGACAACTGGTCCTTCTAGGAAGGTGTATCCATGGTGACATTTTCCCTTTTGATAGTTGAGATTTTAATTGGACCTTGTTTATGCAAAAATAGTGCACGTGAATTTTATATATATTTATATGAATCAAACTTATCGACAAATGGGTGAACAAAGCAGTAAATTTAACAGCATTTATTGCTCTGAAGCTGTAATTTATGTGTGTGTGTGTGTGTACCTGTATTTCATTCTCGACAATGAACAAGCTTATCAAATAATTTAAGATGTATTTAAAAATTCTAAAAAATGGAAAAATCCCCTTGTGACATATGATACGTGTTTTTTTACCTGAAGTTAAACACAATGCCTTGCCTTTTAGTTAGCATGAAAGATTTATTATATATATGTTTTATCATTCTATCTTTGTGTGTTTGAGGAGCTTGGAGGTTTAGGATCAATTACAGTTGGGAACTTGGTTATTGTTAACTTGAGAGGTTTTCATTTGAAGAAATTTCACTACAACTATTGTGGTTCAACACCAATGCTTTTGAATTGCCTTTTTGCATCTACAATGTTTCGCTCTAGAACTGGATCAATTCCTTGTCCTAAACATTTCTGATCAATCTCAAAGCTTCTATACATGCTGGGTCTGTTGTGTAGGAAACTGTCCATGACTTCTGTGCTAGTTCTTTCCTATATCTGATTGTAGCAACTTGATCAGTTTTTATGCTTCAACCAATGTTATTTCTACATATATATTATGTTTAATTCTGTTTATAATTATTTTTGATATATTTTTATTTTAACCTTGCAAGTGTATCTTAACAAGTCTCTGCATCCTATGTTGGACGCTTTTATATCTGCATTCATCATGCATACTTTATATTTCTGTGATGAGTTTTCTTCATCTAGCCTAGCTTTTATGTTTAGACATGAAATATTTTGTTAATTGGATTTATCTTTTGGATCAGAACTGGCTTTGAGGAGGACAAGAATTTCCATGTTGTTTTAAATTCAGTTTTAGCCGGGCGATATCAAGTTACTGAGTATCTTGGATCTGCTGCATTTAGTAAAGCTATCCAAGCTCACGATCTTCACACTGGCATGGATGTTTGTGTAAAGATCATAAAGAACAATAAAGATTTCTTTGACCAGAGCCTTGATGAAATAAAGCTTCTCAAGTATGTCAACAAGCATGATCCCGCTGACAAGTACCATTTACTTCGGTTGTATGATTACTTCTATTATCGAGTAAGTAAATTCTTAGTTTTTCTTCATTAAACTAATATTTCATTCATGTGGTGCGAAAACCCCTTTATAAAAGTTGTGTACAGTAAGTAAAGAACCTACACAAGAACATGGTTCTTTAAGAAATTCACTCAATCATATCACTTGGATAAGTTTGTTTTTATAGAAAAACAAAATATTGCCCTAATTTGGACATTTTTTCTCACCACCTTCAAAAGCTTCCTATTTTTTCTCTCCATGTAACCAACTTTTTGTGGGTGCTAGAGGAACTGCAACCGGGGTTCTGCATCTTCTTTTTCCTTTGTGAATGCCCAACTGAGCATAAACCTTTGACCCATGCTGGCATCAACCTTAGCTTTTCCTACCTTGGTTTTCTATATTATGTGTCTCTTCTTTTTAAGTGGAAGTCTTCTGATCCTTTATTATGAACGGAAATCTTCTGATTGTAAAAATAGCAACTTATAAAGTAAGATTAAATTCTCTATGGTCTGCACAAAGAGGCCTGATATAAGAACCAGAACTAATATGGGCTTAATATGTACACTTAAAAAAACTCTATTGCCCTTAATTTTTTTGGAAGTAAAGGAAAATTGAACAAAGTTCTAAATCATACAATCAACTTGTAAAGCTAGAAAGCCAAAAAAGTATCAAACAATGTAAGAAACTTATGCACAGATTCAACCTGGCCCTTGGAGCATACCTCTCTTGGCTTCTGAGGCATATCCAGAATTTCGAGATGATGGGTGCGTTACGAAAAGGTGGATCTGTGATATAAATTTGATCGGTTTACATTTAGGTTCTTATCACTGAAATCCATTAAAATTTTAAAATTATAGACCCAAATCATTTTTTATCTATCCAAGCCATTCAGAAAAAATGTTTCCCAATTTTAGAAAGGAAAATAATAAAAGATTCAAATTTCTAACCTCTCTAAGAGAGGTGCACCCAATCATCATCGCACGACATTATGGTACTTCAAGTGTGGGCTCACACATCTATGTTTAAATATTTTTTTTAAAAATATAACACTAATATATATGATTTTAGGAGGGGAGCATGGGTTCACATGAACCCGGTGAACCCCTCCTGGATACGCCTCTGGTTGGCTTTCCTGCTATACCTTCCAAAGATGCGTGCTGGAAGGTGAACCGTACTTCCATTGTTCTTTAAGAAATTTTCTGTCTGACGAGCAGTAGCATGCCACTTAATGTTCTAACAACTGCCCTACCAAGTCCATATAAATCGGAAAACACATCTCAAAAGTTAATTTTTCCACTTCACAATGAAGGAAAAGTTGTTAAAATCTTTAGCTTCTGACTCTCACATAAAATATCTATAACATAATGAATCTCCTCCTATGCAAATCAGAATGAGTCAGCTGAGCTCCTGGTCTGCAATCCAACAACCTTAGGAGGAGAATTGGATGATCGGGCCGAGGGCTTCCCCCTTTTGACTTTTCCCTAATGACCGACCCTTTAAGGCCAATTACAAGAGTGAAACTGATGAAAGTGGTTTGTGGCCACATTTGCATGATTGGTACTGTCCTTCTGGTGTCTACAGTTCAATGTATATAGGATTTTATGTTAACTGCACCTTCCAAAATTTTAAAGCTGAACCGTCTCTTTTACTTCCCTATTATCGGAATTCCTTCTAAATGCTAAATTCCATCTACTCCGTGGTCTGCGCTGGGCCACTGCCTTGTCTGTTTTGAAAGCAAAACCATATAACCAAGGAAACATCTTTATGTACAATTTTGACTGATAAGCTGAAGAAACTCTTGGACTATGAAATGCAATTCCCTACTGAACGTTGTGTTTGTTATCAGGAACATTTGTTAATTGTATGTGAGCTCCTTAAAGCAAATCTTTACGAGTTCCATAAATTTAATAGAGAATCTGGAGGAGAAGTTTACTTTACCATGCCAAGACTGCAGGTTTGTCACATTGCTATATCCATAAAGATTTTATGTCATCAATGATGCTTCTCTTCTGACTCAATATGAATCACTGCTGCAGTCAATCACTATACAATGTTTGGAGGCTCTTCAGTTTTTGCATGGCCTTGGGCTTATACATTGTGACTTGAAACCTGAGAACATATTGGTGAAAAGCTACAGTAGATGTGAAGTGAAGGTGATTGATCTAGGAAGCAGTTGTTTCGAAACCGATCATCTTTGTTCTTATGTCCAATCTAGATCCTACCGCGCACCTGAAGTTATTTTGGGACTTCCATATGATAAAAAGATCGATATCTGGTCACTTGGCTGCATCCTAGCAGAACTTTGCACGGGAAATGTAGGTTCTTTCTTTATGCGTTTGTGTTTTTAACCTCTTTTTAACTAGTGAGTATGATTCTGATGTTAGGGATCTTTCACCTGTCATAGCAGACACTATGGTAGTTCCTAAATTTTAATCCACTGTCCTCACATTTTTAAGAGGCTGCAGAGTTGACTTCTGTGATTTGGGACGCACAATGTTGTGGAGTTAGATATGGCACCAAAACTCTTGGAAGCCAGAATATTCTCTGCCATGTAATCCTAGTGTCTAAGAAGGTTTCTGGTGGTGTATTTGGAAGTCCATTTTAAAGGAAAAATCAGTATCCTTCTCCATGTTTTACTATACTAGTTGACAGTCATACTGCTACTTTTAATTTTGACACCGTTTTGCTTCCTGGGTGGCATTTTTTTAAGTGGAATTGGAAGAAGCAAATCTATTAAAGTGGCATGTGTAGTGCAGACTAGGTGGAGCCAACTCATCTGTTATGAACTAATATTTCATTAAGTGTATATAATCTCTCTGATAGATTTGGAATATTGGTGACAATTAGAAAATTTGTATCTAGTTTGACAGGCAGGAATAGTCAAATAACCTTAGTTTTGTATATAGTTTGACAGGCAGGAGTACTCAAATAACCGTAGTATTTTGATACTACAGTTCTGTTTAACACATATCAATGTGCTGATTGCCAATCCTTCTTGAGGACTCTGCAATGCACTATTCGGATTTAGTCGGACCCCAATGCAGATAACTGGACATCGGTTGGGAAATTTAAAAAAAGAACAAAAAGTTGTCAAAAAAAAAGTAAAGCAAAAAGCTAATGACCAATAGTTAGCTTACATGTCATTCATTCTTTGCCAATTTGTTTTCAGAGATAAAGCCTTCAATCTTCATCTGTGCTTGTTATGACTACTTGTTTTGTTTGATGCTCATGCAATGCATACAGGTTTCTATTGTAATGTTCTGATTCAAATATTGCTCCAAGTGGAAATTGAAGACTTTTTATGTGCAGGTGCTTTTTCAAAATGACTCTCCTGCCACATTACTCGCTAGGGTGATTGGTATTATAGGTCCCATTGACCAAGATTTGCTTGTTAAAGGACGAGATACTTATAAGTACTTCACCAAAAATCATATGCTGTATGAACGAAATCAGGTAAACTCTCTCCTCCTCTGTGTGGGTTGGGTTACGGTTCAGTGATTTACTATATCTTGTATCCTCTGCTATGACTCACCTTCAGAAGATCAATACTTTCTGTTTTATTGAAGGCAAATTTTTTATCTTGCTAAAAGTTGATTTGGTGATAAGATATACAAGCCTGGGACAATATATATTAATCGTTCAGAGAGGCCATTTGTCCTTTCTTCAAATTCTTTATCCTCTTAATGAGTTGGTGAATGGTGATATAATACTTATACAAAAGGCTCCCATTAGTAGAGCCTAGAGGGCAACACTTGAATGTTTTCTGCTGTTGTGTTGCTCTGTCTGCTGCTCTCTAATATCAATTATTGATTTCAGTTCTTTCATTTTTTAGGAAACAAACAGATTGGAATGCTTGATACCCAAAAAGACATCCTTGAGACATCGTTTACCAATGGGGGATCAAGGATTTATAGACTTCGTGGCTCATCTCCTTGAAGTAAACCCAAAGAAGCGTCCATCTGCCTTGGAGGCTTTAAAACATCCATGGCTGTCATATCCATACGAACCAATATCATCTTGAGTTGTATGAGAATTCTTTGGCATTTTAACCTGCTGAAGTTCTGCAATTGCTCCAATTTGGATGCTCCAGTGATGAGATAGGAAGGATATCTCCAAGGTGGTCCGCATTTCCTTCCAAATCACTGAGCTGTATTTCTATTTTAACCCAACTGAGAATGTAGTCTTTGCAAATGTTATGTAACATTAGGGTTTTCTGTCTTGTTTGATGGAAGGGGATGCATGTTGTTTGTACATGATGTGTTGATTCTTTTAGGTGTTTAGTGATAGCTTGTGAAATAGCTGTTTATCCAATTTTGGTTGCCTTTTCCCTCATTTGCAGCAATGTATCAAATGAAGGAAGATCAGAAACATATATTTTCAGGTCTGACATTTTCATCGATGGTCATAACGCAAAATTCCACTTGATGAATTATTTGTTTTCCGCGAGTTCTTTATTCCAATGCCGCCTCCCCCCTCTCTCTGCAGCAATGCTATGTCGCTGCAAAGATAATATTTGATCATCGCTCCATAGCCATTACACAAGGCATTCCTGTGCACATTACAGTGGTATAACATGAGTTGTTAGAATGGTAATATTTTAATAGATGATTCTGAGCTAATGTTTCAAGTGTTGCAAATTTAAGGCAAGGAAATGTGTATCAATTGCTTGCTTAACTCGAATAACATTGTTAGATATGTTACCAGTATATTACTGAAATGGTCGCAGTCCAAGATAAGTTAACTCGATTTTCGATGAATATAACGGTATACAATTTGAATGGAAGAAAATAATTCATTTAACATGAATGAACATATGAGTATAAATATTTACGTCATTACTCGCAGGACTTTGGGGTTTATCAGCACATTTTCAGTAATATGATGACTTTCATTGGACATTTTTTTTAAAAAAATACGGGGTTTATATATTAGTTTTTGAGAAAATTAGAGTGTAAATTAGATTAAAGCCCAGGGAATGGAGAAGATGGAAACAGAAATCGCCATGGAAGAAATTGAAGAAGAAGCACCGAAAAATTCATCGTTGTTTCCCGTTTTCCCTCAAGCGCAGATATCTTCAGCGTCCAATCCCACCACTTCATACGACGCCGTTCCTGAATGGCTTCGCAATTCCAGCTTCACCACCGACATCTCCGTGATAAACGACGCCGTTATGACGAACTACGGGAATGTCCAGTTTCAAGAGAATCTAGAGGAAGACGAAGGAGAAGATGTAGAGAAGAAAAATCAGAAAGGAGAGGGTGCACCGTATGAATTGCTGCACTCGTCCGGGTCGGAGCGGGGACACTCGTCTTCTGATGATGATGGAAGAGACTGCAAGAAGAAGAAGCGGAAAAAGAAGCGCAAGAAGAGTCATCGATCGAGTGATGACCGTCCACTCTATGACTATGCACTTTCTGCTTCCAGAAAACCTGACGTTCGAACTTGGGCTTCTTCAGCTGCTGCTAATGTTAAAGACTATTACTTTGACTCTCGTGGCGATCGAGACAATTTAGCTTTTGGTAGTATCTACAGGTGCGCCTGATGCCTTTTTCTTTTTTTCCTTCCTTATTGTTATGTAGAACAAGTAAATAGAAATAAGTCGTGATGGAATTTGCTTGATTTTCCATTGTTACTGATTTGATTTGTCAGCTGTCAAGAAAATCTAAAACAAACTACACAGCATTGAAACTCATAGGTTGATAATGATTGCCGCGGTTAGTGGCGGGAACATAAAGATACTTGAAAATGTTGGGAAGTTACACATTGCATTCTTTTACACCTTTTTTATTTCTTGGAGAAGTATAACAAGTAAACAGGAATGAGTTGCAGAGGCACTGTAATTTGTGTTAGTTCTTAGGTTGATTTACTTTACTTTATTAACTGTAGAATCTTCTGTTGTATTGTAGAATGGATGTTGCTCGTTACAAGCTTCATAATTTGAGGAAAACCTCTGAGCTCAATAACTATAGGCGGAATGATAAGAGAAATTTTGAAAGGGATATTGATATTGATGCGTTGGACGATAAACTAAGGTCTGGAGGTCGCTATTGGTCTGGGACATATGCTGCAATTGAGCACCATAAGAACCTGAAGCGTCTAAAAATTTTGACTCCTCTCAAGCCAATGATGAATATTCCAGCTGATTTTGTCTCATTGGCAGATGAAGTTAAGTCAGATGAAGGAATCAGAGGAGATGCTATTTCAGGAAATGCTGTGGTCGAGGAATCTCTGGAGGATGAGATCTATCGCAAAACAAAGGAATTCAACAAGATGACAAGAGAACGGCCACATGATGAACAAATTTGGTTGGCTTTTGCACAGTTTCAAGATAAGGTAGCAAGTATGCAGCCACAGAAAGGTGCCCGTTTGCAAACACTTGAAAAGAAGATTAGTATTCTGGAGAAGGCTACAGAACTGAACCCTGACAGCGAGGACCTGCTTCTCTCTCTTATGAGTGCTTATCAGAGCAGAGATAGCATTGATGACCTGATTAGCCGATGGGAGAAGATACTTATCCAAAATTCAGGTAGTTGCACATTGTGGAGAGAATTTTTGCGGGTTGTTCAGGGTGACTTCTCAAGATTTAAGGTTTCTGAAATGAGAAAAATGTATGCAAATGCAATTCAAGCTTTATCTGGTGCATGGACTAAGCAGCATAGGCAGGTTCTCATCTTTTACATACTATGCTTTCTTTTTTGTGCATAAGATATATATTAATTTGAACATACAGTGCTTTCAAAAGCAAAAACCGCAGAAACTGGCAATGTCCATGAGGTTTGAAGCAAAGCGTACGCTTCTTTGAAGTGAAGCGCACAATTTACAGAACCCTAAACGTAACATATATTGATTTGGTACAACAATTAACTATTTCTATTAAATAACCAATTTCAACAACCAAAATACGATGATGCCGACACATCCCAACCTCTCGGAATTGAGATTGAGAGTCGTCTGCTTCTCATTTGGATCACTTTGCCCGTCATTGTTTGACGCACATGGCTTCAACCATGAGGCGAAATCCCTCGCTTTGCATCCTGCATCACTCTTAGTAGCAGATGACTTTTAACTATACTAGAACCTACAGATTTCCAGTTTGACACTGTTCTGGAAATTTGATCCTTGAAGCTGCTGGATGCTTCTGAATTGTTTTTTATTCTTACGCAGTGTAAATGATAAAAGCCGATTATGCCTTATGTGTCAGTAGAGTGATGGGAAACTGCATAATAATATATGTGCTTGGCAGTGGTTCTTGAAAGGGAATTTGTGTCCTGAGAGCACCTTCTCTGGACTCTGTGGAGAGATGGTCTATTGGAGTTGTTGTGAAGGATAATTCCATGGAGTTGTTGGGGAAGGGTAGGGATTCTGAAAGTAGTGGGTAGTAGCTCCAGGAGGAACTTTGCAAGGACTAGCTCAAGAAATATTGGCGTATACATTCCTAGAACTTCCCTAATCATTGGTCACTGAAGTTGGACAATAGTGAAAGATTTCTAAATAGGAAGCTGACGAAGTGAGGCCCTTGAATAGCTCAAGGGTGAAACTGTATGATCATTACTGGATTTAATCATGTCATGTATAACCAGAGTATTGGATTAATTATTTTTAAAGAGAAAACCTTACTATAGGTGCAGCACTACCTCGTAAAAATGGAAGTTTGCATTGATCTCATGAGGATCTGTGCTGTAACTTTCCACTGTTATATTTTGTAAATAATTGTAAAGCAATTTGCATAACTTGGATGAAATTATTAAGAACTACAACAACGACAACAACATGCCCAGTGTGATCCCACAGGCGGGTCGTGGGTGTATGCAGATCTTTCCCCTAATCCTTTAAATTATGCATGTCATTCTCTTTATATTGCTTTATGATTTTTTTTGAAATGCTAGTAGTTTATTTTTTTTGAAATAGTTGTATTGCTTTATGATTTGGCACTGAGGTGCAACAGTTGTAATTCTTCTCTCTTGTTTTTATGTATGTGAAATCTTGCAGAGTCTTTTAAATAATTCATCTTAGGTTAGCACATGCTTCGATGCAAGAGTTCAGATAAATGACAAATAAATTCATCCTGATCTTCTTCGTTACCCTTTGATTTGCTGATGGAGATATCTTTGTTGGATACAGGTTTCTGGAGGTGCTAATTCGCCTTCTATGGATCCTGCTATTGTAAGACTTGAACTTGGTCTGGTTGATACATTTCTCAGTCTCTGTCGGTTTGAGTGGCAGGCTGGGTACAGAGAGTTGGCTACTGCCTTGTTTCAGGCACAGATTGAATACAGCTTGTTCTGCCCTTCTTTACTTCTTAGTGAGCAAAGTAAGCAAAGATTATTTGAGCATTTCTGGAACAGTAATGGTGCCAGGGTTGGGGAAGATGGTGCTCTCGGCTGGTCAAAGTGGCTAGAGAAAGAGGAAGAGCTGAGGCAAAGGGCTATGAGGGAGGAGTCTTCACATGCTTCTGAAAAGGGTGGCTGGACTGGTTGGTCAGAACCGTCATCTAAAAGTAAAGAAAAGAATGAAGCTATAGAAAATATAACAGAGACTGATGGTGCTCTTGACGAGTTAGAAGAGGAATCTGAAATGAAAGATGATGAGCAGAAAGATGATACTGAAGCTTTGCTTAAAATGCTTGGAATTGATGCTACTGCTGAAGCTAATTATGAGATTAAAGACACAAGAACTTGGACTAGGTGGTCTGAAGAAGAGGTAGCAAGAGATTCTAACGAGTGGATGCCAGTCCATGCTAAAAGTAATCCTCTTTCTCCCTACCCTTCTTTATTCCACTCCTTCATTTCCTAATTAAGTATAAAAGCACTTTTTGGGACGAAATATTAAGTGAATGAATTGCATGAAGAGAGGCCATCATTGACTAATTCAGTGAAAATCAACAAACTAAGATACTGTCTGAACAGAGAAATATCAAAGGTTGATCTTTTTTTGAGAATAGTTACTGTTGTTTTCCTCAGCATTTAGGATTAAATGCTGGAGACCTTCCAAAAAGAACATAAAGTATTAAAACTTAAAAGAAACAGATTTACAGAGCTCCTAACAAGTCTACAAGATCTTCTACTTCCTCGATTCATTGCTCTTTACACCAAATATAGAAAGATATAGTACAGTTGCATTTCAGTAAGTATAGATCTTGAACTGACTGATCTAAGTATCAATGGACTGAGTGTGTTTTCAAGTGATGAATTGCAGCCTACCTCATTTTTCTCTTCTCGCATCAGCATCTGTTGTCTGAGCCTCTGAGATAGTGAACTAATTCCTGAAGTACTTATGTTTAACAGCTGGGATTTCTCATAGCGAGGATCCTGCTGATGCAGAGGGTGATGAGCAGCTTTTGAGAGTAATAGCATATGAAGATTTGAGTGACTACCTGTTCTCGATAATTTCTGAAGAAGCACGTTTTTCCCTGGTATCCCAGTTCATTGATTTTTATGGTGGGAGGATGGCTCAATGGTTCGTTTCTTATCTTGAATATTATATTGACTTCTCTAGTGATCACATTGATTTTACTAGATATTAGTCATACATGTCATATTGCTGCCCTTAAAGAAATGCAGAGGTCCATGTACATTTTGGAAAAATTCATGGTTGAATATCTATTTACTGTGTGGATGTATCTGGATAAGGGTGGTGTTTTTCTAGCATACTTTGGAAGGATCTCATATTTTATCTTTAACTCTGAGAACCAAGCTTAACTGTCACATTTACAATTATGGTTGAATAATGCTATCTAGATTCAGCTTGGTTCCTGGACAAAGTCTTGAGCTTGCTGCGACTTGGTGAGCCTGAACTTTCGGCACTTGTGCTCAACTAGCTAGGATCATCCTTTTATGTCACTTTTTCCTCCTGGAAGCAGCAGTAAATTGTTATGTACCAACTGTTTTAAATCTTACTCTCTAGCATTGGATACCGGATAGTTAATGTTTTCCTCAAGAATATAAAGCACAGTATTTTGGGCAAAACCAAGAATCTCCTGCTCCTTTTCAGTTTTGAAAGGAAGCAGTCATTATTGAAGTTGACATTATATGCAGAAATATGGGTTTTGGATAGTTCTATGACTTTTTAGGCTTAAGTTTAGTTTCTTTCCTCTCTCTATAAGTCTCTGGAGTAATCGATTTTCATTTAGAGGCAAAGGGAACATAGATGGAGAATAGGAAGTTTCTTAATATACACATTCTGATAATCGTTTCCAAATTGCAGTCTGCAATATGAAATCAAGGATTCCGAGAGGATAGCCAGCTATGACTAGGAGAAGGATCCACTAAAAACTTGATGCTAAAAAAATGTTTTTTCCCAGTGACATTCAATTAGGTTTTCCTTTTTTCTTGGTTGCTGAGAGTGAATTATTTTTTCATTGATAATTAAAGATACATAAGTTGCTGAGGGTTAGTTGTAAGTCACAGAGTCTGATATTTTAGTTTCTCTATTATTCCAAAAGATATTGTTTGATATTTTGCTTCTCTGTATTACTGTGGCTCTTTTTCATTGACGAAGGATGCTATTAATTGAGGGAAGCCACATGGAGGTACTTGGTAAACTAGCACAGGGAAGAAACGAAACAAGAGGAACATAATTAGTTGTATGTAACTTACTTTCTTTTAATGCGTGCAGGACTTGTACGAACAGTTCAAGTTGGGCTGAAAAGTACCTTAGTTTGGAGGCAATTCCAGATTCTCTCTTTGATGAACTAAGAAGAATGCACAATGTTTTAACCAAGGAAGGAAGGAACCAAACTGAAACAAGTTTGGAACAAGTTCTTAGCAGCTCTGGTGATATCTCTATGAGGACTAGCATGATGAGATTTATTCGAAATGCTACATTGCTTTGCTGCACTATATTTCCCCAAAATCATATTTTGGAAGAAGCTGTTCTTATTGCGGAGGAGCTATCAAATACAGTGATGAATACTTCTAGCTGTTCAGTAACACCATGTCGAACTTTAGCAAAAAGCCTTTTGAAGAGTAACCGTCAGGTATATCTTTTAACTTTTATATGTCTTGCTGGTCAAGCATTCTGTGTATGTGGTAAATTCACTTGATTTTTAAATATTAGAGTGCATGTCTTCAATGTTTCATATCGCCAATGACTTTTAATAAAATAATTGCTTAGCAAATAAATTTTAACGTAATTTTAACAATAAAGAAATGGAACTCACTTGTGAAGGACTCACTTTTAGTGGTACTGAGACTGTCTATACCACTACCCTTTATCAAGCTCGTTTACAAGAGTTCTGGCTTTCCCAACCGCAAAACTTCTAGGAAATAAAATTTCTTTCCCCGATTATATTTTATATATATGCGGTTGTAACCTTGCTACTCTTACTTCCACTAGCAAGAAAACTTCTGCTCATAACATACCCCTCTCCGTGGTTGCATGAAATTGTTGTGCAAGAACATTGATGCACAAATAGTGGTCCCATTAGTGACAACAGCTCATTGAGGTCTCGTAAGTCCTCATTAAATAGGTGCTTGTTTGTTTAACTGAGGTGTCAGCTTTTCTCCCTTTCATTTTGTTTTCTTTCTTTAAAGCTGGACAGTAAATCATCTGTAATTTTTATGGTCTTCTGTCAATTCCTTTAAACTTTAGGTTGGAGATTGATCAGGATCTCATGTGATAGTTTACCTTACTGCTTTATTAGGTGCTTAGAGTTGGTAACATTGTGATAGCCTGATAAGTGAAAGACTTGATACTGATTTGTATCCTCTCTCTTGGCCCCTGCCTCTCCCAAGGATTATCATTTTCGTTCCTTTGCTTTTCATTTGTCCCTGTTCACCACAAAATTCTATTTTTAAAAAAGTTTGTGTTGCCAGTAAATTGTATTATATTTTTTGTGCTTCTGATGTCTTTGTTGGATTTAAGCGTTTAGGTGAAAGCTACGTGTTTGTCTTTTACATTTTTGTTCTTATAGGATGTATTGCTTTGTGGAGTTTATGCACGACGGGAAGCAGTTTTTGGAAATATTGACCATGCTAGAAAGATTTTCGACATGGCATTGTCTTCTATTGATGGACTTCCACAGGTACATTCTATTTCCTATTTAACTTGATATTGACATGGTATCCCTTCATTGGAAGAGGTGTCTTTTCAACCTGCACTGTGGTTCTGTAAGAGGCAGTCTTCTAATGCTCAAATCACCATTTCCTTCACTATGAAATAAGGTTATCCTAGCCCACACTTTCTCAGGGAATCTCAGTCGGTTATTAGTCTTAGTTCTTGCTGGTTAAATTTTCCTTAGCTTCCTATATATTGTTTTTGTCATTTGATGTTGTCATATTTCTATATTTTATTGAATACTACCAGTTTCAAAAAAAAAATTACTTTATTTTATTGAATTAGCAGGGTGTTCAGACAAATGCATCTCTCTTACATCTCTGGTACGCTGAAGTGGAGGTCTCAAACGGTATTCATGGTGGTTCCGGATCGTCTGAATCGTCTTTACGTGCTATGCATATTTTATCTTGCTTGGGTAGTGGTACAAAATACAGTCTGTATAGATGTAAACCTTCAAGCCTGCAACAGCTGAAAGCACGCCAAGGATTCAAAGAACAAGTGAATATGCTACGTTCATCATGGACGCGCGGTTTAATTGATGATAATTCAGTTGCTCTCATATGTTCAGCTGCTTTATTTGAAGAAATAACAATTGGATGGACTGAAGGTGTTCAGATTTTAGAGCAAGCATTCACAATGGTGCTTCCTGGTATTCAGCTTTTTCAATGCTCGCCATTTTCTCCTTTTTAAACCAGAAAGTTTGTGTCCTTCAGATCTTGCTGTAGATAACTGCACATGTTTGCTTGTTGGTTTAAGATTGCTTGGAATTGAGATGTAGTCCCTTAGCTTTTATTTTATAATGCAATTACCCTTCACTTAATAATAACAATTTTTATGAGAATAAATTGTTACTTACTGCAGATGGAAGTGCTGGAAATTCCATTTGTATCTTATTTAAGTATTTGTATGATAAAATTAGTTGTCTTCATAAAAATTGAAGATACATCTTATCTCTTACTGAAGACAGTGGGGACGTCTTATTGTTTCAACCTTTTATTCGTATTACCGGAAAATATTCATTATCTTTTTGAGAAAAGATGTCTTTTGCAATATTGAGAAGAAATATTGTTCGTTGTGTTAGAACTTTCGAGTTGTTTCTTTACCTTTCCACAAAACTAGCTTTAAGGTTGTTGAAATTGACAAGGAAAATATAAGTCATATCATAACGTTTATGTGTAGGTTGAACTAAATTCTCTTTAATTTGATTTTTCGAGCATTTTTTTTATACCCTCAGTTCTGCCTCTCTAAAGCTATTGCACAATTCATTTTTTCTTAAAAAGAAATGGTCTTACCTAAAGAATGTCAATGGTAAATTGTGTTCTTTAGTGATACTAAGGGTAACTGTGAAGTTACATTAAGGCTGAACTACGTTCTTTGTGATTCTAGATCTTCATGTCTCCATATTTGTTTTCTATAT
Organism: Solanum pennellii; assembly: GCF_001406875.1. Taxonomy (NCBI): domain Eukaryota; kingdom Viridiplantae; phylum Streptophyta; class Magnoliopsida; order Solanales; family Solanaceae; genus Solanum; species Solanum pennellii. The sequence continues at coordinate 64,636,514 of NC_028639.1, forward strand.
TGTTTCCCATTGCTCCCCTTCATGAATAGTATTAATGCTTGAACATTTTGTGTGCCATTATTTTGTCATATCACATATGATGGTTAATATATTTTTGTAATTGGCACTTGAATGAATAATAGTATATTACTATGAATATTGCTTCTTGTTGCCCTTCTCTAAAAATTGTTTTTTTTAAAAAATAAATAAATAAATAAATAATTAACTAAGTAGCCACTTCATCATTTCCTTGCTTCACGGACAGAAACTACCACTTCATTCACTTCGCATCTAATCACCTCCAGAAGCACTGAATCCTCGCCTCACTCTTGCTTTTAACACACACTCACACTCGCACTCTCTTTTTTTCCAACTTACAGTTCCAGGAGAATTCTTTCCCTAATCAAAGAAAGAACTAGTTAAATCTATCTTATTTAACTTGTCTGATTTGTGTATCTGAAGAAGTGGAAACCAAGGAAAAGAAAAATTTGATTTGGTTTGTATGCTATTTAGATCAGGGGGCTGTTTTCTTTCTCATTGTGATCATGGAAAGTATCTGTAATTAGATTCTCAAGCCACTGGTGTAATATTTGTCTTGAACCAAATGAATTTTTCTCATCTGGTTTTGCATAAGAGGTCTTCAGTATAGATGTTAGTTGGATACAAGTCCACTATTTGAAGTATTTACATATATATTCAGATTAGTCTCAATAGAGTAGGAGTTAGGACTATACTCAACATGGCCGGTCTGAAATTTGAATTTTATAGGTTTGATTTTTGAGTTTAGAATTCTACCACAATTCATTTGATTTGCTGGGTTCAAAATCAATTATTTCTACTTGTGTAAATTTAACACATATACAAGGTCCGGAAACCTGAGATCTTGGGTTCAGACAAACCCATAATTTACACTCTACATCCACCCCTGATATTCAATGCGCTGAAACTCCATCAGTAATACTAAAGAGTTCATGACTTAACATGTTGTATATATCCATGTCAGTAGATGAGTTTAGATAGTTGATGAGAGGGGAGGTACATCTGAATTATTCCTTCATTTATTTGTAAATACTACAAAAAACTAAAACTTGAACTGGCAGTAGTAACTACGTGTAAATCCTCATAGATACATGTAAGATCAGTTAAGTTATCCTTGTTGGACATAGTACATACCATTCTGTAGTTTGGTGGTGAGAATATAATGAACTAATAAAAGTGTACTCTCTCTAACTGAAAAACTTAAGGTTTTTTTTACACATTTCAACACGGTAGAGGTCCTGGTATCGAATCTCACCCCCCGCCCATATCAAAAAGAATTGCCATGTGCTTGATCCATGGAAAAGAATTAGGCCCGCTCGTGAGAGGGTGTGTTGGGAATATAATTAACTAATAAAAGTGTGTTTTCTCTAACAACTTAAGCTTTTAAATGAGATGGTCGCACGCTTCAACATTTGGAATTCCTCTCCTCCACACCTTCACTCTGAAAAATTATAGAAGTCTATGCTATTTCTATATTTGTTTTTGTTTTCATATAAGGTAGACAATGTGCTGTTTGTTAATCTTTTTCCAATGAAATTGTGTTATGAATTGGTAATTTATGTACTTTAATCTGATAGATCTCTTTTTGATGGAATATTATCACCTTATTGATGGTTACTGAAATGACCTTACTGTAGAAAGGAGGCAGCACAGTCATCATTTGGAGTATTTGTTCAACTTTTATATGAGGATGCTTTGCAGATATCATCAAGAAATGAAGGTGTCAAAATTATGGGAATATATAGTGACAGGACTGGATATATATCCATGCAGTCCAAATCTTTATAATGCGTTAGTCGAAATTGGCCATCTCTATGCGTCACCTAATAAGATACGGTGGATCTTTGATGAGAAATTCCAAAAGTATGACCTTCTAAACCTTTTCCTCCAGTTCTCTGTGACATACAGTAGTCACAGTCAAAAATCTTTCACATATGCTAACTTTGATCACTATGCTAATTTTTATTACTTCAATGTTGTTTTAATAGCTTCAAAGGGTATAGGAATTTTATATGTGCTAGTAAGACCATTATGTTGTCTATAGTTAATTATTAAGAACACTCACGTTTGAAAAGGAATTTGGTCCCAAAATGCTTTAATAGGAAATTATGTTTGCTGGTGGTGCTTGTAAGATTTAGAAATATTCAGATCCCCCCTATGGCTTTCTTCTAGTGGTAAGAGTGTAGTGCTTGATGTGTGGGTTAGGCGCACGTCACGTGTTCGATGTTGCCACAAACAAATCCTGGTATTTAAGTGAGATGGGCAGAGAGTTGGGCCCATCATCCATAGAGTCTTGAACCATGCACCACTGTACCTTCAGGGATTTCTAGTTATCAAAGCAAATATTGATACTTTATTTCAATAACACTATCAGTCTATCCTCAATTTCAAACTAGGTGTAGTCGGCCATGTGAAATATTGATGCTCTAAGGACTTCTCAACAAGTTCACTTAGTTGATTTTGTTACTCCCTCTCTTCAAAAAAGAATGACATTATTTCCTTTTTAGTTCGTTTGAAAAGAATGACTCCTCTCTAAATTTGGAAATAATTTAATTTGAACTTCTTGTTTTACCCTTAATGACAAGTTTTTATATTCACTCATATGTTGTGTTTGAGACCTCAAGTTATAAATTGTTTTAGCCGCACAAATGTTATGACATGGTTAAACCACAAGTCCAAAAGTCTTTCTTGAACTCCATGCCCGTTCAAACTACAACATATTAATGGAATTTATAGAAACGGAGGGAGTACTACTTTTTAGGCGGATAAGTTTGCAATCTGGCTTTCAAATGCATAGAATATATGTGTTTTTATGTCTGAGTGCTTCTTAAAAGATCTTTTTGCGAAGTTGGTCTGTTTGGCAGGTTTTTGGAAATGAAAAGCTGTGCCAAGCATGTATTATAGAAGGTCTCCAATGTCAAGTGTTCTGCCTATTTCTTTTTAGAGAGGCTTATAATGGACAATTAGATTTAAGTTTCAATCCCCCACCCCCAATCAGTCAGGTCAAAAATGAAATAAAAGAAATAGGATGACACCTTTTTGATGGTATTATAGACTCTCTCATGGTTGCATTTGAAATCTATTCGTTTGAAAGAGGATGCAGAAACAATATATATCTGACGTGCAGCTGTTTAAAGCTGTCTTTATAGTTTTCCATCTTTCAAAGATTATTTAAGTCTCTGTTTCTTGTGTCCTTTGCTTTAACTTCCAGGAAACCTTCGCTTGTTGCTTGGCTCTTTGCATTATCATTTGACATGAGCAGAGGTGGTACAGAGCATAGAATACGCAGACTTTTTGAGAGGGCATTGGAGAATGAGAAGCTACGCAACTCAGTTTTAGTCTGGCGCTCGTATATTGCTTATGAAAGTGACATAGCATGCAACCCTTCTGCAGCTAGAAGAGCTTTCTTTCGAGCCATACATGCTTGCCCGTGGTGAGTATATGTCTGTAATGTGCTGTAACAGTGAAGTTAAAGCAGGATTAAAAATACCATAATATTAAAGGGTAGTTTGCGACCCAGACAGATTCAACAATCAGTTAATTTATTGCTGTGTTCTCTAACAACGTCATTTCTGTTGCTCAAAATTTGCTTAGGTCAAAACGGCTCTGGCTTGATGGCTTCATCAAGTTAAGTTCTTTTCTTACAGCAAAAGAGTTGTCGGATCTCCAGGAAGTAATGCGGGATAAAGAACTCAATTTGAGGACAGATATTTATGAAATACTACTGCAAGATGATGTTGAATCTTAAGTTATGAAATCAAGATTTCTTGAGTTGCGGATGGGTAACATGCCCGTCATATGACACACTCACATTCTGCCACATGCCTTTTTTCAGTGCGAAACTTTGAAGCACCTCGTCTTGGTTCATTTTGGATAAGGCTGTAAGTGATGCCTTTGCTCTTAGTATACGCTGGTTACTGTTGAGTTGTGAGTGGAAAGAAAGATTTCTCTTTGGTGAAAACAGAAAAATGTACATTTTTGTCGGTGTATTACTCGTGCCATTAGTTGTATGACAGCCTGGTGCTGCCTTTTGTGCAATGGTTTTATCACATCAAAACTAAATCAGTTGCTAATAGTGGTACATTTGTAACTTGCTAAGTACATTGTTGTGGTGTTAGCTCCACTTCGGTGATATGTTTCAATGTTCTACAACAATAGAAGAATTGAGCAAAAAGAGGAGAAATTTTATCTCTGAGGATTACAGGAAACGTATCTGTCCTTTCCCTTCACTCAGTAATTGTATCTACGTTGCATTTTGTACCTTCACCTTTTCTCTTCTTTTTCAACAGTTTGTGAAGGAACACCGTCATTATTATTGTCAAAATGCAGTTTGTCTTTACCTCCCCTTTTGATAGTGATCTTTAATGTTTGAATGAACTGCCTTGTTTTTTTCCCTCAGAACTGTTGACTCATGAACTTCTCGAGTGGCACTACCGGAAGGCCATCAATGTGGTTATTATTATGTTATGCAGTGAAAAAGACACCCAACCCATCCTTTATTCCTCTAGGGAGCCACAGCAGTATTTATAGGTGTACATTTGATAAACACTTCAGTAGTAAAATGTACACTTGGAAAACTATTGTTACATATTCTTCGATTCAAGTCTTACCTATCCCCAATCTTGAATCCTCAATATCTTGAATTGATTGATTGATCTTTGCTGATCTTGAGTTGCATAATATGATAGGTTATGTTATGTCACAGTGGGAGGTTTTCTGCCAGACACCATGGGATTGGAGAGGTTAAATGTTCGTTCTAGTTTCATCTGGCTTCAGGACCGCACAGACCTCAAAGTCAGTGGGAACCAGTTTCTATCGCTGAAATAAATGTATATCTGGGAACTTGATTACAATGATCAACCGTTAAAATACAACCAAAATACACCCATGACAAGTGCAACAACTTGTCGGCAACTGCTGGGAAAATGTTCAATTCACTCAGGTTTCTTCATCGACGTGAAATCTTCAGTCATTTCTGTGACTTTCAAATACAGGCTTGACCATCTTTTGAGCTCAGTTAAATATTTGAAACATGCATCTCCTATCTATCTATTAAAAGATCAAAACCCAAAGAACAGCAGATGGCAATCCTATATACTTAAATTTCCTCATCCTCAAAAGGATCTTTTTCTGGATAGTCTCCAATCTGCAATACAAAGATAAAGAGTCCATGTTAAAAGGTCAGATTTAGCGTAATTTACAACACTACCCTAAATGACTTCACCTTTTCATTCCTAAACATTTATTAGGGGATGCAGTCGTTTTCCAGTAAGTATTTCTAATTTCTTGACTAGTTTATGAAAATGAAATTTCAAAAATTTTTGCCTTCAGATTGATTGAAGTCAAATACTCACTCTGTTCTGCAACTCCCATAATCACAAAACCCTAGTTAATGTTTATTGCCTAATCTATTAATAATCAGAGGAGCTACATCCCGTTTTTGACTTTAGCAGCCTGTGCCTGCCTGAACAGACTAGTCTAGCTTCCTTGTTTTATACATCTTTTAAAGCGCACTGAAGTTGAATGTTTATTCACCACTCTTTCACATCTCCAAATTCTCATATCATGATTCATGGATGCTCCTAAATCAAGAAACTATACTTTTTAAGGTAATAAGCGTGAATATATTCATCTTAGGAAGGGTACAACTGTGTCTCATTTTAACCCAAAGCATGAAACCTGGCAAGTTTATTAGGGCATTGGAATTATGACAAAGATACCACTTGTACAAACCTTTACTTTGTCTGGTCGAACCATTGCACCATGAAGGGAAGGACAGTCAAAGTAACGTTTCCCTTTAACCCTGAGAAAAAATGAGAATAATTTGGTTTAGCTGTAGCAATTACTATAGACACCTTGAGACAGTCTTTCAAATATAACATTTCTTCAGAAGTAAAATTGCAAGTATGGAGTAAGAAATCAGAGTCAAAAAAAGAATTGTCACAAGGCAAAAATTTCTAGGAAAAAGGACTCTGCAGCAAGTGACCTTCAGAAGCCTCTAGCCAAGTATTGTACTGTATAGTGCAGCAGAGCAGAGATCATTTGTTACTCAGAATTACGTGAGTTCCATATGCCTTGTTACCTATCAATCATGTCCTATATTTCAAAATTCCAGTTTTCCGTTTGATACATTATTTTCTTCTCATAAAATGAAACTTATCCTGGCCCCTTGTGGAAGCAAGATCTAGTAACATGATCTCACATAGAGCTTCTACCATCCATGCTTTGGCAGTAACTCTAACTTATAACCCTGTTTGGAACAATAGAGCTATTCCATTTCTCTAGATTCTCTAGCATCCCAATAGTTCAAATACAACACTTTTTTTTTTCTAATTAATTAGGTGAATGCATATAACAATAGCTAGTGCACCATTACCTACTCCCTATCCCCACCACCCCACCCCACCACCACAAGAAGAGGAGACGGTCACATTTCACCAATTTTGGAACATCAAATGCGTACAGTTAATTGATTAACTATTTAGTTAGACCTGGAGAAGAAGAAACCTATATGGTGCAGTTGGAGAACAGGATAGCAAACACCAGATTGCGTCTGGCCATAAAAGAAGGAACAGGTATCTAGTTTATTATCTGAAATTACCTCCAAAATAATTAATGCAACTAAAAATAGGTTAAGCTGGTAAATGCAAGGACTGAAACTGTAGGTCATCATCAATATACATTGGATACACAAGTAGTAACTATAATTACTAAATGAATAGAGCACCAAACATTAAACAGGAACCATGGATCAAGGAAATGTTACAAGAAATTTAAAACTTGGGCAATAGAATTAATTTCTGACTATAAAAAGCACAAACGGTGAAGAGCTAGCTCACACATATTCTACAGTTCAAAGTGGGACATCTTGACATGGCAAAATTTTATAAATCAAGGTTTGGGTCAAACGAGCCAATACAAGGTCTCTCCTTAGTGGAGTCCATGTGATCCTTCACTGGGTGGCAACTAAGTCATTCAAAAAAGACCTGAATAGCACATGCTTCCTCAAAGAAAAAACTCTCCTGCTGGTAAGTGGTAAGCGCTATTAGAATATATGTATTGCTACTTCAAACTAAGATTTTAAATGAGAAGTTTGTGTTACTGACGTACATGCCATCATGTTTTCCTACTGGTTCATCAAACTGAACTCCAACCCAAAACCCAGGTGCAAGTGTTTCTGCCTGACCAACAAATTTGACCGTGCCTCTTCTCTCTCCAGGTTCAACTTCACATCTGTCCCCTATCTGCTTTCATGAAGAAAACAAAAATGGTATTCAAACAAGTTAATAATAACACTAAACTATTATTATTCTAGGCCAGGAAAACTAAACTTGAAAGAAAAATAAAGAAACAAGTACTGAGAAGAACACAACTCCTGCACCATCACTACAAAAAAAGAAAAAGGGAAAAGAACAGAAAGGAAAAGGAGAAATTTTAACAAATTTAACAATTAAAGCACCTATTCAAGCTTATTGAGACCTAAGACTTTGAAGGGTAGGTTCAAAAGACAGTTGGTTGTCGCCTTATATAAATCATGACAGAATCAAAAGTCCGCCATAGTTGGCTGGTATCACTCATTTGGAACATTGAAACCAAATTAGTATACTTTTCTCTTACAAATAGTTTGTAACATGTGTGAGAGGTTGTCACACAAATTAATATATTGACAACCTACTATCAAGTATCAGCAATGGCAACTGAGAAATGAAAGGAGAAGCTTACTAGAGATTATGTATCTTCAAGCTTGTTTATCTTTTCTAATTTACTTTGGAGGAGCTTTTCATCGTAGGAAAATACATTGTCCGAAATTGTTTTAAAGGTCGTATGACTACAGGGAATTAATTTGTCTATATAGTTAAGTTAAGTATTTAATTTTGTTTATCAGCGCACAAACTCTCTGTTACAGCAAGAGGTAGTGTATACATAAATGTACAGTAATCCTCAATTACTGTATAGTTAAAAGGTTCATGTGAGAAGACTGAAGTATGGTCAAGGATGTATTTACTATTTAATATGATTAAGCAACAGACATAATAAGAAGTTGGAAAGGGAACTGCAATAAAGATGGAGATCAACTAACCTTAATATTTGCGCAAAGATCTTCCCTGTATTTGTTGTCAGATATCTGTTTGACAAAGCCAAGTGGGGAAATGAATAGAGGTGCAAAATATAGCTATCGTGGCATAAAATTAAGAAGTAAAAAGTTAAGTGATGGGAGATATCCTGTGCCAAAAATCTCTCCTCAAAAGAAGCAACAATATGAGGAACTAGCTATATTTTAGTGCCAGTGAAGAATGAAACGGAGAAAGAGGGGATTGCATCCTCCCTCTTTTTGCCAGAAGAGGTGGATAGCAGCAGCGCAGGATATCTGGGAGAGAAAGAATGAAGTGGTGGAAGGGTTGCGAGGCTAGATCTTGTCAAGTAAAGTGGTTGCTCTGAGGATGGATTGGGAGGAAGAGTTCTTCTTTTTATTAGATAAAACAGGGTATTTCATATTGTCGCATCAGGAATATATGTACAGCATGATCTAGCAACTTAGTGACATTACTCTCCACCACGTATTATTGGAAAAATATAATAGGATTGTAGGGTTAATCTGGAGATAAAGTTAAATTTTTCTCGAACAGCATAGCTATTTAAGATCCTAAGCAGTAAGCAATGACATAGTAAATTAGAGGGTAGGTCCACAACGTTGTGTTAAATTTGAGCAGAAGTCTTAAGAATTTTACCTTCATGTTTTATTAACACTTGAATATTACTAGAAAAACTTACTTTAGATTCTTGACCAGGCGGTTGCTTAAGCGGCAATGTTTCCTTGAATTTTCTGAAAGTACCTAGAAAGTCGCAACAAACTTGTCAACGCAAACATCACCAGGAAAAAATCATTACTATCTAGTCTAGATAAATACAGAGGGAAGTGTAAACAGCGTCTTAAGTTTATGTTTCAGCAGTCAGCTTAACTTTGTTGAATCATACTATTTAAGATATTTGCTAGTAGGTGATTACGAGTGAAGGTTGCTGCATAGCTGCCTAGATGGGCCTCTAGAAGAAGGAAGACTATACATAGGATGGACATCAAAAATTACCCTGGTATCCATCCAGTGGGTCTTGTGTGAGAGAGTAATAACAGAGCTTTTAACTGGTATAAGAAATACTACTGTACGTTAGAGATAAAACCTTTTATTCTCAGTTACTTGCTGGTGCACTTTGCATCCATGAAATTCATGTTTGTTTTGAAGATTGGGGCTTGGTGGTAATCAGTAGAAACCACATTATTGTGTTGATTCTGTACTTTTTGGGTATGTTTTATATATGGGAGTATTTCCACATTATAAGAATTTCTTACTTGATCATGAAAACAAATTATTTGCAAGCATATAGCAGCATTTTGTTTCCTCCAATGAAAAAAGCATAATTTGATGATTAAAGACATACTATATGGAATGGCAAAATTGTTACTTGATGTACTTTCTCTTTCAAATGGAAGAAAAAGATACAATCTCACGGCTACTCTGTTGCATCTCCAAAGAGCATCAGTAAGGATAAAATGTAAGATGAGATTGGAGGAAAAAGGAGTCAGAATGCAGAGTAAGGAAATGAAAATCAAAGTCTTGTACATACAAAAATAGAAGAGTAAAATGAGGGCTGTCTTCCTCTTCTTCATCTTATATATAACAAGTGTCATCCACCCATCCTTAATTGAAAGGTGCACAAACTGACGATGGATAAAAAGCACTACCAAATTAACTTCATGAACCATGCAGTTGGATACTTAAGAGATACGTCAACAAGTCAAAAATGAAAAGTATCTTCTGTAGGTTAAAACGTGATTAATTAGATCGCACTTAGCATCCTAGCCTAATAGCAAGTAAAAGATGTCTGATTGGACAAAAAAATCTTGCTATAATATATACACTTGGTTGCAATATGTCACTCCTTCCCGTTTAAACCATGATTGCTAACTTCTCATGTAAAATTATGATGTGCACATTGACTTTTTTTTATGAAAGGGAAAAAAGAGTAACGTGGGGGAAAGGAAAAACCACTGATGTAAAGAGTATTAGAGTGTTCTACCCTCATCTTAGGATCACGGGTGCAGGAAATTGAAGAAATTTGGGCGAAGATTGACTGTTTTCCAAAGGCTCTGATTCTCACAGAGTTGTTTTTCAAATATTAGGTCGAAACACAATTGCCCTCTGATGGGACTTCTGTGATGAGTCAAAACATATTGTCCACTAACAGACCCCAGCCATTTTCCAGGGGAGTAAACTGACTTGAAGAGGTATTGCATCCGAGTTAAGGAGAAATCAAATTAGAAAATACATTTGTAAAACAAATAGCCAAGTGAAACTTGTCAACATTTACCTCCAAGTTTCTCATAAGCCTCTTCAGAGATAGTATACTTCTCAACAAGTGATGTGTCCTCGAGCCAACCTCCAGAGGTCACTGACGCTGGATCAAGATCAATGACATGCAGACGATAACTGCAAAGGCAGACTGATTAATCCAAAAATACATGTCCATATTAGTTCAAGTTCTTTCTGCACAATATGCAGACAGGATATGATACTTATATCTTCTTTAAAGAGTTAGTTATCCAGAAAACGATAATTATAATGTAATAAGCCCTCAGACCAAAAGAGTTTTACTAACCCATCCAGTGGGGAATAAAAACCAAGTGGTCTTGTATTATCACTTAGGACTGAGATTTTAGCACCAGTTTCATCATATAGCTCTAAGGACATCGAATTGACTGAAGTACCACACTTTTTCCAAAGCTTATCTTTCACGGCTTCCACTGACATCTGAAAACAAATAGAAATTGGACTGTAATGCACAAGTCAGTGGACATTACAACTGCTGAAAGGTCTTTTCTCTCAACCAAGTATATTCAAAATGAATTGAGTAGCAACTTCGTGATGAGTTTCTCAATATTTACCTTTATAATATCAAAGATCCATTTGGAAGTCTAATTAATAACAACTCATTGAGAAGTTCAGAACAGTTCTAAAGCAAATCATATGTCTCTGCAGATTTGTAATTTAAGTTCTAATAATAGATTTCTGTCTTATGGTGTAATAATGACTTTAAAATATGACCTGGTTTATGGATTCATGAACCTGGTTACTTGTAATTACACTTCATGAGCCTTGTTACTTGTCGAGCATGTGAACACAATAGGTTTATGGCTTGTTTTCAGATGATAGGGAAGTGTCTTACACTCTGTTACATGTACTTCTGCACAATTAACCAAGAATCCTTATTGAAAGTATTTTTCAGAACAACCATATCATGCTTCTTCAGATAATGCTCACACACATGGTTTGAAATAAGGAAGTAGAAATTGATGAATCAGAATAGCAGCAAAACCTGCACAACTGGCAGTGATAACTTGTATATAGATGAACCTAACCTGAAGAGAAAAACGGATTTCTGGAGAAAAGCTCTTCATATTGGAGTGAGTAACCCGTAAAAGTACGGATTCATCGCCTTGAATCTGTAACTGAGAAGCCATTATCCTTCAAAACTTAGCCCTGGTAATTTCTATAGAGAGGGGAAAATGTGATGAAAAAACTCAGATCGAAGATAAACAATAAAAAAAACTTAACCCAACCATATGCATCAGAAAAAAACCATCATAAGTCCGATCGTTACCTGAAACGCACCGTTGGAATGCTTAGCCCTGTCTGCAGACCACAGTACCCGACGATGGACAGAGAGAGACCGCACTACAAGTTTGTAGAGACTACTAATTTTTATTTTCCTTTTCGAGGGAGAGCTTCAGTTTTAATTAATTTACATGTGTTTTATTTTATTAAATCACATAATAATAATAATAAATTTTGTTGTAAATATGTGATACGGTTAGGGTTGTTCATGGTTATGATTAACAATCAAATTGATTTTAAAAAATAGATATTTGATTTAGTTTGATTAGGTTTGATTTTTAAATTTTGAAAACCGCTACTATTTGGTTTTGTTTTGATTTTACTAAAAAAATAACTACAAAAATGTGCGAATCAAATCGATAAATCATATATATATATATAAATTTTATAATTATTTAATATTCTTCATAAATTTAATTAAAAATATTTTGTTAAATTTTAATTAATTCAAGTATTTAACTTTACCTTTTTCTCAAGCCCAACAGTTTAGCCCAAATATAACAATCTCAAATCCTAGTCCATCAAAATCTCTTTTAGTCTTTATATGTTGTACTTCACATAAAATAGTCACACTTTCTTTTAAATGAAATATTTTGTTCGTGTAATGATAACTCTAATATTGCTTAATTGCTTAACTGAATTGACATTAGTTTTTCTGTAGATTGTTCATATACTTGGTGTTTGTGTCTATCGAGATAGGTACATCCGCAAAAAATCATTACTTTCAAATCGAATAAACCGAAAAAACTGAACTAAATCGACAATAACCAAACCGATGGTTATTTTTTTCGTTTGGTTTGGTTTGATTTTAGAAATTTAAAAAACTGACTAAATTGATTTGGTTTTAATTCTAATTAATAACCGATCCAAATCGAACACGAACACCTCAGGAACGGGTAAGTTTTTTCTATAAATGTGGCTTTACAAAGGCACAAATGCCCCATATAAATTTATAGCACATTTTTAAAATTTTAATTTATTATAAAATGATATTATAAAATTTATATAAGAGAATACTAGTATATTTAGCATCTCAGCAAGTTAAAATAGTTAATAATACATACATGAGCTTAGTTTATCATCTAATGGTATGCATTTATTATCTTAACGCACGTCCATGAAAAGTTTCAGCCAAAAACAAGCAGGATTCCCAAACCACCAAAACGTCATGGATTATAACACACGAAAATTGATAAAATCTATTTTTTTACCTTCTTTGGGGATCATTTAAATTTGAAAATGCGCCCATTATCAGATATGAACGGCATAAACTCATTTTGTGTAGTAACTTAGAAATGACAAATGAGATATAAATTGTTGTAGGCAAATTCGATGCGAAGAACTTGACTTAGAAGACGGGGGCAAGTTAAATCAATCTATGATCTACTATCCGCTATATTAACTAAGCCACCTTTGTAATCGGTTCTAAGAAAATTTGAGCATCCTTTCTCACTAAGCTAAGTTGAGCAATTTTTTGTTAATTTACTTCCTCTAGATTGTAGACAAACTCGAAACATTTCAGATCAGTGGTTTATAATCATCGATCTCATTTTTTTTCAATACCTAACGTGAAAGGCGCATGAGAATAATTGAAGTATTTTTTTCATCAACTATCAATTTTTTACTCAAAGTAATTAAAAATTTACACAAATAATAACGACATTTAAAGTAATAAAGTTATAACTAAAGGACATGAATTAAAACTAAGCGACGTAGCTAAGTGGACCCATATTTTTGAAAAGTTGTACACTAATTAAATTGGAGCGAAAAAACATTTTTAATTTTTTTTCAAAAATACCCTTGTTGAAGAAGACACGGATTTTGACAATGCATGTGACACAGGTGGAAGAGTTATTATTCACACTTTACATCCTGATTTTTCAGAAGATTCTAGTCTGTCACAACACGGTATACACACTTTTTTTTGTTTTTTCTCGATCTCTTTTTCTCATTTTTCTATCACGCATATAAGGCGTGTCTCAGTCACGTTACTTTTATGATGTTATTCAATTTCATTCTATATATAAGTAAGTCTATTCATTAAAATTATTCAAACTCACCAATCCGCATTGCTCCATTTTTACAGTTTGTAGAATTCAAAGTTTTTCATACTCCATTTTTACAGTTTGTAGAATTCAAAGTTCTTGATTCTTTATTTTTTGGTCGAAATTTTTTTTCTTATTAAGGTTAGTGTTGTTATTGTGAAGAAAATCTTTAAGATATATATATATATATATATATA
>NC_028639.1:64651075-64669728 GCF_001406875.1 Solanum pennellii
TATATATATATATATATATATATATATATATATATATTTTGTGAATTTTGATTGTTAACAAAAATTGTGTATTTTGACTCAGGTGTAGAAGATGGATTCAACGAATGACTGTGTTTCAAAGAGTGATCCTAATGTTCTTACCATTGAGAAGGAGGAGGAAGATATGATAATTTTTATCATTGAGTAGAAGGTGGCTCAGCTCCTATATCATCTGCAGACTTAGAGAACTCAAGAGAGGCACGAAAGAAAATATTTTACAGAATTGTCATCATTCTTGGATGTTGAAAATAATTTCTGACTCTTCTGCAACTCGGGATTCTCCTATTTATGGAGATGGAACTATGTGGGATTTAGTTCTCCAAAGTGTCAGAGCGATATATATCATCACCAATGTGGATGATTTGAGTTCATGTGGATCAACATAGCAGGAGATATAAATCTTAAGAGGTTGAAAAAGCCCTTATATGAGAGTAAGAGAGGATGCATTATCTGACACCCACTTGAAATCGGATAAAACCCATTCACTATTGTGTTTCTTCAGTCGTTTTTGAAGATATTTAAAGTGTCAGCTTGTTATCATAGCTCTATCCAGTTTGCTTCTTAAATGGAAAGTTGAGTTCCATAAATGAAAGTTGGACATTCTCTTCTACAATATTGAACAATAAAAATTTATATTCCCAAGAAGAAGAAGCTACCGTTGTTGTCTTCAAATATTTATCCCATATAAGAAGAAAATATTCACACCTTATAAGTTTTGTGAAGCTGAAATCCTGGGATGAAAGTAAGTGTTTTGGGAATCAACTATGACTCGTTCAGAGATCTCATAGGAGATGATGGAGACGGTAATGCCAAAGAGATACGAGAATCTTCTAAAATTACCTGGTCTTCTAAAATCAGTGCTTTCCACACAATGTGTGCTCATTCCAAGTAGTGTGCCCTTCTTCGAGGACCAATAAACCAGGAAATTTTAAATGTTTTTCTCTAATCTCTTTGGTAAAACCATCTTCATCTTGTCCTGTGAGAATCCTGTACAAGTCATAGCTGATTCCCAAAACACTCTTACTTTCCCCCAATATTTCAGCTTCACCATGCACATAAGGTGTGAATTCTTTTTTTCAGGATTAGATAAATGGTATAAGACACCAACAATACCTTCATCTTATTTTAAGGAGAAGTCTTTGTTGTTCAAGTTGTGGAAGAAAATGTCC
This sequence comes from Solanum pennellii, assembly GCF_001406875.1. Lineage (NCBI taxonomy): Eukaryota > Viridiplantae > Streptophyta > Magnoliopsida > Solanales > Solanaceae > Solanum > Solanum pennellii. The sequence continues at coordinate 64,652,284 of NC_028639.1, forward strand.
AACTATTTCTGGAACTCAACTTCATAGTTACGAAACAAATTTTATGTAGCTATGATTACTGGACGACACTATGAAAACATTTTCAGAATTGACCGAAGAAACACTAAGGTAAGTCGAATTTTTGTGGTATCACGTGGGTGTGAGATGAAGTATCCTCCATTTCTCTCATATAGGGGCTCTCTCAGCCTCTCAAGATTTATATCTCCAGCTATATTATTCCACATAAACTCAAATCCTCCATATCGATGAGGATATATTGTCGCTTTGGCTCTTTGGGAAACTAAATACCACACAGTTCCTTCTCCATAAATATATAGGAGAATCTTAAGCTGCAGAAGAATTATTAACTCTGAAGCCGTCAACATTCAAGAGTGATGGCGATTCTTCAAAGTATTTTATGCGATTCTTGTACAATTTTTTTAGGTGTATTATAATTTGCCTAGAACTTTTAATACCTCTACATGATGTATGTTAAGACATGATAATAGATGGTCAGTATTATAATCATCATCTTAGTAAAAATCTAGTAATACTGACCGTCTATTATCATGTCTTAACATACATAATGTGACATTAATTTCTCATTAATGGTAATTTAGTCACGCAATTGGACATGTATTTAAAATTCAAAATCTAATGGGTTTTACCGTTCCCTGTCCTTCTCTCGTGCATAAACTTTTGTCTTCTCACAATAAGCTCAAATTATGACCCTTTTGGATTGGTAATGTTATGTGATTCTCTCACGATTTTTCAGGCATATTATAATTTTTCTAGGCCTTTTAATACCTTCTCACGATGAAGACACGGGACTATCATGAGCAATCCTGATAGACTTTTTAAAATTTCAACCTTTGATGTTTTATTGTATATTTTTTCATTTTAGTGCACTTCTAAATAATAGTAACCATATATTATCATTTCGTGACATACATCATGTGACATTAATTCCTCATTTGATGAATTTCAGTCACTCAATTGGATATGAGATTAAAATTTAAAATCTAATGAATTTTCCGTTGATCTTGTCTTATTCATAAATTCAAAATTGAAGAGATTAAACTTCATAAAGTCTTTTTAGTGTATTTTAGAGATAAAATACAAGTACCCTTTGAACTGTACTTAAATTTTAGCGACACACTTAAAATTACTATGATTCAATAGTAGAATCAATAATGAAAAATGCAAATTAGAGAAAAACAAAATAGTAGGCATATAAGTTAAACCTTAGTTTGGATCTTACTAACTGAAATTGTAGATACATGGCGTGAGAACGAACTGAGTTTCTCACTATGAGAACCTTAGATACCTGGAAGAACAAGAATTTCTGAAGAGGGGCTTGAAACTCTGTTGTTTTTGGTCTACCTGAGGTTTGTTCTAAGTTCAGGGAGTAGAATAAGAGAGAAACTGAAAAAACTACCGTAATATGCTTCCCTAATAGTTGTTATAACATCGCCATTTGATCTTATTAGAAAACAAAGACATAAATATCCTTAGAAAAACTCTATGCTCTTGGGATTTCTATGGAACATAAACGTGTTGCCATCTTTCAAGTTCTCATCACAAGTCCATTCTATGGATCATAGAATGATCCATGAAATGTGGAGTTTCTTCGTGGAACTCATGATTTTTGACAACTTTCATGTTCGAGTCACGAGGTCATTCCATGACTCGAAATATGACCCACGGCTTGTAGAATCACTCTGCAGAACCTAGATGCAATAATACAATATCCTCTAATCCAGTTTTACATGCATAATACACGACTTGTGGAGTCTTTCATGGCTCACAAATGCCGATTATGGTCTAGTATTGAAGTTTTAGGCTGGTTTTTATGTTAAGTACAAAGTATTCGTAGTTTCAAAATTTTAGGTATTAAGTTGTCAGTCATATCACACTCTAAAGGTAATAACACATCTAAAGAAATATATAGAATGAGTTCAACCGACATTATATATCAAGAAGGGCCGGAATTACCCTTGCTTCAAGTTTTGTCAAGAGACACTCCCTTTATATTATCTTCAGAAAAGGGCCTAGAATACCCTCAAAGTATTGAAAATGGTACAAAATTACCAACAAAATATAGATGTTATTTATTGATGCTTTAGGAGAATGGGAAACTCCACTATCGGAATCACTTCTACTTCTACTGCTAGTATTGAACTTAAAACAATGCTTTATAAAATTACTAGTAAGCAACACTAGTTAGCCGAAATGACAATATCGATACTGGCTAGCGGAGAGACTAGTGTTGATTTCTATTTAACAAAGTTAACCTAAGAAATCTTATGGATTCTTGCAACCATTTCAATAAATGGATTTTATCCATTAATTAGTTTGTTACCCAATGGTTTTGTAAATATATTCTTCTAAGTTAATGAGTTTGTTACACAATGAATTCTTCTATATGTTTATACTAAAGTTCAATCCTCTTGACTTTCAATTTTAATTTTGAGTTACCACCAAATTTCAAAATCGATGAGAAGTGAAGCTACGTTGAAAAATATGTGATTTGAAGATGAAAATTGACTTAGTGGTAAATGGATGATCGTGCCTGATGGCGGAGGTGAGCTAATGTTGCCCTGTTAAAGAGGAAAAGAAAGAAGAGGAAAAAGGTAAAAATGGAAAAATAAATAAGAATAAAAGAAAATATAAGAATTCAAAAGAATCAGAAAAGTAATAGTATGAAATAAAAGAAATACTTATAAATTAAAGATGTAATTATTTTTAGGAAAAATTACGCGGCTAAGCAAATTTATACTATTTAATTATTCATCATAGCTATAGTTTGATATAACTACCACACGACTAACATTATACATTGATTACGTAGGCTGACTTTGAGTTTGTATAATTAGTCACATTTGTATATGTATAACTCGCCAGGTATACAATTATTTAACCTATATATATGTATATATATATATATATATATATAATTCACTTCTCTCCCACTCTCTGCCCTCTCTCTCTCTCTCGCCTCTCTCCTCCCTCTCTTAATCTCGTTCGTCTCTCTCCTCACCAATCTCGTTTTCCATATATACAAATGCATATGTATAATATATAATTATATACATATACGATTCACGTCTCTCCCACTCTCTGCCCTCTCTCACTCGCCTCTCTCTTCCCTATCTCAATCTCGCTTGCCTCTCTCCTCCCTCTCTCAATCTCTTTGTCATATATACAAATACATATATATGTATAATATACAATTTATCTAACCAATATACATATACAATTCACCTTTCTCCCACTCTTTCTCCCTCTCTCTCGCCTCTCTCCCAGTATCGCTCGCTTCTCTCCTCCTTATAACACTTAGCTACAAATTGTAATTATCAAACTATAGCTATGGAGAATAATTAATTATTTTTAATTGGCTATATGTGAAAGTTTCCTTTATTTTTATTGCCTCTCACTCTCTCAAAGACAGTGAACTACACTTTCTTTGTCACCTTAGCATTTTAGGAAACAAATAATTATATTTAAAATAGTCCAGAGAGGTAACATGTTTTTCTAAAGTATAAGTGTGTAATCGGTAATATGGTAATAGATTAAGGGTACATTTGATTATTTTCTCTTTAAATGACATACACTTTACTTTTACACATCTTGTCGAGTTCTAATGTAAATACCTTTTTTATGGGATAATGCATAAGTACCCCCTCAACCTATGCCCAAAATCTCAGAGACAGACTTATACTATACTAAGGTCCTATTAACCCCCTGAACGTATTTTATTAATAATTTTCTACCCCTTTTCGGCCTACGTGGGCCTACTCCGTGTGTCTATTTCTACGAATTGTGAACTCCCATATTTAAAATCCTGGCTCCGCCACTAGTGTAAATTATCTTTATATAGCACTAGTATATGCACCCGCCTGTTGCACGGTCAATAGATAAATATAATTGTAAATACTAATTTATTGATTATTTTATAATTTAACTTATTATAAAATTTATACAAGATAAATGTGGCTTTACAAAACCACAAAATGCCCCAAAAATAATGTTTAATTTGTTACTTACACAGGATCATTGTATCATAATGTATTATATTGTATTGTATTGTGTTGTAGAGTAGGTATTCTATTGTAATTTATAAATTTACTAAAATATCTTTAGTTATTCTAGGGTAGGAGGTTTGATTATAATTAAATAATATAAGGTAAAAGGTAAAATAGTATTTTGAAATATTATGTAAAAATAAATTAAGTAACAATAGGAACAAACCAAATCGTTTGTTCCATAAAATAGGAATTTTCATTGTTACGTAACAATGAAATTTAACAATAAAATACATTTTAAGTAACAAACAAAACAAACATTGTAGGTACAATAATGATACAATACAATACAATGGATAACAATGATCAAAACAGGGTGTTATTGTTTCAAATGTATTGTTTTATACTGCATTGTGTTGTATGCATTGTAGCGTACTATTATTTTAATAAACATATTATTTGAATAGATTGTGTTACTCTCCATAGTTAGGGCCCGTTTGGATGGGCTTAATAAAAGCAGCTTTAAAAAAGTACTTTTGAAAGTGCTGAAACTTATTTTTAAAATAAGCAGTTATGTGTTTGGATAAAAGTGCTGAAGTTGCTATGCCAAACGTGAAAAGGGAAAAATGGAAGAAAGAGATGTTAGGGTTATGTTGTAATTTGGAGATTGTATAAAAATATTAAGGGCAAAAAGATAAAAATGTGGTCAACTTAAAACAGCTTATAAGCTAAAAAAAAAAAGCACCCCTACCCCAGCTTTTAACTTTTGGCTTAAAATAAGGTTTTTTTAATTTAAAATAAGTTATTTTGAGTATTGTCAAACAGCTAAATAAGTCAAAAATCAGCTTTTAAGTCAGTTTGACCAGCTTTTAAGCTGAGCCAAACAGGCTCTTAGTTGTTACACAATGTCCGAGTGATAAACCTTAAAAAAAAGTAGATTAGTAGGTAGAACTACTATGAAAAAATAGAATAAAGTATGAAATATGATTATTAAACAATATACAAATATAAAATGAGAAATAAAAATTAAGATAATGAGTGACCACACCAAATTGATCATTATAGAAAGTGGGTCTTATCATTACCTAATAATCGATTTAAGTGATACAATACAATAGAATATGAGTAAAATCAAAACAAACATAATACTTAAACTAACAATAAATGCAGAAGATAACAACCGTCCAAACAAGTCATAGCTTTTATCCTTTTTAACTTTAAGTAACAAAAAATTAACAGAAAAGAACCTAAAATATCCTCCCCATAGCTATAGTTTGAAAGGGGTAGAAAGTTATTTATAAAATAAGTTCAGGGATAATAGATTCTTAGTATAGCTTAAGTGTCTCTCTGAGATTTCAGACATAGGTTGAGGGGTTACTTATGCATTTTTTCTAATAATAATAATAAAAAGAAATGTGAGCTCTTTGACTAATTAATGACATATTTAAATGGGAAAATTTCATAAAAATACAAGAAACGTGAGCTCTTTGACTAATTAAATGACATATTTGAATGGGAAAATTTCATAAAAATATAGTTGCCTGATTTATATCGCAACAATATAGTCCAAAATTTATATTAATCTTTGGTTAAAATATAATTCGATATATAATAATATACATTCGATATATAAAAGAAATTTACAAAACTTAAATAAATTTTTTTTAAAAAGTATTTATACACTCATATATAGTAATATAAATTTTATTTATTACTATACAAATCAAAATTTCTTCAAAATATTATCAGTTGATTTTTCTCAAACGATATTACGTGATCTTCTAAAAATTTATGGAGAGTTAGATCTAATGATATCCTATCATTCCTAACATATAAAATGTCATGAAATATAATTTGATTATGAAGATATTTTACACTTTTGAAATTTTGTTAGAGTAATGACATGGTAATTTGTAATTTTCCCAAGTTGTAAATAAAAGTTTTACTTCTCATATATAATATAGGTTAATTTTATGCTTCATTTTTCTGGGCTTTATAATTATAATAATAATATGTTTTCCTTCAGAAAAATTAAGTTTAGTTGTAGAGTAGATTCTGTAACGAGAGCAGTCGGCTTTACCTGTAACGAAGCAGCAACAGAAGTGATGAAGAAACCGGCAATTCTTTACCATTACCCATGCCCTGATGGAGCTTTTGCCGCTTTGGCTGCTCATCTTTATTTTTCTTCTCTACCTATAACTCCTCTTTACTTCCCCAACACTGTTTACTCTCCCATCAGGTATATTGCTTCTTCTACTCAAGCTATTTGTTTCCTTTTTATTTAGTCGCTATTAATGGAATCAGTTTTTTTTTTTTGGTTTATAGGGTGGAGGACCTTCCTCTTAATCAAATTGATCATGTTTACCTCTTGGATTTTGTGGGTCCTTCTGGTTTTATTCAGCAACTCAAGTCAAAAGTTGAACGGTAACTTCTTATTGTCTTTCTCAGTTTCAGAATATTAGGGTTTATGTTTAGTTCATTAATGTTTAGGATTCACTTTGATTGAGAACTTGTATTGTTCAGAGATTCTTGATTCTCTGTATTTTCAGTGGCAGTTTGTTGCTAAAATTGTAGTAATTGATGTTCATAGTCTCTTCTATTTTGTGGGGTGGGGTTAAGTGGGGGTGGATTTGAACTTCTTATATATTTTTTTTAATGACCATGGTGTCCGGACGGGCTTTCGTGCACCTCCATTAGTTTCAAGAGATACCTCCTAACTTAACTCAGGATAACTCTGTCCACCAACGCTAGGACAAATTTGAAGAATCACCTTATGTTTTTGTCTCTGTTGGGGTTTGAACTCGAAACTTCATGGCTCTCAACTACTTCGTTGACCACTAAGCCACACCCCTGGGGTGATAAAGTTCATATCTCTTTGTGCAAAAATGTTTGTAATTTTGTATGTGTTCGAGAACTTAATGAAACCATATCTTGGGGCCTCTATATTCATTGATTTTAATCTCTTTGGGGATTCTATCATCAGTGTTGTTGTATTGGACCATCACAAGACTGCAAAAGAGCTGTTAGGTGGAGGGACATCTGAGACTGAAAATGTGAGCAAAGTGATCGACATGGATAGAAGTGGGGCTACTATTTCTTATGATTATTTCAAAGAGAAGCTCATAACCGGAAACAATAATGAAGCTGCTGACGGCAATGCAGTAAAGATTGGTGAATTTGACAGAGTCAGGAGATTATTCGAATATATAGAGGACAGAGATTTGTGGAGATGGAAACTCCCAGACAGTAAAGCATTCAGCAGTGGGTTGGATGATCGCCATATTGAATATGATGTCAATTTGAATCCCTCCTTGTTTCAACAGGTGGTCTCTACTTGCCGTTTTATTTTCTGTCATGCAACTGTTTTATTATTGTAGTGGTTACAAGCCCTACTAATTAAGACTCTTAGTGACTGTGTATTCTTCCAAGGGAATATACTATGCATGCAAATGATGAAGTCACTACTCAAAATTTATGTATTCATGAATAGACTATATACCCGTGGTTGAATAGGTTTTATGAATAAAAAATTGTTAGTTACATAACATAGCAGAATTAGATCCACTGAAGGAACTGAAGCAGCAAACATGGTATTGCTCTGACCTTCTTTGCTTCCATAATTAACCTGAGAGGCTTAAAAGTTTGGGATAATTGGTGCAAGGCTCAGCAGATTCATTAATTATTTGAATCCCGGTCACATGCACCACATTCATATTCTTGGACATAATCTAAGCAGTTTGTTATTGCCAACGTTAACTTTTTGTGTCTTGGAGGTTGTCGGCTACGCCTCATAATGATTTCCTTTTCTGCAGTTGCTTGCTTTGGATCTAAAATCTGTTGTAGAGCAAGGAAAGATAAGCTTGTCCTACAAACAGAAACGTATAGATGAGGTCATTGAGCAATCATTTGAGATAGCACTTGGAGCTGGAGCGTTTGGTTGTTGCCTGGTAAGTTCCAAGACTTCTTCGTCTTGTGAATATGGAAGTTTTTCTTAATGAACTTTTAGTTGTTAAATAGGAAATTTCCATCATATGCATATAATCAAGTAACTGTAATTTATAGCAAGGATCGACTTTGGTGAATACATGCTAGGCTTTATGGCTTGCTCTTCATGCATGAATAAAGAACTGAGCAAACATTAGAATTACATGTTTCATGTGCAAACTCCCAAGATCTTTGGGCATGGATAAACAACTGAGCAAACAGTAGAATTATGTGTGTTATGTGCAAACTCCCGATGCTTATGGAAAAACTATTGATAGCTGAAAGACTTACACCGGGCTGTTAATCTTTCTAAGAGAATGATGAACACACAAATGCCAGTGATATTACTTTTCTTATAACGCACGGTGCCCCTTTCATGGTGTTAGAGCTCGTGAGATAATCTTTATAGTGCGTGGTCACTTTCTGGAAGTTGTCAATGAGCCATAGACTAACTGGCTGCCTTTACTTGTAATTGGAATTTAAGCTTTCAAATGAAAGATATAAGTGGGAAGTTCTCGGAGATAGAACATGTGTAAGTTACGAAAACTTCCATTAGTTAAGGTACCATATATATTCTACATTTGAATATCTTGGGATATCCGTCTATTTCTTTGTGAGGAGGTGAGCCGTGACTGAGATATTGAACAGTATATAATGTGTTTTCCTCCAAATTTTCAAGCTTCTATGAGTAGGTTTATGTGTCCTTTACTTCTTGGTTTCACATCAGGCAACTCTTTTCAGGAGCATATTCTTCAAATTGTGACTGAAGTTAGATGCTTGTAAACAACAAACCGGAAATCTTGTGTTTTCTGGTACTTATATTTTTTCCTTATATCATAAAGCACAAACCTGCTCTTTTCCGGATCTTACTCTTGGAATTGACAAGATGTCAAATTCATGATAGTCAGAAGATTAGGCTGGTTCCTCTTGTATGAGTGGTCATTTAGATATCTATATTTGACTCTTTAGGTTAATGATTCATCTTTTCAAATACCTCTTATTCCTCAAGAGATTTTCCACATCTTAATTGGGTGACACCCTTAGTTTAAGGATGAGCAAGCTCACCATGAAGGACATACCCTCTCCTTCGCATTTTTGGTCATCTAGCTGACTCTGTCTCTGACTAAATTAATTCTCTGCAGCATTTGCAGTTCCACAGAAACAACAATATACCTAGTATAATCCCACAAGTGTGTTGCAATTTCACAGAAATGGCATAATTCTGTTTGATGATGTGAAGTTGCCACTTAATCTTTTACTTTATTGCAGTAGTCAGATTTATAATACTGGAGAGATGTGGTTTATTAGTGTCAACCCATTCAAAGGTTTGATGTAGTAGATCTGATACTTCTTGGAATGTCTCTTCCGTCTGTTTAACCTGTCAATAAAGTTCCTGAATAGTGTTAACTTCATGCTGGAGACCACAATTGTGCCATGGTAATATTCTACTGTAGCATCATTCCCTGGCAGTGACCTTACGCTGCCTGCCTGACCGCTGCCTCCCTTTGTTTAAAGTGTACCAACAGACATGTTCACATGTACATTTTCCCGAGTGATACGAAAAATTGTTACCATTACTGTGTGAGGTCTAGCAGATCGAGAATGTGCTAAATCATTGAGTGCATAAAAAATGTGCAATATATTTGAGTGAGGCTAGAGCACGTGCTCTGCTGCTGGCTGAGATTTGCCCGAGAAAGAAAATATCTTCTATACATTTTGCGTGATCTGTTGGCTCACTGGAGACTCTCTGCTTCACTCAGAGCAAATACATGGCAGAGTTTTGAGTTAGTTTGTTAGAAATAAGACAAGGTCTGTAATAACTATGTGAGGTTGCAATTTTATGAATTATAAGTTATAGTCATCATACTTACTATGTGGTTTCTGGTAGGTTGCATTCTAGATTGCTTCTATTTACTGCTGGAAACTCCTGTTTGGTCTTTATCCCACTCGTTGCATGAGTCCCTAAGTGTCATTCATTTGTCAATTTCCCTGAGTGGTGCCTTGACTACTGAAAGCTCCTGACCATACAAGCTATGTGAATCTAACAATTCAAAGGTGTGCTCGGGGATGAAGTCATTTATTTATCTGATACATTCACGAGCATGGATAGCATGTTTTACATTTCCAATTTTATAGGATGCCCCAACAACTATATAGGCCGTTTATCTGAAAATGCTCTGTGTACCACTTTCTTCACTAGATCTTTGAAAGATAAATAGTATATGTGCCCTCAGTATTTATGGCTGACAAAAAAAATTCTGTAACTGTACCTTAAAGATTTAGTTCCTACTATTTCCATCCAGAAACAAGCTATGCCTTACTGATACACGATCTTTCTGAGTGGGTCCTCCTCTAGTTTCACTTATTTTAACAATGCTTATACTCATTAATTGTCAGCAACCAGATGTTACTGTTTTGTGCAATATTTCCTCTTGACTAAATTTATAAACCATTGTCATATGGCTCAGAGATTTGAGAATGACAAGATGGTTCAATCTTTCCTGTAGGCAGTTAATGCAGATTCTTTGCCTGAGCTAAGAAGTGAGCTTGGGAACCAGTTGGCAGTCAAAAGTCGTAATATGAAGTTGAGGTTTGTACTTCCCCGCTTCTTGTGTGCATCAATTTCTATGATGCATTATTTCTTTATTTTTTCCTTTTTTCCTATTATCTCCCTGTGTCTCTTGTGATACATTCTATAGTATAAGTTTGGGATAGAGATTAATAATTGTTTCTCATTGGAGCAAACACTTTTAATTTCACGAAAAATTGGATGATGTAAATTTACTATTCAGTTTTGTTGAAGTATATAATATACCTCATTTAAAAAGTTAAGTTGTTGTGAAGGTGATACTTTCATTTATTTAATTTTGTCTTAACATGCCTCCAAACGTGAAGCTTGATTCTTTTCCCTTGAGTCAAGTACGTGAAAATACTTTTTGATAGTTGGTAGCGGTGAGACATAAATTGAGGACCTCTACCTGCTCTGTCTTATTATGTAGTCGTCAAATCTAAAAGCTTAATCTATGGGAGAGAAGACATTTCTAATTATGTCTTAACATTATATAGTTGTATAAAGCTATCCAAAGACACCATTTTACATGATGAAATCTCAAATTAGTTTTGCTAATGGCACTTGTTTCATCTATAGGTTGTTTGAAGTTGGATTAGGAGTTTGTGCCAGAAAACTACTAAGGATTTATCTTGAAAACTGTATTCAAGTGACAACTTCAAATATACTGATAATCTGAACCAAAATGCTACTTGCATTCATCTGTCTGTTTTTATAATTTTCTTTGTTAAGTTGGCCTTAGCGGTATTTGTGTGAATATGGATACAAGGGTATGTATTTTGTATGCGTGGCGAATATCTGGAAGGCTCCACAAGTTTCATCAAGTTTAGTGCATTTTTGAAAGATCTAGATGAGCTGACATGTGTATTAGGCATATATAAGAAAACTGAGAGAGCAGCTATTTGGAGTGTTCCGACAAGTGAAAGACAATGAGCTGTTAAAAAATATTGGAGAGTTCAGTGCAAATGTAGAACTGCAGAGTAAAAAGAACGTAGTCTGGATAAAATGTTATAGGGTTAAAATGAAAAAAAAATTGAGTTGATGCTGTTGACAAAGCATGCTGTAAATTATCTTTTGCTGAGGTTCTAGAATGCTGTAATTATGGGATGGTCATAGGCCTTCTTTGCTCTGGTTCTCTCTATATATCATGTTGTGCCAAGGGGGTGGCCTAGTGGAATGAAGTGGGTGCAAACCTTGGAGAGAGATCAGGATTCAAATCCAAGCATAAACAAAGAACTCTAGGTGATTTCTTCCCATCTTCCTAAGCATTGGTGGGGCGGAGTTGCCCAGTACATCAGCCCCTGTGTTGGTTTCTAGGTGGAATATTCGAAATGCGCAAAGCTTGTCTGGAGACTACCCTTGTCAGGAAAAAGGAAGATGGTCAAAACCAATACGGGCTTCTGTAAGAATATTGTCTTAGTGTGCTGGATAGTAGGAGAAAGGGAAATTCCTAGAATTGTAAGAGTGAAGTTTAGAATTCCCCTTGTTCAACATCGTTACTGTTAAAAATTTCTTCATTACACCTAAGACTTCCAATGCAACAGTAACCATGTTTTTAATGTAATATGGCAACCAATACTTGATTACTAATTACATGTGGTATAGGTGAGTGACACAGCCTGACATTACAATTTTTAGTCTCTGTACACGCAAGATAATCTGGACACCACAATTTTTAGTCATAGTTTCTCCTTAAATGTCTTTGATGGAAGTAGAAAATAACTTTATAGAAGTTCTGACAACCATGTCATTTCACGAAGCTTCAAGATATAGCTAGTAAAATGTCAGTAATATCTAATTTTATCACTGGCTGAATGCTTGTAGAAATAGTTCTTCATTGTTCTTGTTGGATGTATGTCAGGGGTATTGGAGCTATTGTTTATAAGGTGCCTGAGCTTGAAAACAATGAGATGTTAAAGGTTAGCCTGAGGAGCATTGGTGATGAAGATACGACATCTATCTCCCAGGTTCTTGCTTTGTTTACTTTTCACATCTTTCGATGAGTAATAAATACAGTTTGCAGTCATGTATAATATATTTCTTGGGAATTTGCAGGCATTTGGTGGCGGTGGGCATCGAAATGCCAGTTCATGTATGTTAAAATGTGCTGAGTTTGAGAAGTGGAAGGTTTCAAATAGGACCTCGACATAGGTGAAGTACTATTGCCCTGAAGATCTAACTGAAGTTTGGCCCTTTCTCTTAGGCCGACAACTAGGTCTCAGGTAAAGCCCACAGTCAAAATTGAATGCTGGAGCTTCTGTGGTACCTTCCTTTTGCGCACATGATCCTACTAACTATTTGCTTTACATCTTTTGTCCCATGATGATGGAAGTAAGAAAATCCTCGACCCCTAATATAGAGGGGTTGTTTGGTTCCTGGCTAAAGTATCTCAGGATTATAATTGTTGGACTAATTTATCCCACTTGGAAGGTGGGATATCTTGGGATTAAATTTTTACTTTGTTTGGTTAAAGATTGAAATTTATCATCAAAGTATAAATTTAATTACAAACTTAATCCTGAGATACCCCACCTTAGGATATGTATGATTGCGTTTTTGCTCATGCTAGACTTCAGACCCTCTTGTAGTGTCAACTTTATAGTCAAAGGTGGTCTATGTAGTTTTTCTTTTTAATGTAAGCAACGACCTTCCTGGTCAAAAAGAATGCCGAAAACTAATTTATGGCTAATGAAAAAAAGAATTAGTTCTATACTGGTCGATTATCTTTTTGCTTAGTGAAAAAAATTAGTGGCATAAAGTCATATTTTGATTAAAGCTTTGAATTTATACAATAATATTCATGCTATTTATGTTTTCATTATTGAATTTGCTTTTAACAGTGGCGCTAGAGTCATTTTGCATGCTATCTTTATTGTCACAAAAGATTAAATAATCTTTTCAGAAACAATCAAGCTGTAATAATTTGTTAAGAATCGATTGCCTAGTAATCTAAAAAGTTTACCCATAGTAAATGTCAAAATATTCCATGCACTTGCGATGGAATTATCTTTCCTACTACAGAGGCGTTTCTGCCAGAGAATCAATACTACTAAAATTTCATATCACATCGAAGTTGTAGTCTGATATTTCATATCACATTTGACGTTATAGTCTAAAATTTCATATCGTGTTGATGTTATAGTCTAATATTTCATTTCACATTGATGTTATAGTCTAATATTTTTTATCATATTGATGTTAGTCTAATATTTCGTATATCACATTAATGTCATAGTCTACTATTTCATTTCACATTGTTGTTATAATCTAATATTTGTATCATATTGATGTTACAGTCTAAAATTTGTTATCACATTGATGTTACAGATCATGAACTATGTTCAATGATTGTCACGTCTGAGTCAGGAGTGTAGGGTTCAAAAATCTTCGTTGAGAATGAAATGGTCAATTGATGCATTTGACATTTTCCCATACAGCCTTTATTTGCTATAAAATTAGGCCCCTACCAACAACTTACCAATACATATTAGTTAAGTACTAGTCAAGGCCAAACAGTAATGGCTGATTGCAATTCTAGTTTTTCGTACCTAATATATTTGGACCATCTAGTTTACAAAATATGTACAGAATGTGTGTTTATAAAATATGTACAGGATGTGTGTTTATACTATACATAATATATACAATGAAAGTGTACATGTATAAGTTCGGTCATGTTGATAAATTAGATGGTCGAAGTGTTGTACTTCTCTCAAAAGACATAATATAAGAAGAAGAGAAGAGTAAATAACAACCATTTCCCTTTTATTTCACAAGTATAACACCATGGCAACCTCAAAGAAAGAGGTCAAAATCTGAACCCTTAAAGCCACAAGATAAACTGTTTGGCTATACAGGTATAAATATATAATATGACCAGTCACAAAAAAAACAAATAATTAAAAAACCCCTAAGTACAATTAGCCAAATCATTGTTCATAATCAAGGTAAAGAAAAGAAAAAAAAAAGTTACATAGTTTATAATAAAATAATATGAATTATTAAGGTAAGAAGAATTTTATGTCATCGATAGATGGATCGAGTTGTTTATAAATTTGTGAAAGCAAGTGGAGGGATATCTTCACCTTGTTGAAAAGAAGAGTTGGAAGAACACCATACATCTTCTGTAATAAACTGCATCCATGAATCATCTTTTTCTTCTTCTTCAATACAACATGATGATGATGCTAATGGAACATCTGGAGATGGTGTTTGGTATTGTTCATGATGAATATTATTGTTGTTGTTAATGCCTTGAGTTAATGGGTACTCAAATGATGGTACATTAATACTTGGTTGTCCTAGTTCTTCTATATCTGAACAAACACCATTTTTCTTGAATACACGACACAATGCATATGAATCCTGTTTGCACAACAAGAACAAGAATGTCAATTATCTATACCCGGTAACAGTTTAACTTAATTCTTTACAGTATAGGATCGTTTGGTTAGGAACAAGGATATTTAGAGATTATAAGCCAAGGATAACCAAACAAGGATATTTAGAGATTATAAGCCAAGGATAAAAGGCAACTCTACTAAAAATCATTATTTTCCTTTGTTTTCTACTGAAAAATGTTTAGTTGTTATTTCCATCGATATTTTGATTGTATTGATGAGAAAAAAAGCAGTACTAGTGTATATTATACGAAAACAAAGTTAGTTTTCCACCTTGCATTTTCTTAATGAGCTGTTCAGAGTGGAAAAATCATATTCTATAACACAAGTTTTGTGCTGATTTGCGGTGGGAAATGACTTTCTAGTAGTGTAATTACATATTCTATAAGAGAGAGATATTACCAAGATTATAATCAATTTTAAGCTAATACCAAACACCAGATAAATGTATTTCAAAATTTTATATTGGTCCTAGCTGATTAATTAAAACTTAACTGCACCTGGTAATTATACCAAACTATAATGAATACATAACCCATACAAAAGCACTGTAATTTAACCTTGCTTATTTAGTGTAGGTTTAATAAGTTGAATTGTTAATGTTAATAATGTAAGAATAAAAAGTGAGATTAGTATTTATGTATGAGCTGTCATATCTAGAATCTTTATTCTTTTCAGAGGGAAAGAGGAGGGGTGTTATTGACTAAATCTTGTATCAGAGCATCAAACAAGTACATTTGCTGACAACAAAAGTTTTGAGTAGTCAATAATTGGGGCTTTGCTGGATTTATTTAAATATGATTAAAAAAAAAACCATTTATATAGCTCCCTATACAAGAGATCCTATAAAGTAGAGGGACAGATACTGAAAAAGGGAAGATCATTGTTCTTATTTCTCTTCTGGTATGAAGAAATTAAAAAGAAAAAAGTATAATAATTAACGATTCTTCTTGTCCCTACTCCCTTTACTATCCAATCTTATAATTCAAAAGTATAATTACACTTGAACTTAAAAATATCTTCAATGATAAATTTAGGTAGGGGTAGAGCTAAGGAACTAAAGGGGCTCACTGAAACTTCACGTTATATATGCAAGATTGGATATATATAGAGAAGAATTGATAAAACTTGAACTCGACATGAATAATTAGTTTCATCTGTTAAATTATTGACAGCTCTTTACTTGACTAACTCAACTTAAGTACTCCCTTTGATATGCCTCCATAACATATCAAGTGGTCTCAAACTCTTGTAGGATTTCAGTGGTGTATTTAAGTTTAGTTAGTCAAGTAGAAGAGATGTTTTTAAGGATATCAATAGTTCATGGATGAATTTGATAACTCACACCAAATTTAGAAGTGTTTTTAATACTGTATATAATTCTTTAATGAAAATCCTATTTCCGCCACTGATTGTGAATGAGATTTTTAATAATATTATCTATATATAGTGTTTTTGAACGAAAATGGACCTCACTTGTATGGTGAAGTCATTGTTAAATATATATGTTTGAACATAGATTGGCTTATTAAGGTAAAATAGGAATAAAGTGAAAAGCAACCGACACCTTGTCACAGAATGAAAGTGGTACTTATTAATTGTGGGGGGTGGGGACCTAATGCTTTTAGGTTAAATCCAAGTTATGATGATTTCAATTTTTGGTAGAAGAATCTTTGATTAGTGTTTTTATAATCAGTGATCATGAAAAATCAACAAAAAGAGAAAGTAGAATAGTACTCATGATGATGATTGGAGGCTTAGAACAGATTCAGTCATATGTGAGGATTTTACTTTTGTCTTACTATCCAAAGACAAAGTGGAACTATAGACTTTTTTTCACTCAAAGACATCTAAAACTCTGCAAGTAAAGAATATGTCTTATTTATTTTATTTAAATTATCATACATAAAAGGTATCTTATCATATACTATGCTATTATCAATCAATAATTACACTCAATGTAGGTCCTAAATCCTTATACTAATGTAAGGTTTGGTATTAAAATTTATGGGTTCAAAATTTTAGTTCTATTAAAATTATTGAGTTCTAAATTTAATTTGACATATTCAATATATTTCTTTTAATACAAAGATAGAATGTGAACCAACGTAAGTAGGTTCAACAGAATCAATGAGGCAATTCCGCCTCTATTGTTGGGAGATAGTAGATAGTACTATTTTCTTAAATTAATCGAGATGTATATAAACTGACTCGAACACAATGATTATAGAAAATGTATATACTATTCCATATATCACGCAAAATAGTAAAAAGAGAAAGTAAGTGTTAGTAAGAGACAAAAGAGTTAGCTTTTTTTCCATGCATGCCATGCAGTCCACGTTCCTCTCTTTAAATGAATTTTCAAATTGTACGTAGCTATCATCCTATGATCCGATATAAAATGTTTTTTCCCCTTCTTTTCTTTTAGATGAAGATGAAATTTTTTTCACTTTCTTTTTTCTTGTTTTTTCCCCTTGTTATTGTGTGG
>NC_028639.1:64670251-64675871 GCF_001406875.1 Solanum pennellii
GGGGGGGGGGGGGGGGATAAAAAAGCCAAATAACATGGGTGGGCACATGGTAAAGACGATTAATCTTGTTGCTTTTTATCACATCTTTAACTGTAAAAAGAGATTTGAAGAAAAACATATTAAGAGCTAATGCTTTTTTTTAAAAAAAATCTCCAGTAAATTACGGCTTATAAAATTCCATGTTTTTAAAGTCAAATGCTGACACTTGTGTCTAAGTGAATTTTAAAAAAAATATGAGTCTGCAGTTAAAAATCTGAATTTAGCAATGAACAAGCTTTGTAGCTAAATGACAAAATTCATCGCTTATTCTACTGAAGGATGAATTAGAATAAAATAGCAATGGACCAACAGGAGAGTTTATAGCTAATTCTAGTGTTTTTTTAGTAGTTTGGTTCGTAATCGGACTAGTTGAATTAACTCTCTTTCAAAAAGATTAAAAGTTTTGAAAATCGTAATTAACGTATGGAAAAAGGAAAGATGAAATACAAAAGGGAAAAGAAAAACAAAAGAGAATTAATGGCATCCGAAACAATAATTGTTATAAATTAAGTGTTCATGATCTGAATTAAATTTCATAATGAAAAACCTTATTTACTCCTATAAACTAACTACAGTAAAATATTTAACCAAATAAAATGTTAAACCAATTAGCCGTTAAAATTAAAATGAAGATAGATAGAGTATCACTTGAATATATATAGTTTAATTGATAAATAACCATATCAAATAAAGTAAAGTAGTGTCGCAGGAAAGTTGATAATGATTATGATCATGTATTAAGAGCCCAAATCATTTAGAATTGAGACTAATTTTCAAATTGGTTAATTCTATTTTATTTTAAATTTTATATTAATTTGATATGAAACACAGAGCACGAAGTAAATTTTAAATAAAATTAGAATAACAATACGAACTACCTGAATACTGGAGATTTCGTCACACTCTTTATCATCGAGTCGATATTCATGCATTACCCAATCAGTTCTAATCCCCTGCGGCGCTCTTCCTCTGTAATAAACCAACGTCTTCTTCATCCCAATGGCGCGATTCTGTGACGTCACTCTCCGATCTTTCCCAGTAGATTTCCAGTATCCTGCTCGAGTTGCTCTATTCGTTCTGAATCCGTTTGGATATTTTCTATCCCTCGGACCGAAAAAGTACCATTCTGGATCTCTACTGGGCAAAAACGATTTCTCTGTCTCATTCATACATTAAGTAATTCAGAAAATTGAAAACGAATAATATGAATTAATTGATTTAGAGGAAGAAAATTAAATTGAACCTGCTAATTCCCAAGGCTCACATTTGTAGAGATCAACTTCAGGAATAATATCAAGTTCAATTTCCTGACCATGAATTTTTCTTTTGAGATAATAATTGACGAGTTCTTCATCAGTGGGATGAAATCTGAAACCAGGAGGTAGTCCGACGGGTGCCATTGATTGATCGATCGATCGATATAATCAATTAAAGAGCTAGCTATAGCTAGCGTATGTATTGAATAAGGAGGGAGATGAACAATAATATTTGGGTGTATATATATATATAAAAGGGATTCAAAGTAGCTTGTCTTTGAGTCATTTATCACTTTAATTCTCTTTAACAGATTCTCATAAAACGTTTCTCTCAAGCACTACGTACTGTCTTCTTCTATACTACTGGTTGGTTACGTTTTTTTTCTATAATAATTACAAGACGAGATATACTTATAATTACTTCTCTATATTTGATATACCTTGTCTATATAGTTAGCTAGTTGTGCTTTAGCCACCGAGCGAAGTCAGAATTTTAATTTTATGGGTTTTGAATTTAATAATGAGTTTAAGTATTAATACTAATTGAATTCTAAACTTCATTTTTAATAAGTATCATAATCCAACTACATTACGTGAACAAAAATTATTGATTCAATTAAACTCGTACTTGAACTTCTAACTTCACCCCAGACTGCAAGTCTCTCGTGAACAGTTAGTTACGGAACGAGAAACATGAAGGGACGTTGTTCACGTTACCTGATCACTCTTTTTTTTTTCCTTTTTTATGCTCAGAGGAAAAGTCAGGATTTCATGTTGGTGGATTCTGAATTTTATAATGAGTTTAAGTGTTAATACTAATTGAATTCTAAACTTCATTTTTAATAAGTTTCTTAATACAACTACATTACGTGAACAAAAATACTGGTTTATTCAAACTCGTACTTGAACTTCTAACTTCATCCCAGACCGCAAGTTTCTCGTGAACAGTTAGTTACGCAACGAGAAACATGAAAGGACGTTGTTCACGTTGCCTGATCGCTCTTTTTTTCCTTTTGTTCCTTTTGTATGCTCAGAGGCGAAATCAGGATTTCATGTTGGTAGGTTCTGATTTTATAATGAGTTCAAGTGTTAGTATTACTTGAATTTTAAATTTCATTTTTAATAAGTTTTTTTAATACAACTATATAACTTTGAACAAAAATTACTGGTTCAGTCAAACTCGTACTTGAACTTCTAACTCCACCACAGACTGCAAGTCTCTCGTGAAAAGTTAGTTACGGAACGAGAAACATGAAAGGACGTTGTTCACGTTACCTGATCAATCCTTTTTTTCCTTTTGTATGCTCAGAGGCGAAGTCATGATTTCATGTTGGTGGCATCTGAATTTTATAATGAGTTAAGTATTAGTACTAATTGAATTCTAAACTTCATTTTTAATAAGTTTCTTAATACAACTATATTATTTGAACAAAAATTACTGGTTCAATTAAACTCGTACTTGAACTTCTAACTCCACCCCAGACTGCAAGTCTCTCGTGAAAAGTCAGTTACGCAACGAGAAACATGAAAGGACGTTGTTCACGTTGCCTGATGTGCTTTTTTTCCATTTGTATGCTCGGAGACCAAGTTAAGATTTCATGTTGGTGGGTTCTGAATTTATAATGAGTTCAAGTGTTAATACTAATTGAATTCTAAACTTTATTATTAATAAGTTTCTTAATACAACTATATTACTTAAACAAAAATTACTAGTTCAATCAAACTCGTACTTGTACTTCTAACTTCACTCCAGACTACAAGTCTCTCGTGAAAATTTAGTTATGCAGCGAGAAACATAAAAGGACGTTATTCATGTTGCCTGATCACTCCTTTTTTTTCCCTTTGTATGCTCAAAGGCGAAGTTAGGATTTCATAATGGTGGATTCTGAATTTTATACGAGTTTAAGTGTTAATACTAATTGAATTCTAAACTTCATTTTTAGTAAGTTTCTTAATACAACTACATTACTTGAACAAAAATTCAATCAAACTCATACTTCAACTTCTAACTTCATGTCTCTCGTGAAAAGTTAGTTACGAAACGAGAAACATCATTTCATGTTGTTCATGTTGCTCGATCACTCCTTTTTTTTCCTTTTGAATGCTCAGAGGCGAAGTCAGGATTTCATGTTGGTTGGTGTATTTTTTTTTATAAAAAAGAAACAACGATCTTAACCTAAAGTAACAATCATCAAATTAACGAACAAATACAAGTATTTAATTCACTAAAAACAAATTAGAAAAATATGAAAAGGGAGAGACAAGAATACACATCAGAGGCCAGATGTTGGATAGCAGCAATTAGATCAACAATAAAAGTTAGAACCCTAACTTTTCAAGAAAAAAATTGAGTTAAACTTTTTGAATATGAGTAGAAATGAATAGTCAGATATTGTAATTTCATAGTATGATACAAATGCTATTTTCCTTTTTTTGCATTTAAAAATTTTTAAAAAAAATATATATCCACCTACGCTTTTAATTGATTCTTACCAATTTTTAATTATTTTTAAAAAAAAATTAATTACGACACAAATACTATTTCCTTGCCCATATTCTATTTTTTAATTATTTTTTATATAAACACGAGTTTAGAAATTAATCCATATTCTATTTTTTACTTGTTTTTTTTTATATATAAACACCTGTTTAGAAATTAATCCAAAAGATTGTGTGCCTACAGAAATTCGAACCCACATTCCCCGAGGGATGAACATTGGGTGCACAACGATCACTGGGTGCACAACGATCACTAGGTCAAACACTTCAGTCTATTTATGACTTAGCAGGAAATAGATATATACAATTATACTTCATATTTTAATATAAATATAAAGTTTATGAAAAGGTCAATGAATTCGATCGAATCCCCTTCCGCTACAGTAGCTTCGCCCATGTATGTACATGAAAAACAACTCTAATTTAGAGTACTTAATCATGTATCATAATCTTTGATAGTTGTTGATCACTCTAATATGTAAGTACAACTTATAAGAACTTTTATGATCAAAAGCAAATTCATGATTTCAAGACGATGAGAGCACCACCAAAAATTAAATGTACATTAATTAAGGCATGTCATACAGTAATGCTTCATCTGACATACTAACATATTAATATGAATTAAAGAAACCTAGCTAATTGGTAAAGCTCACTCTGTGCGGGGATGGTTGTGAAAACCATTTTGTGCCTATGAGGTCACATGTTCGATACTTTGCAATTTTTTTAGGCAAAGGACAGAAATTGATATAATAATATAAGTGCTGATATATTAATTTGATTGTAAGATATATTAATTGTTAAGCAAGATATATTATATTTTATACATGATATACTAATATGATGTACATTTTATACATGATACACTAATTTGATGCGCGATATACATTAATTTGATGCGCTAATACATTAATCTGATGGCGCTTATACATTATTTATGCACGACAGTAAAAAATTTTGAGAATTTGTAAAACTAATAGAGGACTTAGAGGTGTGATTTCTGTCATTTTTTCATTTTTTAATGCTTCAGCTAAAAAGCCAAAAAAAGGAGATTCGCACCCAAGTCATTCAAGACGAGAAGAAGAGCTAAACAGGGATTTTATATATATAATATTTTTTTGAGATAAGTGTCAAAAACACACCTAAACTATACCTTTTGTTTGAGTTTCATACCTAAACTATTACTTTTTAGTTTGAGAAACACACCTCTTTCTTTTATATCACTCTCATCATGGTATGTGTAATACATTCTCTCTTTTATTTTAAAGAATTTCCACATCACAACCCACATGGACAAAATATTCAACCTTGGCAATAAATAAATAAATTATTAGTATTAGTTAAAATTAAAAATTAAAAAATTATTATAAAAAAATAATATTTTCTTTATAAAATAAAATGTAAAATATTTTTCTTACCCCACACCATTTTTTAAAGTTTTTTGTTTTGTTTAAATTTCTTTTATAAAAGTATTTCATTTTTTGCTTCATCTCCTCCCCCTCATCAAATACTAATTTAGATATTATTTTATTTTTCTTAAAAATATAATTCTACCCATCCCACTTAACCTTCCGCTTTCAATTTTTTTCCCCAGTGTTTAGATATACATATCGAAAATATTTTTTACTTGCCGCCACAAGACTTTTTATATTTTTTAGTTGTTTATGTTATATTTGGTACACTAGTAGAATTTTTTAAAAAAAATATAGGTACATGCATATCTAACACAAAATAAGAAAAACGTAAAAGAAAATTAAAAACTAGGAGCGGAAAATTATATAGGATGGGATAGATTTTTTTAAATAAAATAATATCAATTTCTATCG
>NC_028639.1:64676284-64683931 GCF_001406875.1 Solanum pennellii
GGGAGGGGGAGGGGGAGGATGAAATATGAAATTTTTAAAAATATATTATAAATGATTATTTTTTTTAGAAAAAATGGGATTGTCGCGGGGGAGGGGGGTACGTGGAGGAAGTGGTGGAGTGAGATAAGAAAAATAATTTAAATTTTTACATGGATAGTAATCTTTAATTTTTAATTAATATTAAATTTTTATTATTTAATTTTTATCTAGATAAAATATTTTATCTATATGGAATGTCATGTGTCAAAGTTTTTTCATATAAAAAAGAGAATGCACTACACACACCACTGATGTGTGTTTCTCAAACTAAAAAGTGATAGTTTAGGTATGAAACTCACATTTTCAATAGTTTAGGTATGAAACTCAAAAAAAGGTATGAAACTAAAAAAAAGTGAATAGTTTAGGTGTGTTTTTGACATTTATCTCTATTTTTTTTGAAGTTAATCGGTATATGTGACTCCCCGTCCTTATCACCACGTGGGTTTTCACTTTTATTTATGATTATAGTATTTTTTTTCTTTCGTTCTATCGATAGAATTAGATTCTTTATGATTAACACTAACATTTTTCAGCTCAATTTTTAATTTTAGTCTTTAATTTTACTAAACATATTTATTAAGATATTGACTAAACCCAATTTTTAGATGTGTTGAACTAATCCAAAACTTGAATGTGATATTTGACATCTCCAACTTAAACGAATTAGATGAATCATTTTTCCAAATCTAATTTTGTAAACCCCAACCTACCACTATTAATCACCAAGTTAAAGTACTCAGCGATATTTGACGGCAAAATTTGGTAGTATATATAGATTGAAAATACAAAGTTAAATGCTATAACTAATTATTTTTACACAAAAGTTTGAGATAATGTGCCAAAATATAAAAATATTGGATGAAGCACGAACCGGCACTTAAAATGACTAATCTATGGAGTAAAATGCTTCTACGAGAAAATTGGAATAATTAAACACTTCAAAAAGAAATTAAATTAGACATAAATTAGAGGTGAAAAATCTTCACATTTAATGTTTTCTTAAGAAACGTATAAAAGATAAATCTGACATATAATTTTAAAAAAAATAGTAAGTACTATAGTTAAATATAATTTTGTTTCTTTAATTGATCTGGTTTACAGAATAGTAATAAAGATGTACATTTGTATATCTAAGTATATTATCTGTTAAAGAATGACAAAAGTCCTACATCGGTGATTAATGAGATGGATAGACTCTTTATAAGGCTTGGACAATCCTCCTCCCTTTGAGCTAGCTTTTGGGTGTGAGTTAAACCTAAAACCTAATTTCATATTATCCATAATAAATATATTTTGATATAAATAATTTCGTATATCTTACTCAATAAGTTTGACAAAAAAAATAGATTTATGGCGATAGTTCTCTTTAATTGGTTAGCATTCTCTGGCTTAAAATGCTTAGCTAGGGTATTTAATTAACTAATTAATTAACAACATTTTCAATAGGTGCATAGAGGAGGTCCTCATGCTATAATGTCTCCTTTTCCTTTGTTAGACTATTTTTTTTATGACCAAATCTTGTGGCTATCGTGTTCAAGACGTAGCCTTCTTAATTAAACACGTACTTATAATTTATTTGTAACTATTTAATTTCTCTAAATTAAATTGTTATATATTGAGAGTAAAAAAAAAGAAAAAGAATTACTTAAGTTTAATGTGTTTTAATTATTTTATAATGAGTTATTATTTTTATTCTAACAGTTAGCCCCCCATTTTAATATTCTTGATCTTTTTTCTTGCTCATGTTATGTATAATACCTGATCTCCTTGTAATAAAAACACATTTTTCTTTTTTTTTAGAGATACACGATAATGTAAAATATTCGATTTTTTCTTGCTGAGTTTTCTACTTTAAATTAATTTTTTGTTGTTTCTATTTGTAGTTTATATGGTATTAGAATAATTTGTTAAATCTCGGAGAATATATCTATTGGTGAAATGTTCTTAAGAATGTCATGAACCATAAAAAATACATATCAACGTTGAAATAAATTTTGTGATTATGGATGTGGTCGGTCTTTTTTACTTATTTTTGTGTTTGGTATGCGAAAAAAAAATATTATTTTTAAAATATTTGTATATAATCTCGGCAAATAATGTGGGAGGTGAGTATATATGGACCGGGGTGAAATATGGTGTATAGAGATTATATATAATCAATGTGAAATACTAGTTTTCCGTTAGAGTTGTCAATATGGGCTAACCCACCCCATCACAAATAAAATTGTTTTTATAAAATATTTATTAAGTTAAGTTACCATTTTTTTTAAAATAAAAAAATTATTAAGTTTTTTCAAGTAAAAGTATAAATATCTAAATAGAAATATTAACCTAATTGTTTTGAGTTTGGACTCTCTTTAATTTTAAATTTAATATTATATTATATTTTTTAATCAAATTTTATTGACCCACAGGCCGACCCTATCGATATTTCTCAAGCCCCTCAAATCAACAGACTTATTCAGGCCAGACTAAAAAGCCCTTTTCTTAAATGGGCTCCAAAATTTTTAGCTCAGCCTTACTAAATTCGGGTTAGGCCAAGCCGGCCCACCGGACCTAGCCCATATTGACGGCTCTATTTTCGGTATTTAGTCTCACTAGGCTAGTCATTTTCTCATTTTTAAGAAACTCGTCAAAAAAAAAAAAGATTTTCTGATTTTTTTTACCAAACAAACATGAGAAAATTTAAAAAAAAACATTTTCCACCTTTCCGAACACACATTCTTATAATTTTCAAACATTTCTATGTTCATATATAATACATATTCCTAATGAAGTAAGTTGTCCATTGAAGATATAACAAAAATTTTCCATGTGTACTTCTATTTTAGTACATATCTTAAGGTAGTTCAAGTGGAGTTTTCCAATACAAAAATAATTAGTTGAACCCAAAATCTCCATATTTTCCATTAGGGACATTCTTGTATGAAATTTATGTATTTTGTTATCCTGAGAAGGTTATAGTTAGGAATTAGTTGGGATATCATATTCTCCTAATTTCTAATAAATGCCCAATCGTGGACATTTTTTTATCATTATATATTTGACAATATTGCATCGGATGATGTGAACTAGCTAGTAGTCGATATAATGAGGTTGCAAGTCATGATCTAAGTCTCTGATTCAAATTTCAGCCGAGATAAAAATATTAGATGATTATTTTTTCATTTATCTAAATCTTGATAGATATATAGTTACTCCATTTGCCTTGAGAAAAAATTACGCCCATTTAGAAATTGATAAATATAATATATAGTTTACTAAAATTATCTCTATTTAATAAATGTTGAAAATTAAACAATATAAAGAAGATGGAATATAAAAGTATAGTTGGAAAAACATACTCCATCCGTCCCATTTTATATGAGTTAGTTTGACTAAAAATCATTTGTCATTCTTTTTTTATCTTTTACTATTTTTTTAAACCGAGAAAGAATATTATACTTTGTGAGAAAATACATAAAATCCCCATTAAACTTTAGACCTTATTTTGAAGTAGACACTTAAAGTGAGTGATACATCTATTACTTTTGCAAACTTTAAGTGCCTACTTGTGTTGACTACTAATGTAAAATAGCAGCTTAATATATAGATACCAGATGAAATTAATAGATGTGTGCACAAATTGGCCTAACATTATAATTTTGAAAAAATTTGAAGTGTTACTTTCTGGATGCCCCCACAAGTTGTAGGGGCAAGTAGCATTCAATTGTGTAATGGTCAAGTGCCATCTTAAACATGAGAATAAAGCTGCCTATCGACACCCTTGGGCCTAAAAAGGGACTGCCTGCCTTGTTCACACAAGCATTTAATAATAAATCTACCAACAAGTTTAATCTCACTATAATACATCTTTGTTATATACAATTTTCCAACTACAACAGTTGTGAATTTAGTCACCTTCACCCCCACACCCAACCCTCCCATATATAGTTTTTCTTAAGGGGTCATATTGTTTTGGCCCCCACATTTCTGGACTTTCAACTCTTGGACAAGATGGTCTTTATTCTCCCACATTGGACCACAATCTTGAATACAATATACATATACAGAAAATAGAAATGTAAAAAAAAAAAAAAAGGAATATTCAATAAGATTGAGAAATTGAAATTCTGTTATCTAGACAAAAAAAATAAATAAAATTCAAACATCTTGCATTAGATTGATAAAATAAAGTTCCAAGTACAGAAGTCAATACCCGAACCATACAATTGTCTAAACATAGCAACACTTCTTATCAAGATGTTTTCTTGTATGGTGCGTTCTTGACTCCTTCTTTTAAAGCAAAATGAAATTCGAAGAAAAGAAAACGAACCTCACAATTCAAATATGCCTACCAAACCCCCCTCCGGAAAAAAAAAATATGAGTTGTGAAATGTCATAAAGCTGTGACAGAATCATCAGTAGAGAGAGAGCAGTGACAGAGGTAATGAAAGAAGCATTGAAAATTCCCAACTACTTCTAAACAGAAGCAGAAAGGTCATTTAAATGCTGAACTGATGAGATTTCAAAAAAATAGGATCAGGAAGTGGAGCAATTCAAGGCAGATTTAATTTGGTGAACAGTGCTGCCAATGAGATTATTCACAGTGTTTACTGATTCTGGACTCATTTTTGCTGATGGCAAACTGCTTACTAAAATTTGGAACACTACTGTGATAAGTGAACCTCCTGACCTGCCTCCTCCTATAGTACTTGCATTTGAGCTGCTGCTACATGATGCTGCATCTGTGTCTAGTTGTCGCCCGTCTGGCGATATTGTGAACCCCGAGGGTAGTAATGGGATATACGTGGGATCCTCACCGCTCATCGCTATGTTGATGGCTGGTATATCTACTGGACTATACACTACTAATGCCCCTGATGAGTCTATGCAGCTTTCTTGGAGTATCAGCATGTTGTTTTGACTAGTGTTATAGGCCTAAAAATATGTAACATTTACCTTCATGATCAAATTTTAACTTTTAAGGATAAAAAAGTATATTTATAGTATTGGTTCATCGATTTACCCGTAGCACAGAAATGCAGTTCCCTGAATGAGAGCCATTTGCAATATGAGCAACCTCTTGCACTGGATTTTGGTTTGAAAGAACATCCCACTGTGAGCATAAACAAACGAATTTCTCAAATTAAGAACGTGTCTGATATTGATTAAACAGACATGTATAATTACACGTACAAAGTAATCTCAGTTAACATTTGGTTAGATAATAGTAAACAGAGAATGAACAGAAAGTCAAGGGAAACTTTTCTACATTTCCACACTAGGCACAAAGTCAAATGAATCTAGAAGCAGAGTCAGTTTGCACAAACCTGAGGTCGAGTTCGTTCGTCTCTGAAGAAATTGAAGACTTGTTGTGGAGGAATTGGTAGCCAAATTGTGGCAGCTGCACTTATGACTACGCCATTGGGCTGGCCGGGGTCGGTGCACTTTTGGAGTGTGGCTCTGACTTCAAACTCATTCAAACCAGAAATAGTGTTCCATTGGTGTCCATTTGATGGATTTACGCTAGCACAGAAATTGCTCACCATCCTTCGTGCAAGTTTCATCATGCTTCTCTTCCCATCAGGCGATGGAATTGCTGCTTAACATAACATTACACATTAATCCAGCAATTTAAATTCTCAATCACATTGGGGAAAAAATAATTTTGATATAAGTTACCTCCACCGTGATCATGAGAAGGGTTGCTATTAACCATGAGACAAGCATGTCTTTCACAAACTCTTTGAAGAGTGCCAACCCATCTCTCAGCTCCAAATGCCAATCCACTGTGTATAAGATCTCTATATAGTCTATGAATTAAACCCTTCTCTTCCACTTCTACATGTTCCACCCAAGTAACCTATTCCACAAATAAAGTTAATAAATTAATCTCATAATTAACGACGAATGTAGAGCTTATAATGTTGATTAGTACGGGTATCTGGGACAACCTTGGAATAACCATTGGGCATATCTTGTATCAAGCATCCAGATGGAAGCCTATGAACTTTGCAAGCAGTGGAAGAAAACTGATTTTCTTGAGTAATGTCATAAGAAACATCAACAATAGCCCATGAACCTTGTTCAATCTGCTGGCAAAACCGTAGGAAATACAATTGCCGCGTTGGGACTAATGGTGAAAGAACTTGCAATTCTTCATACATCTGCATCATGTAGTCGTTTTCAGCCTAAAAGTAGATGTATTTTCAAGACAAAAATTCATCTTCGTTAAGTATATTGTTTTTCTTTACCAATTGCAATGTACTAGTTCTGCTGCCCATTACACCGGATGATATTACTTCGAGCGTTCTAGCCTTTGAAACAATTGTAGGAAAGAATTCATGCCATTTATTCTACCAAACAGAAAATAGGGAAAAAGATCAGAAATGTCAATCAACTCTTTCCATTTGCAAGAAAAAATATGGTAAGAACAACTAACCGCATCCATAAACACCTCGACCAATGCTAAACCATTCATGGTCACAACACCTGAGTCCCTCGAAGCCTCAATCCGAACATTAGGATTTTTCAAATGACTATTAGCCCTTGGGAAAACACGATCGTAGCTGTCGGAATTAAGTACATCTCTTCCATCAATTGTGGACTTCATCCACAAAGGTTCACTAGTTTGCACCAATCTAATAAGTTCCTCCATTGCATTACCAGCAATATCAGCCATAAGTGACTTATCCATGTCCGATAAATTCAACGTAGCATAGGCCAAACTGGGCATATTCGACGAACTTCCAGGAAGAAGATCGAGATCAAGATCAAGGGAATTAGGGCCATGGCCAATAAAACTAGACATGGACAAGTCTAGTGAAGATAGATGAATAGGTTGCACTGGTGGGAGTTGTGAAATTGGCCTCCCTATATACTTAGCAGCAATACTAGATACTTTATCAAGCTGCATGACAAAATGAATGAATGAATAAATACATCAAATCATCAATGAAATTGAAAGATTAAATTAGGGAAAAAATTAAATTAATGAAAATAAACCTCTTCTTTTAATTGCATGTTTTCAATTCTCAATTTTTGTTCATCAAAATATGAATCTTCAGTAACTGGAGGACCTCCACATGATGGGCAAATCACATTCTTCAAAGCTTCTCTAATTGCTATATTTTCACATCGAATTTTATCATTCTCTGCTCGAAGCGCACAATTATCTGCTCTTTCATGTTGTGCCTAAAAAATCCCAAACCAAAACTCACAATACATCACTCCAAAAAAAAAAACCCAGCAATTCTCTGAGATAAAACAACAGAGTAAAAATTAAACAAACCTTCATTTGAGTTCTTCTATTTTGGAACCAAAATTTAATCTGACGAGGAGCCAAAGCCAAATCTCTACTTAACTGCAATCTCGTCTTCTCATCTGGATGCGGACATTCCTTAAAAATACTAGCAACACCAAAAACTTAACCATATAAAAAAAACAGCTACAGATTGAAAATGCAAAAAAAAAATAAAAATGCATGGCTTGTTGTACAGGAATTTCAATTGCTTACGCTTCAAGTTTTTGAATTTGATTAGCGGTGTGACGATGATAACGCTTTTTCCTCCGATGAGAATCGGAACCGTCATGAGGATCGGCACCGCCGCCGCTGCTGGTGCCACC
>NC_028639.1:64684311-64739290 GCF_001406875.1 Solanum pennellii
CCCCCCCCCCCGCCGGTGCCGACGTACTCCATTGATGAGAATTATACTTTTGAGCCCTCAATAACTAACTAGTAGCGAGTAGAAGTAGAAAAAAATTTAGCTAGTTTCATCACACACAAAAAAAAAAAAAAGAGAGTAAGAAGCAAACAAAAATCTTCAATTCAATTCACTCAGACCATTACTACAACCACCAGTATTAAATACTACTACTGAATAGAGAAAATTACCATATAGTAAAGACAACTCAGCCCAAAATAAAATATATATAAAAAAAATTAATAGTTGTAGTAATTTATCACTAGTAACGAGGGAGATAGAAAAATGATAGAACAGGAAAAAGGAATATACATAAGTGAAGTTGTTATTAGCATAGTTCATAGAAAAAACTTATTTATTTATTTATTTGGTAACGGACGGAATATCATAAGTATGTATTATAAATTTGTGGAGAAAATACTGCTAAAGATATAAATATAGAGAAAATTTTGGGGAAGTTATAATAATTAAGGAAGAAGATTGAGGAAGACGGATTATTATCATCTATAATAAAATTATTTTTTTAATTTTATGTTATAGTATATAAATTTATCGATAGATATCATTTAAATGACTTGACGTATTAATGGAGAGCACTAAATACTTTTCGACTGCTAGTGGTTAGTCATTACTAACCCTAAGAGGCTATAGGTACACACACTATTTACAAAGTGTTTTAATTATAGGACGCTGTGTGCGTATTGACTATTGTAACCGACGGATTAATTGTCTGATCATTCTGAGCTAATTTTCAAAATACATTGTAACATTATCTTAATTTTATTTTTGGGTTATGTCATTTTATTTTATATTATTAGAAAAAATTATCTCCTTGTTAAGTATAAATTCAAATTACTATAATGGCTAAGGGGAACATTATATATTAAAAAGTAGTATTTTTTCTAATCTCATTTAACGTGAGATATTTATTTTGATGCTTGATTAATTTAAATTTATATATGTTAAAATTTATTAAATAAAAATATTTTATATTAGGATTTTACTATTAGTGTTCGAACTAGAGAAATTTTAATTAAAAGTGAATTTGAAGAAAGAAGTTTATAATTCATATATCAACTTATAAAAGAATACATGAGTTTAAAATAAGTACAAAAATATATATACACATATTTATGAGATTTTTAGTATATATAATCTGGATAAAATTATTGAATCGAATAGAAATTGATCATATGTTGTACGCATCCTAGCTCTAGCTCTTTATTTAATGACGAAAATTTTTATTCATTGTATTACCATTCATGGTGACAAATAAAAGTTAAGATCCATTGTATCAAAGGAAAAAAAGTTAAGTCAACTTTTTAAACTTTTTACTAACCAATATGCAAATTATAGCATAATTAAAATTATATTATTAACTTCAAAATTCAACAGAATCGTTAAAAAGATAAACTTAAATATTTAAAAATTATAAATCGTAAAATTGATGTCAGATATATTATAGAAATTAGTAAGATTTCTTAATTTTATTTTTTATCTCTATTCAACGAACTTCTATTATTTTATTTCTTATCAACTTCAACTCATAATTTTAAAAATAATTAAAAATGCAAAACATTTACCATCCAAATAGCACCCACTCATCAATTAATCAATGTTCTTTTCAGGAAAACTTTCTAAAAACTTCAAAATGAAGATAATTATTCAAAAGACCTTGGATCACTTTATGGAAAAAGTTTGTTAGGATGGAATTCACACACGCTTGGTGAATAAAGAACATAAGAATTTTTATAGAGAAAGAGATGAGAGATCTAGAAAGAGAAAGAGAGAAATCTTTCGTAGTAACATCCCGTAAGTAAACTTTTACAGTGATGGAATATATATATTAATAAATCAGGCTCTACAACCTAACAAAATTGATTGAATTTCCTTGATATATAATTTTTGAGTAAAACTAAAAAATACTTTAAAATAATTATCTAAGTCGATCAATAAAGTCAAACGCATCAAGGGTCAATATGTCGTGTGACCCCTTGAAATTTCAACCATGAAAAGTATAAATTATTTTTAATTGTTATTTTTCACTTAATGTTAAACATTTATATTAAAATCTGATTAAATTTAAATTTATGCGACAAAATTTTATATTAAAACAAAAATACTTTCTAACAAAAATAACTATGTATCCAAAACAATTCAAATCAAAAACTTTTAATTAAAAGCGAAAAATTTTTATCATTCTACTACTGACTCTCGATCTAGCGGTTAGTAGTATCATATTTATAGTGGCGGTGCATGACGGCAGTATGGGGTGGCTACCGCCCTGCTTTGACCTTCTATTTCTGACCTTTTATTAAGGTAAATTCTGCCTTCCAAAATTGAACTAAATTCTCAACTTTATTTTAACTATAACTCAAAAAATACAATTCAATAGTGATAATATTTTCTCCCTCTTAACATATTTGTTTTTTAAAGAGTCAAATAATATGAATTTTAATTAATATAAAAATTTGTTTGTTCAACATATTTATTTATCCTTAAAAAATATAAAATAATGATTGTATCATTCCAATATTTGATTGATGCTTTTGTTTTTTTAAAGTATCGAGGGAGGGCATTAGTTCGATACTCGGTTAGGGATATGCATATTCTATTAAAATAATATAAAAAATATTTACAAGTAAAATTATGTATTATTTTATTTTTTATCATGTAGAAAAATATAAAAGCATACATAAATTTTTCTATTTTTTTAAATTTATACATATATTAATATATCGATTTCTAAATCACAAATCAAAACATTTTATTAGGTATATTGAATTTAACACATTAGTTATAACAAATGAATGTTAGTACTAAGCATGGTGTCCTATTTTTAAAAGATTTAATAAATAACTTAATTTATAATCATGAGCTTCCAAAAACCCCTGTGGTACTACTGGAAAATAACAGTTAATTTTAATCTTAAAATTTTAAAATTTTTTAAGCTAAAGTGACTATTATTAATTTTTTTAAAAAAAAGAAGCCGAAGTTTTTATTTAGTAAGTGCAATTTTGACTAATTTAATATTATTAGTTCTTCAATCAATGATATGCATTAGTCTATTTTTGACAAATAAGTGAATTTTACTGTATTAAAAATGATTATTAGCGGTTATTAATTTTTAATTATCGTTAAATATGTATTTTAGTGATAATTAACATTTTTTGTATATGTTCGTAAAGTCTTTAGTGACATTAATTCTAATGGCATAACTAATATCGAAAACTTTATCATTTCTTATTGATATCAATATTTATTGTCACTAAAAATTGTTTTTGTTATAGTGTTTTATTTGTCTCCCCCTTTAATTTTAGAACAACTAGATGCTAAAAGTTGGAATTTTTTTATTTGGAACAAAGAAAATATTTAGTAAACATGACAGAGAAAATTATAATAATTTGTATTATATATAAAATATATATGTACCTTTTCAAAAATTTAATTAGCAATACAAAGGATTTAAATAAAGTCAAATTTAGGCATCATTTTGCAAAAGACTTCTTCTCATCACTGTAAAATTGAAGACTTTGAATTGTACCATCGACAGAAGTGTGACATTATCTAAATTACTTCTGTACAATTTAATTAAGCTTTTTACAGTAATTAATGTTCCATGCAATTTTTTAAACATTCCAGAGTCGTTTGATTGAAAAAGAAAATAAATAAAAATATCTTAAAATATTTTATGAAATTATTTTATTTCAATGAATAATGTATATTACCATTTTATCATGTATGTTATACATTCATTATCAAACATATAGTAAAATAATCCAATAAAATATTTCGAATATATTGTCCTTTTAAAGTACATATGAAAATGGTACTAACCATTTTTTTAGGACTAACAAAAAGAACCCAATTAAAAAAAAAACATTGTAAAGTTAATTACCACACTCCACAAATTAAGGCCTTGACAAAACGTCATTCCCCCATTGGAAATCAGTCGTGTTATTCAAAATTTTCATAGTTATTCTAGTAAAAATTTACTATTTTCCTCTGTTTTAAAAAAAAACATAATCATAGACTTTGATAATCGTTTTTAAAGTTCTTTTTCTAAAATAAAAAGATAAAAGCTATATTGATATTAGAAGACTTGCCGATAGTATTTTTTATCATTACGAACGTAATATTTAAATTGAAATTTATCTAATTCGATTTAGCCTTAAAGATAGTCAAATTAACTTTGAAAAGCAAAATATGATCAGTAAAATTGAACCAAAGAAACACTTAAAAGACTGTAATTGATAGATTAATTTCGTTCAACAATTTTAAAGGAAACATAATGTTATTATGTGATTAATGTATATATTTTCAAGATACCTAGTGATCGTTGCAATCGAAATAATATGAAAGTTAAGAATTGTAAATTATGAAGGATGATAATTAGAAAACAAAGAGAAGCATATGTGTAATTCAATGCAACAATAAAAGATCAACTGTTATGTCTTAAGTGCAACTGTTTTGGTGGGTGCATTGCATATGAAAGAAAAATATATTCACAAAACCTAACCCACCAACCTCCGGCCCCCCTACCAAACTGGGGTGGGGTGGGGGTTGGCTAAAAATTAATTTTCCCTCCAATTCTAATGACACATAAAAAAAATTTTATGATTGTGGTGGGGGGTGGGGTGGGGGTGTGGTGGAGTTGGCTAAACATTAATTTTCTTTGATATTTACACTGATTTTATTAAAACAAAAAAAAAACATTTTTTTAATGATTTTACATGTATAATGAATATAATTAAGTGATTCTATTTATAGGTATAAGAAAAAATAATAATTCAGCAACTTTAGTGATACAAAATATAGTTGTGATTTTATTGATATTATGAGAATATTCAATCACATGTGAAATTAATGTTATTTCTCTATATATTTATTATGTATGATTCTTTTTAGAAAAAAAAATTTGGTTGTATATGTTTTGTAATAACAAGTTAATAAAAGAATAATTTTAGTTATGATTTTATAATCATAAGAGGGGATCAAATTGTAGCTAAAATAATTAAAAGGATAAAAAGAGTAGAAAAAGAAAAACAGTTAACCAATTTCGTAATTAAAGAAAAGAAGGAAAATATATACAGTATATTAAAAAAAAAAAAAAGGAGATGAAAAATGTATAATAATACAAAACAATAATAATAATTTTTAAAAATTACACAATAGAGGGGAAGATTGACAATTTAAACAACAAACTATAAATTGTTAAAGAGTTTGATAATCTAAATCTGAAGGAAATTAAAGTTTGATTTTCAGCACAAAATTTAGTAAAAGAATAATTTTCTCTTATTTGACATTTGTAACACGCATCGTAATAGCGACAACTTTGATATGATATATAACGAGAATTTTAGTTAAATAGCAAATAGCTAAATACACCTAAATGTGTATCTCTTTATTTAAAGTTTGAATATAAATGTATCTCATTAAATAAATAACATACAAGTAACTTTTATAGTGATTGAAGTGGTTAATTTTTTATGATAATACAAATATATCTTATAAAATACGAGTGTCATGTGGTAAGATAAGTATAATATATGTTTTCTTTTTTGGTTTTTCATGTGATGTTTGATATCCACATTAGAGCACGATTATATTCAGATTCCGTCAAGAAGTCCCATATTGGGGGTAAAGCGCTTGCTAACAAAGGTGACTCTGTAGCCAAGGAGGCTCAAATCGGAAACCACTTGGTTAAGGATGAGGAAGTACTTATCACTCCACCACAATCCTTGTTGGCAATTCAGTGTATTTTGCTTACCCAGGAATATAATGGATCCTACTGTATCTTGAAACAATATATTACTCTCTATTTCAAATTAATTGAATTGTTGAGGTGTTTCACATCTTTTAAGAAAAAAAGATTAGATATAAATTAGGTGTAAACTTCATTTTTACCCTTATTAATTATTGTCAAATATATGGTAAAAATAATTAAACATTAATTAATAACTAATTCTAATGCTCATTAGTGAAGGATAAAATTGAAAGAATATTTTTAAAATAGTGTAGAAAATTGAACAATCAAGTTAATTTTTTTTTAAAAAAAAATATCTCAAACAATTCATAATTAAGAGCTAATTAAGCTTATCATTATATACAAAAATTCCTCATTTTTGTTTTGTTTTCATAAAAAAAAACCAATATTATTACTCAAAATTAATAAACTAGTCAATTGACAAGAAAGTCCAACTGTACGTTTTTACTTTTTTTTGCTAGAATTTTTTATACCATAGAAAAAGGTACAATAATACAAGAGAATGAAGGGATAAATTCAAAACAAATGTCAAAGCTTCTAATTAAAACTATCCTTAATAGCACTATCATAATTAAAAGATAAAAAAAAATGATTGATGCATGCATTTAACAACAAGATAATTTATTTAGTTGGATCTCTCTGTCATAATTACCATCATTGATGCCATTTTATTCTGTAAATTCTCTGTTTTTATTGATCAACGTTAATTAAGTGATTCTCTATAATTAAATATTGCACTATTGTAAATGTTCATAAAAGCTCTAGAGATAGTATGCATGAATATAGAATCAATAATATCGCTATTTGATTTATTATATGATATATGTGTTGAAAGTTTAAGAAGCCTTTAATTTGTTTTTGTTAATTAATTAGTGCACTTGGGAATATTATATTAATACTAGCTTTTACCTCCCAGTATTAAGAATTGAAATAAAAAAGGTCGTATATGCAATAACACCAAGCATTACGTTACATGGATATTTAATGATATTAAAAAAAAATAAAGAAAAATGTGCAAAGTCTTAAGGTTGGACAATATAGGAAATATGAAAAGAAAAATTAATTGGTCATGCTAATTACTCCATCAATTTTAATTTATACGATAGAATTCAGACTTTGAGAATTAAAGAAAAAAGAAATAATTTATCACGATTCATTTACATGTCCTTTAGATATTTAAATATTAAATCTTGTGACGTTAATTATACATTTATGTATGTAGTGGGCTAGAAGACCAATTATATAACTTTAAAAAAAAATTATATATCTGAATTCATGGTTAAATTAAAGAAGTTTGACTCTCAAAATTTGAATTATGCCATATAAATGAAACGGATGAAGTAATATTATTGGCTCAGATTTGAATTTATTAAACCTAATAAAAGTTAAACATGAACTATATAGTTCTATTCTTAATTAAAAGTTAACGTTTACTTAATATATATGTGATGAAATAATATTCTACGTATATTTAAAGAACAAAAAAGAACACTAAGCTGTAATATGCATTAAATAAAACACGCATTTTCCCTTAATTAGTTACGACAAGTAGTTAATTAAGTTTAATATTAATCTGAAACTAAAAAAGATAGATGAAATAATTAAGTAGGTATGTTTAAATGCTTTGTCAACTGTTTTGCCAGAAAGAAATTAAAGAAAAACATAAACGTAGTGAAAGTAATAATACTTATTACGTACATATATGTTTAATATTTTGGCAGAAAGCACATATATAGGTCTTTATAATTCATAATTAACCTATGATATATTGTACTTTTGTCTCTTCTGTAGCTTACATAATTTACAAAATAAAAATGTAATATTAACCTGAAGTACATGCCTCATCCTTAATTATTTAATATGATGATAATAAAGTATTAATTTAATTTGTTACCAATTAACTAAATAATAAATAAAAAGAAAATGAAGCTGGTAATCATGGGAGATAAGAACTCAAATCTAACTAGAAGCAAATTAAGCCGTAGAAAGAAAAATTATTAATCTAAATTTATGTTGATATTGATTTCGTTCACTTTAAATTGTTATGATTCTTTTTTTAGAATCAAGTAATAAAAATTTTGAGTAAAATTTTTCAATATAATTTATTATTATATTAATATATAAAAAATGATAATTTATAATACTTTTCGTATAATTTTTCAATATCTAAAATTTTATTTAAATATTAAATTAATATAATTTAATTTACTTTAGAAAATTAATTAAATTGACTAGAAAGTAATAAATAGTAATACTCATTAATTAGTGCAAAAACTTACTCGGTCACTACTCTTTTTTTAAAAAAAAAAAGTGTATTAAAAGTCTAAAGATGCTAGAATAAAACTACTACAAAATCTATATGACCTCTACCTTTTAGAGGCGGATATAATTAATATTATTCGAACGGATTTAATTGAAATTAATATTTTAATATAAAATTTATATGATATACTGTAATTTTAATAGATATTTAAATTTAAACTTATAATGTTCAAAAATTTATTATAATTTATAAGGAGTCAAATTCATTTCATTTAAGTTTGAATCCATCTTTGTGCTTATCTTTTCAAAACCTTTATATTCTCTTACATTTTGTTTGGATCATTGTTACTTATTGTTTCATAATATATTGTACTGTATTATACTCTATTATATTATACTATATGGTTGATACAATGTTTGACTAGACTGTATTGTTTATTGTTGTTTAATAATATTTTAATTGTTTGATTTGACTGTGTTGTACCGTATTGTAATTTAAAATAACTAAAATATCCTTAATTATTATAATGTATGAGTTTGACTAGAATTAAGTAATATATGATAAAGGGTAAAATAGTAATATGAAATATTGTGTAAGGATTTAATTGAAAAAGAAATTAAGTAACAATGGGAACACATCAAATCGGCTGTTTCATAAAATGAGAGTTTTTATTGTTACAGAACAACAAAATTTAACAATACAATACATTTTAAGTAACAATAAAAACAAACATTCTAGATATGATAATAATACAATACAATACAATGAAGAACAATGATCCAAACAGAGTGTTAATATCTAAATAACATAAAAGGGGTGACTTTTTTTTTAATTTTTTAATCGATGTTTGGAGTCTATATTATAATTTCAATAATTTAAAGGATCATTTAGAAAATGACGATTCCAACAAAATTTTCAAAATATTCAAAGCTCACAACTTAAGAATAAAACAATCTTCACAAATGTACTACAAACACTTGTTATTGTTAACATAATGTCATATGAGCATGCTTTAGTATAATTAACTTTCCTTCTGACATCAAATGACTCCACAGTACTTACTACTAGTACTTCCAATTTATATCTCTGCTATGTTATTCTATTATCTCCGTTTTATAATATTATTTTATCCTTATTAATTTAGTATATCATAAAAATATATTTTATTTAGTTAATTTTATCAAAGATATTTTGATCCTCCTCTATATAGTTATTTAATATAAAGAATAGACAGAAAAAAATATATTTTTTCTTAATTTACTAAATTAAATAAATAAATTGAATCAACTGTTTTTAAGTAAAAAAGAGAGAGATTGGTTTAGAACGTATGGCACAAACAATCGCCACTTATAAATGATACTAAGAATTGTATGACGAAAATTTTCATTCATTTAAAAATTTTATGTTAATTGTATTTGTTTTAAATCGCTATCTTGATAGTTAAAATAAAAAGAAAAAAGATTGATGAAATTTTGTTTAGTGATCTTTACACATATAATCAGCATAATTTATTATTTATTTTTATCCAATTGATATACAAACTATTTTTATGTTAGGATACATCCATGCCCATATATAAGAGTTTTTATTAGAAGTAGAAGATGAACACAATAAGTTATTTTTACACGAACATAGGTAATTAAATTTATGGGCTTGCATTCATGTGCCAAACAGCACTTGCATTTCTTCAACTTTTTGAGAAAAAAACAACACTATCTGCCATTCAAATGATTATCCTAAAATAGCATAAATAACACATGTGACACTCTAATAACTGTTTAAAACTATCTTTTCTTACTTTACAATTTAAAGATTTTATAATTATGGATTAAGATTTAGAATTTCTCTAAGGGAAAAGAGTCTGATATACCCCTCAATTTTGTCATTTAGAGCTGATATACCCCTTGTTATGAAAGTGACTCATATATACCCCTACTTTTAAATAAATGACTCACATATACCCTTTTCCTCTAATGGAAATAAAAAAAAAATTAATCTAAATTTTTATTATTTTTTTCTAAAAAATATAATCCCATATGAGTAAATTTAATCCTCGTCAAACATATTTTTTTTGTTTCAATGACTAATTTATAATTATTATTTTGATAATCAAATTTATTATGTTTCACTAATATTCTTGTAAAACTTATTGTAGATGACCAAATTTTTTCTTCGAATACGAAATTAAATTACAATACACACAAAAAAAATAGTTTAATTTTCTCTCTCTTTAAACTAAGGAATGAAAGAAAAAAACAAAATAAGAATAAGAAACTCAAATAATTAATAATAAAAGAAGTCAAAAAATAATTTATGTATGATAAAAACTAAAATATACCTTGAACTTTGATAGAATAATCATATATACCCCTAAATAAATTTTTTTAAAAAAATTAGAAGTATAAATATAAATTTAAAACTAATTTTTTAATTTCCGTTAAATGAGGGGTATATGTGAGTCATTTTGTAACGGCGGGGTATATATGAACCGTTTGTAT
Source organism: Solanum pennellii (assembly GCF_001406875.1). Classification (NCBI taxonomy): domain Eukaryota; kingdom Viridiplantae; phylum Streptophyta; class Magnoliopsida; order Solanales; family Solanaceae; genus Solanum; species Solanum pennellii. The sequence continues at coordinate 64,694,876 of NC_028639.1, forward strand.
AACGATAAGGGCATATATGAGCCACTTTTATAACGAGGGGTATATCAGCTCCAAATGACAAAGTTGAGGGGTATATCAGACCTTTTTCCCTTTCTCTAATACTCTAATAGCTAGCTATTTTGAAGTTTTTCCGATGACTTAAAATTTTAGTCATGAATCTGCCTCTAACTTTCCTCTATCCTACTAGGTGGAGAATAATTTGTATCATTTTTTAATATATATATTTTTTTAATCAGTCATCTTGCTTACGGGTTAACTTATGTAATAGTACGTTCACTATAATGGCTAGAAATAGTGTTCAAAGGTTAATTTTCGTCTTATGTCTTAGAAAATATGCATCGTTTTGAAGTTTCAAATACTACAATTCCACGACATGATCACACTATTATTTATGATGAGTTTTTCTTGTGAATTTTAATTCAGAATAATAACTATTTTTCAATTAGTACGAAAAAAAGGTTATTTGTGAAATTTACATCTGAAATTGTCAGGCCCCAAAAAAAAAGCCTTAATTATTCCTGGACCTGCTGAATAATTGTGGAAATTTCAATTTCTTCATATGACAGTTTTATAATTTTATTGAATAAAATATATATATATAGATAAACATTAAACGAAATCCTTTTTTAGCTAATAAATTAGTACGTAGTAATTAATTAAGGACGTTGTTGATTATTGGACAATGCTGTGTTAATCAAAATTATTAATATCTCCAACTTCTTTTTGAAATGAAAGAAAAAAAGAGAAGTTAATTAAGAACTGTATATACAAATACGTCATATATAATTTGATTTTCTAACAAATTAATTAATAAATTGATATACGTAAACTGGTTCAAACATCACAATTGGAAAAAAAAAAATAAACTGATGATACTTAATGGCTGGGTGGTAGGTTCTACTACTTCATGATGATATTGAACCATTCATGCACCTAATTTAGAGCATTTGCTTTCAATTTGACAAACTTTAATTATTCAATGAAATAATTAATGTACTATATATTATACACGCGTAAAATGTTACAAGATTATATTATCGAAAGAACATACGTGTAATATACGTGAGGCTGAAAAATCAACTATGTAAACGATTACATATAAGATTTTTCTCGATCAACATATTAACCTGGTGTTTGAAAATAATAAAATATGAAATCTTAAAGGAAAACAAGAGTATACTAGTAAGTATTAATTTATTTTCGGATCGAAAATAATATTTAAAAATTTAAAGTTGTTTTTGGACATAAATAAAAATTGTAATTATTTTAAATTTTTTATGAATGATTAAAAATAAAAATTGTGAAAATGATCTTTTGGACTTCTTCTTGCTTTGGAAATTTCTGAAATTCAACTTCAACTTAAATTTCGAAAATATATAATTTTATGTCCAAAGAGTTTTTCGAAATTACGGATTAAAGACCTTCATTATTAATAGGTATACACATTGAATTTACCTTTAATAAAAACAGAACAAGTAACTCTATATTCTCATAACCATACTCATTTAATTAAAATTTGGAGTTGGACCAGTAGTTGCTATAAATAATATTATCTAACACTATTGTTTCACCAGAATTAAATTGATATAATTTTTAGTCTCTACTCCAGTTGCCAATGGACTATGCTTTAAAAGTCATTTACTATTACCCCCTCTTTTACTTTTCTTTTTCAAAGGCTGGCCAGGAGTTTGGGGCGGATTCAAGATTTAATCTTTATGAATTTAATTTTTAAAAATTTTAGTATTAAACTCGTTATATTCTTAAAAGTTATCATGTGTTCTTATTTAATATTTATTGCAATTTTTGTGAATTTTTACATATGAAATTGTATTCCGCATAGTAGTTGGATATGCACACAGATTTATAGACTATAGTACTCCATATCTATTTTAGGATAGAGGAAGACAAACATGTTGTGGTCAGCTATAGTTTTAATTAATGTAAGCCTTATAAAGAGCATTGACGTGAAAATATTTACATAATCAAATCACTTATATATAAAAATTTTACAATCTTATCGATTGTTAACTGGAAAATATTATATCCAATAATGTGAAAAATATTATATTTTCAGTGTATATGACTTAACGAGCTCAACACAATCTATAAATATGGGTAACAATGCTCACCTGTTTTTTTAATTACCATTTTTATTGACAAACAATTAATAATCGAGATGCAACTGTCTGAGTAGTCGTAGTTTTTAATTTGTTTCAGAAAATTCTAATAGTTTTATTGGTAGATAAATGAAGTGTCAGGCCAAAAAACAAAAGAATGTATATTACAACCAACTGCAGAGAATTGATGACAAAAAATAAAATAAAAAATACTTGTCTACCTTTTTGTTTCCTATAGCGCTTGTGTTTAAGGATTGGAGGAAAAGATTGAAGTTTTGATCAATCAATACTCCTTTCTCAAACTATACAAGCTTCTTCCAAAAAATACGGCTTTCTGGACGTAGATGATGATATCTATACATATGGAATCTTATATATGTCAGTAGAAAAGTACCATATGAGTGGATATATATATGGATCCAAACCTGCCGAATCACTCATATTATGTTCTTCTACTTCATGGATCATCCCATTCATAGCATTCAGACAGAATGACTTTATGAAATTACGTTGATACTTCCACTAATCTGTTCTCTTGGGATATATAGGCTATTCAATACAAAATCTCAGACTCTGTTTTGATTGGCAAATTAAGTACTTTACATATATTACTACATACAACAAAGACTAAATATAGATATACAGACTAAAATGTTTTGGAAGAAGAAATAGTTAACATTGATGGTAGAATATTAGCGTTGGGGGCTGGAAGAGTCTGTTCGGCTTTGACGTTTCTTCCTGTATCTCCAAGCAACTTGTATTTGCCTTGCTGCCAGCCCTCGCCAATATGGAGATTCATACCTGACATATTATCAACAAGATGAAATTATAAGAGAGTTGACGAATCATGATAGCTCAGCTGATTGACTATCTAAACTTTCACCTTGTTGGTGGGAGTTCAATTCCCGACCTTGTAAAGGCCCGATGAATTGGAACTACAACTCAACTTTCAAACATAAATATGCAAGTCTGACATCACCTCTATAGAGGCTTCTTACTAGTTGATCTTCTCATACTCTGTATGCCAACTTTACGGATCTCCAATATCATGAGTATGGTTGTGAAATATTAATGTCGCGATATTTCAGTTATCACCATGTTTTGAGTGTTTTTAAGAAATAAACAAAAATAAAATGCATTGGACAAGCAATAACTATAAAACAGAATTACCTTAGGGCACCTTGGACACGTGGACTCCTCAAGAATCTTGCGAAAAGATTAGTGACTTCTTCAAGATCTGAAGCTCGTAATATAAATGCTTCAACATTTGTAAGGCACCTGACTAGTCTGTTGCTCAGCAATCTGTGTCCTGGAATTCTGACCTTTTTCCCATCTGAAAGAACAAAAGGGAAAAGTGATGATACGAAAACGTAGCAATATCTATTTCATTCACACAACTTAGTCTCTTCCAAGACAAGAAAAAACTCTAAGCTTATTGAAGCTTCAGATGGCCTATTCGATAATCTAGAGGACTAAAGGCAGAAAAAGTGTTGACCGTGCTTCGTATGGTTTTGGATTATCTTCACTAAATTGTGAACACTCATCTTCGTTTAATGGGGAAGTCACCTCTGTGATTTGACTGGTTGAAACAATATTTATCTGAAAATCAAAATCATCAAAATACAGACTTGAAAAAACTACTTATTGACCCTGGAAATCCACAGATCTATTGCATCCTGAATTGAACTAGTCTAGAATGCTAGAGGGAACCCTCAAATTTCAGTGACAACATATACAATCTTAATTGAGTGGGGAACATACTTTAGGTAGTGCTCCCATTTGTTTAAGCTTAACTATTTCACAATTGATATCTCACAGTTTGTTCACATTTTTAAACAGTTGTCCAAGTCCATGTAAGGAGACCAAATTCCCATTCCTTTTTCGATGTGGGAATTCTTAATAACGTTATAATTTGAGACTATTAGAGTGCTTTGCTAGTCTAATTAGTCGCAGCAAAAGCTTTGACAATTTTTTTCATTGTTCCAATGAATATTGTCATGTCTAATAACCACAAACTTAGATCCAACATTGTATCATGCATATATGCCAAATATGAATGCACTGACAAGAGAATCTTTGCAAGATGTGTAATCACCTCTGTTTATAGAAGAATGCTCAAGGCACCATGTGAGGAGTTCTTCCCCACAGGCATCCCCTTCAGACAAGGAGGCCACATTTCCATCTTCTCCAATGCTTTCCATCTTACCTCGAATTATGAAAACCATCTTGTCAACTAGACCACCACGGTATAAAACTTTGCTTCCTGCTATGTATGTTTTCTGTCTCAACCTCTCACAGATGGCATCTATAATAGGTTCATCTAGAAGTGCAAATATTCGAACCTGCAAATCAATAACGTAATGCAGAAGTCATGACAAAAGCATCAAAGATTATACGTTCAACATAAAGATCCATTTACTACCAATTGAAGTTGATGAAGGGAGAGATCAACCATTTATCTGATATAAATAAGTGGACAAATTCAAATTTGCATGGATAAAACAATGTGTATTTTAATGTACGGAAAACAAAGTAACTCCTTAACAGTTGCACCTCCAAGGCTCCACCCAATCACCACCTTATACCTCCTCCCTATGACCAGTTACTCACACCCAAACCTGCTTTAGACAGACCTCTACTTAATCTGAACCCAAGTTTCTATCTATTTGTCCCTGACTCCCTTTTAAATATGTTTCTAAACATTTCTTGCATCGACCTGATTGATTACTGTTCTACTTTTCCAATTTTTCTACAAACACTATGTCTCAGTCCCAAACAAGTTGGGCTTGGCTATATGAATACTCAATGGAAGGCAAAGTAACCGTGATGTTACAAGTTCCAATCATGAATATCTTCCATGCAGAGGGAAGGCAAACAGCTTAAATCTAACCCACACAAGGAAAGCCCCTTTTTTCCTTTCTGTTCAATTTGGTTAAACTAAAATTCACACAAAAATGAAATCTTTCAGAAACCACACCTTGATTGGCTAGATCAATGGTTCTAATGAAAAATATATGTACTGCATGTGAGCTCATCTATAAAGAGCATGAGGAATAAAAGAATAAATAGAAATAAAAGATCCAAATAATAGTCCAGTTGGAATTCACCTTTTTGATGAATTTAAAAAGATGTCTCCTTATATCTCTTTGAAGGTCTTCAGGAAGATTCTCTAGTAGCATTTCTTCATTGACCCCTCGGGTAGCTGCCCAATTATATCTCTCTGCCTCTTGAACTCGCCTACAGGGGAGAGGATCATGCTATTAGATTTTCTTGTAGTACAGTAATGAGAATGGATTCCAAAAAAGCTCATTTCTAATGCACATATAAAATAATCATTTTGGATTAACATTGATCATTCTACTGGTGCTTTAATCTGCAAGAATAAAAGATATACAATGACACCCCCTCTATACTTCTAGAACAATTAAAAAGAAGCCTCCCTGTGATCCATTTAGGAAATCACCCTCGCATTACAGATCTCCTAAAAGTAATTTATCTCATGGTCTTTCACTAGAAGTATAGATACACTCTTTCCTTAGTTCCCAAATAATACAATAATTTCATCCATACAATTTTTGTTATTCTTAATATAATGAGAGTTAATAGCAAAGCCACGACTCGGAGGTGGAAAGGGTGGTCCAATTTACAAAACCATTTTCATGCTTTTGACAGGAAGATTGAAGGTGGTGATGCACAAGTTGGTTGATAACATCAGATGGATTTCCTCAATGAGAGGCAGATCATGGATGCTGTGCCCTTATAGCTAATGAGTGTGCAGGAACCAGGCTAAAAAAGTAAATAGCTTGGAATTCTATACAAGTTGGACGTTGAAAACGCATATCTGCATGTGACCATGTGAATTTGGATTTTCTTCTCAATCTCCTGGGCATGTTTGGATTTGGATTTCCTACTCTATCTCCCAAAGGAAATGGATCAAATGCATATTCTTTTGTACCAGCAGAAAGAGATATTTAGTACTGGTTATGATTTTCAAATGCGCATCTTTCCTTCACAAAGGGATCTTAGACAAGGAGACCCTTTGTCTCTTTTCCAATTCTTGTTAGTCAGGGATTCAGCAAAATGATAAGAATAGCCCAGACATAATGGTTGGATACTGGTTATAAATAGATAGCAGTGGGCAGTGGGTCCAACACGATGAAAATCACACATCTACTATATGCTGATGATGCATTAGTATTATGTGATGTTAGTGTGGAACAAAAAAGGCATTTAAGGCTTATACAAACTGGTTCTGAAGCAATGTATGGTCTAAAAGTAAATTGGAGGAAGAGTTTTATGTTCTCTGTGAACCAATTGCTGGATGTTTCATCACTTGCTGGTACACTGGACTGACAAGTTGGTTCCTCAGCAACTATTTGAGTTTCTTCTATTGGGTGCGAAAATATAAGTTACAGGAAAAATAGCTGGAGTGACAGAAAGATGTGAGTAAAGATGAACAGAATGGAAAAGTCAATATTTCTTCTCTGGGCAGTGAACTGATTCTGATCAATAGTGTGCTTTCATATAGTGCAACATCATACTGATATATTAAGCAAAGGTCATGAAAGGACATATGAAGGAGTGTTATACAATTCGACTGCCACTTAGAAAACTAAGTTGCTAAAGAAAATTTTCCAGGTAATTATAACTTGTTCAACCAGAAATAATACTTGAAATCATTTTTCCAATAATAAGAAATAACAAGAAAGGGTAGTATACAGAAAATCTACAATCTTAGCAAGTCTCTAAAGGATAGAAACAAAGTCCAAGCCAAAAAAGGCTTATTTGTAACTTGTAAGTAAGGTCACATTCAATAGAAGTCTGTTGAAATAATATTTTGATATTTTCTGCCATTTTAACTACTCAAGCAGAATAAGCCACTAAAAAGGGACAAAAAAGAAAAGGCTTCTTCTGACTTGTAAGTTAAGCTGAGTGATGCTCATCTAACAAGCTGCAATAGTAGTAATCTTAAATATAGTGTTTTCCCCCATGAATCATGTCGTTTGATTCACTTTGTTTTTGCTGTATTACATAGATACAGGTTAGCAGGTTGGAGTGCAGTCTTGATTATCCTTTTACACTAGTAGCCACAGTATTACTCTTGTAGCTCTTGTTCCTCGATTCTATTATTATTTGCTGCTTTTTGTATTTCTATCATCGTATTTTTTGGTATAGTTATTGTACAGGTCTACAGGATGCTTTGTCATTCTTTCTATTTATTTTGCTTCTCCGAAATGCTTTTATTTGTGTTTCATCAAGCCGGGGTCTATCGAAACAGCCCCTCTACCTCCAGGGTAGGGGTAAGGTCTGCGTACACCTACCCTCCTCAAACCCCTTTTTGTGTGATTAAACCGGGTATGTTGTTGTTATTGTTACACAGATAGAGGTTGAATACCAACTTCTCTTTCCCCCTTTTCAGCAAGCATACCATGCATTGCAAATCTAAAATGCTTGATGAAATGTACTAATCTATTGAGAACAAAGTGACTTACAACTCCAATGGGTGTAACACTTCGGATGCTGGAGAACAAGACAAGTGCAATTCGAAATAAGTGGAGAAGGAAGAAGGAACTTTGAGCCTCACAAGGGTATGGAAAGTCAATTCTCAAAATTCAACTCCAATTAAATCAAGCAATAAAAAGTACAGTTAGGCATCCAACACCAAGACTCACTTGCAAGAAAGGAATGTTAAGGATATAATAAAAAATTAATTGAGAATATTAAAATAGTTAGATATTCTAGACAACTAATAACCATATAACATCTCACAAAACTAAAATTTACATCAAAACAATCAATCAGAACTATACTTAATTTGAGTTTATTCTGTACTAGCATCCCACATAACTAAACATTCAGGACTTTGAGGCCACATTGAGCTAAATTAATACATTGTACTAATTCTTTAACTTTGATCCTATAAAGTGGAAAAAGCAGAGTTGAAAAACACAGTTCCATCTCACAGAAACTTCAAGTCAAACACTTCAAGATTCAACTGAGATCCAGAATCAATGAAATTGAAGATAGGTGTGAGACTGTGAGATGTGATGATGAACAAAGATCAGGAACGCACTCAACCCAGGGATGCAATCAATCTATACAAGTATATTAGAAGAAAAACTCGACTATAGAAGTTAGATGTAAAGAGAAAGGAGCATCAGAGGCTACCTTCTCAGTTCTACTGGCAAGCGCCTATGGCTCATCCATTGTTCAACATCACGACGTCTCAGAGACATTTCTAATCTCCTGCAGAGAAAAAAAAGAATATTCATTTACAGCTGCACAAAAAGTGGTGCACAATCAACACAAAGATATACTAACAGTCTAACAGTTACATCCAAGTAAGAGATGTTTATCATGTTATACAGAAAGACAGGCAAACAATGTCCCAAAATTTCCACACAACCAAATAGTTTTGTTATCCAAAAATATTCCTCCAAGTATTCACTTTCTAATTCCCAACATATAACTAATCTTTTACCTGAGAAGAGGCAATGGCCTCATGTTTCAGATGAGAGAAACAAATACAAGATACTTATGTATAACTCTTGGGACAGAATAATATAGCTACTCTTCCGCACAATATATTTATTTAATTAACTGTCAGTGTTCCCTGAACAGACTAAAAATAGAATGGCAATCATGATTATCCACAAGCATCAAATATGTTCCTTTAAAAATGAGCCTCTCTGGAATACACAAATATTGCACTAGTTTAGTTAGAATAATAAAATTTGTACCTGCGATCTAGAGACTGCAGAAAGTTTTGCATGTTTCCAATCAGGAGGGCAAAAAGCAGTAGTCCTATTCCGATGATAGCCATTGTGAACAAAACTTCCCACTCAAAATAACTCGGGACTTGATTGCCAGCTAGTGTACTAATTTGCTTTTTCAAAACACCATTTTAAAAAATATGTGTCAGAAGTTAATTACCACACCACGTGACACAAGAAACTCAACGAGTGCAATGTATAAAACTCCTGGGTTGACTCATACAGGATGAAATTGTATAGTTATTATTGTGCCAAAATATGCTCAATCTAAGCTGGGTTTTGAAATGTTTCTGATTTTCACTCAATTACTTCAGTGCTATTTTTCCTACTTATAATTTTCTATGCCATTTCCTATTGCCCTAGTTTCTAAACAAAGGATAAGGGTATGGCAATATCTAAACAACGTAATATGCAATTTGGATCTAAATCTGGAAGTCCCCACAAAACAATGAAACTTTTGCCTACCATATTACTTGACAAACTGCTTGGGGACAATTGACAAAGAAGTCAAGTTAAGGTACTTCCCCAAAAAGGTAAATAATTTTTAATGAAGAAGTACTCTAAGAAATTTATCAAAAGCTCTGCAGTAAACCTATAATCCACTAGAACATGTTATATAAATTTCATATTTTAATTCAGCTGATATTAGAAATATGCAGATCATAAACCCACAGTCGTGAAGACTGGGTAAAGATACCTGGAATCCCCAAAACAATGAGTACACATATCTTGTGACAATACTCCCTTCAGTGGTTAGGTTAACAGCTTGTTCATAGATTCCATAGTCAAAACCACCATTAGTAAAACAAGCAACTGCATCAGAATTGTTCTTCCACTGATCCCATGTAGTATCCCACCTAAACTTTCTGTAGTCGTTGCCATGACCACAGTCTATAAATTCCACACACCTCGCTATCTTTGATTCACGACAAGCATCTCGAAGACATTGATTCACCCTCTAGAGATGGAGGAAAAAAGTTAGAGGATAATTTTGAAAACAAGGACAAAGCAATTGGTAGGAAGCACTTCAAAATTTCCAATATGTTTGTTTCACACATACCCACAAACCCCTCTAGCCTCAGAAGTGTACAAAGAAGCAAAAGTAATGGCTATATCATAAACAAAGACATAATGAATTGAAGTAAGAATAGAACAACACAGTACTATGAAGAGCATGTTTTCACCTGTAAACCAAAAAGATACCAGCATGAGCCCACCACATGGCTTGATAAAACAAAAGTGAGAAGATTTATGAAAAAATTTGCCCATGCAGACTCAAATATAAAACCACTTGGAGACTGGCCAGCTATCAAAGGCAAAAACCTGCACAATCTGGGAATGTACTGGAGTAATATAGCAACCCTCAGTAGATTCTTCGCGTAATTTGCCCCAGATGATGCTATAGACTTGGGTAAAATCAGCAATATGATGATCTGCACATTGTGTATATTATAATTATGCCTCAAAACCAACAAGAGACAGAGAAGACACCAAGGGAATTAACTTCGCTAATAAATAAATGCCGGTGTACAGGTTGGGTATAATAAAGCCAAAAGAAGGTTGTTCTACACTCCTACTACAATCAATTAAAAAGTGGGTGTTACTACGTTCATGGTGTACATAAAAGCACTTAGTATGTGAGAGAAATAACTTTTCATTACTAATTCTATCAGCATTGAATCCAAGAATATCTAAATTATGGAGTACACATATATGAAGGTTAGAGAAATAGAAGAGAGGAAAGGCACATTTACCTGAGGAAGTGGTAATACGATGAAGAAGTCAACAACAAAGTATCCCGAGAGATAGTTTATAGCAATCTTTTTAGGGTGGTCAACCAGGTCACCTGCGCCCACCACCCTAGATTCCGGGGCAACATAAGCTAATCGGAACTGCATGAAAATTGACATCACACATTATTGAAATAATAGACAATAGAACAAAAGTGAGTGTCAAACACTTGTCTCTATGCAGGAAAGTGGGAGTAAAGGAAGCAAGGTCAACCAGCTTTGAAAATCTATTAACTATTTAGTTGACTCATTGAATTAACCGAGCATTAAATGGGAAGCAGCTGAATTGTCAATAAATACATTTAGAATAGCTTTAATCTGCAGAAGTAAAAAAACGTCATTCTAGCAGTATAATTCTGGAAAAATAAAAATATTGTAAAACCAACCAAGAAATGACCAAAAAGAGCCAGTTATGCTGACAGGTCACCAGCAAAAAGGAAGAACAGATGACATCTCATATGGTCCGTGTTGATAAAATAATAAGTAAACAAAACTGTGCTCTCTTTAACAGCTTAAGATTTTAGATGAGATGGTCACACACTTCAACATGGTATCAGAGCAAGCAGAAGTCCCAGGATCAAACTTCACCGCCACACATGATCAAAAAAGATTCATGTGATTGACCATGAAAAAAGAATTGGGCCCGCACATGAGGCGGCATTGTGAGAATATAATTAAGTAAATGGAAGTGTACTTTCTAACCGCTTAAGCTTTTAGATGAGATAGTCACTCATTTCAACCGTCCACAAAGAATATTAATATTAAACAGGTAAACTGTTGTTGCTAATCAGAGAGGAGATCAGAGAGGAAAAGGAATTCAGCAGAGTGAAGTGGGAACTGTTACCTGAAGAAGAATGTGCATTAAGTAGATAATATCAGTGATGCTCCTCAAAATCACAATAGTTGTTGTCAGGGGCCAACTTAGCATTATGCATTTGTTCCCCTAGAATCAGAACAAGAAGAATAATCTTTTAGAGAATGAATTAAACTACTAATCTTGTTTACTATATATAGAAAATCCTGGCACTGTGAAAAATAATCCTATGAGCGAGAGAGAATGCAATTCCATGTTAATACCTAATAACAACAGAACTTTTGGATTCAAGATCCACGAAAGAAAGGAATGTCTCATATGAACAAAATTTAAAGAGTGAAATGTCTCAAGATCACAACATGCCTACAAAAGCATATGACTTCTGCTTTGGGGCTGTTTGGTTGGTGGGATAAGAATAATAGTCCCGAGATAAAATGTGGGATTATTTTATAGCTATCCCATATAGAAGGTGGGATAGCTAATCTCACAGGATCTCCCAACCCATGGGATATCCTAGTCTATCCTATCCCAACAAATAATTTTAACTCATATCCTGAAAGCATAAAACCTGCGAGATGCCGAGAATTGAGAATAACTTCAATTGAACAGATTATGTCCATTAATCTCAGGCATAAGAAAGTGGCTCTATGTTCTTGAGGTAAGAATGGCCTACTCTAGACTCAAATAGATTATCCATGGCATGATCTTGTGTAAATAGTCAAATCACAAACCTGTCTTACACAGCTAGTCAATACTGTTCATGTATTTCACAGCTTACCTTTGTAGTATTTTATAATTGACTGATCATCTGCATCCTAGGGACTGAGGGTGGTATTGATATTTTGCATGAAATTACGTTCTTTATTATGCATGACAATTACAGAGAGAACATTATACCCATTTGTGAATGTCCTGTAGTGTTCACTAAAATTTCAGAAGGAAAAATACTTTCACTATATTAAATCAGTTCTGGTTCTGCAAAAGTTATCATCTCTTACCAACCTATTCACTTCCTATCTGCGAGAAATGAATTAGCAAATCTTAGATAGTAGTAAGCGTCAGTGGGTGAGAAACAGAATCACTTGATTCTCTTTTCTTAGTAAAATCATGCCAAATAATGTGAACTATGAAAATATACTGCATATACCTAGATCTAAGTAGCAGTAGCTAAGTGACAGATAATGATACATATTTATATTTGTCTTCCCTCTTAACCAAATTAAAGAAAGGAAAGTAATTTCTCTCTCATTAAACTATAAAAGAATACCTTTTGGACACAAAGCGAAAAGAAGAACAGAGGATCAATAAATACTGCAAACAGGCATGAGATGACAAAAAATTTGTTCCACTTCTGCACAATCTTTGCATGAGGATTCATGACGCCAGGAATATATGGATGCAAGAAAGAACAAGTTCTCTTCGCCCATCCTTTTGCATCTCCATACAGCACATTATGGAACTGTAGATAAGCACAATAAGAACAAAAAAAAAACACGATAATTTAGACAGCTTAACATCCAGTGAAATATTTGGAATTCATACAAAATGAAATAATATCTAAGAGCAACAGCTGAAGTACCTCAAACAACGAAAATTTAGAGAAATCCACAATGAAAGAGAAAGAAGTTATAATGGCTTTGAAGCCTTCAATGTGCACAGGCCCATGAAGTTCTTAAGCTTAAAATTTGCATCAACTGACAACAGAGTGTGACTACTCTATTCCTCTCTTTATATTTCCATTTCAGGAAACGACATGGAACACCATCTGCACAGAGCCTCAACTAACTTTGAGGAGGCAACCATTCCAATTCAAGACTCATCACAACTGTAAAAGCGTAATTGGGAGGAGCTTTATACTCATCACTGAAGGAAGTTTCTAGAACATCTTTCATCTCTATTTTCAACATTTCCACTAGGCTAAAAAGACTACAATTAGCACAAACAGAGACAAATGGGTAAAAGTCGGTGTATTTTAGAATTGACCCTGCGAGTCAGTTATACCATATAATCATACTTGTCGCCTGTTAATATCTGTGAATCACAGACATATAGTTATCTACTATTGATATAGAGGCACCGTAAACTCGCAGGGGCGTAAATTCAGTAAATATTACACAAGGATGATAGGAAAAGGGACAAATATACTTTCAATTGAACTAAGGTTATTCTTTTTCTTTACTTATTTTGAACTTGTAAGGTAGTAATTCTACTAAAAAAGGGAAACTGACACTACGTTGGTGCCAGGGAATTATAGTGTGACATGGACAAGTCATTCTAATAATGGATATTGAAACTGGAAACCACAAAGCTTTCATTATTGCCAAAACCATAATCGAAGATGACCCAAAGTTTGATCGTTATGGATTAATCAGTATATCATCAACTTGAATGCATAAATAGGGGAAGTCAATTGGCCATGCATAGTAGTTTACCGAGGAACGAGGGCCATAGATGCATATTTTGAAAATAGTGTTCATGGTAGATAACGCTAGAATAGGGACTCTGAAATCACATCATAGCAGATAGCTAGGAAGACATACATTTAAGTTGAGCAAAGTGCAATACCTTGTGATCAAATATATCTGAAGACTTCGAATTATTTTGCCGTGCTTTTAAATGGTAATAGGTTGGACATGTTGTGCAGTACGGATCGTTGCACATGCCCAGTTGTCCAGACTTAAAGAGATGTTCATTTTTCCCAGTGTAGTCATTATTACGCCAACCATTTCGTTCTGCACTGCTAATTGAAGGATATCTTTCTGTTGGAGGCAGAGTTGATTTATGCACTACTGCAGTGGGAGTGGGCCAAAAGCTATTCTCAGGCTCGCGACCAATATATAATGGCCCACTCATTTGAACCAATGAAGTTCGCCTCTCACTTCTCAAAGGACCAGTATAGCCTACATAACTACTATCATTTTCAAATGAATCTATAGAGCTCATTGGCATTGACAGGGATGCACTCCTTGTCCTGTATGTAGAACGTCGATTTTGAAAGGCATCATTTCCATCAGACTGTGGATATGATGGTGATAACATCGGCATCTCATCTTTTTCAAAAGTGTCCATCCCTCATATAGTCAACCTGCAATAGGAATTTAAACAGCATTTTCTTGAAGAAAAGCTTTTGCCAGAAGCTTGACTGTTTAAAGAACAAAAGATGCAAAATGACTTCACAAGTCTTTGTAAACCAAAACTACAAAATCTAACAAAAAAATAAAAGTTCAACGAGTACCCAAAACAAATTTCTAAAGTAAGCTAGATTACTTGACGCAAATTAGTAAAGCAAATAGCAGATTTCCAAGACTACAGAAGGAAAATGGAAAACTACCACCCAAAGCAAACCAAAGTTCTCAGACAAAAGTATGGTGAGAACTGAAAAAGTTGCATACACAACATACATTATTCAGTAGTTGTGAAGTGACACTTACGTGAGTGTGCATTCATCTCGCGAGACATATAAATCTGTATAATTTTGTTCAAATACTTCCACAGTGCTGGGAATCCATTAGAATGCATTGAAAATTTTAAATTATCTTAGATAAAAGCTTGTATCAAGAGAAAATCATAAATTAGATTCATTATGAAATAGATTATTGCTCTCCTTAGTCTCTAATGATTGTAGAAAGGTGTCACATGATCTTATAACTGTAACTCTTAAATTCGCCTTCTCTTCCAATCCTATAAAAAGATGTCTAGCAGCTCAACAACCTAAAACTCACTTCAAGTAGAAATCATATTCACAAAGGTATAGGAAATGTGTGTGTGTATGTATGTATGTATTATACATATGAATTTTATGGAAGGGGAATGCTTTTCCTACAGGAATGTGTGTGTTGTGTGTATGTATTATATATATGATTTTTATGGAAGGGGAATGTTTTTCCTACATAATTGATGCCTTAAAAAGATTTCACGACCAGTAACATGCTGTGTTGAGCCTAGTTTAACGTGTCTGAATAAATTTTGTTCGCTCTAAACTGGAAAATTTTATGCAACACTTGATAGAGTCTAACATCATTTGACAACGACATACCCAATGTAATTTCACAAAGTGGGTCTAGGGAGGATAGAGTATACACAACCTTACCCCTTATTTCACTTTAGAGGTAGAGAAGTTGTTTACGGCAGACCCTCAGCTCAAGCAAAAACAGTCCAAAGCAATCTAGCAAAAGAAGTAACGGGAAGTACATGAAATAACAAATAGTAACCAGAACACTACTAGCACAAAATAATATCTCTAGCATCATTTGACAATCTGTCAAAATCATCAGATTCAAACCCTTTGTTATATGCATTGCAGGCAAGTCAAATGCTTTCAACAAAAAGAAGTACATCGTATAAAACCCTCCTTATCTCCATACCCATCATCTCCCTCCATTATTTAAAAAAAAAAAACAAGGATGGAGAATGGGAAAAGCTTTTATTTTTTTTATTTTTTTAATGACAGTGGTATCCTCGACTAATTCCACGCGGTACTGGCCACAAACCACCTGCTATTACCGGCAATAGGTAGCAAATAACTTTGTCCCCCAAGAATATGACAGGTGGAAGAATCACTAAATGTTTCTTTCAATCACTTTATTGACGACTATACCACACCATTCGGTGCAGAGCTTTTATAATTTTAAATTCATGAAATAATTTAGAATTTGCTTCTAAGATGAATTAATTGGGAATAAATGCAGGATTTTTTATGCATGAACAGAGTATACACTTTACTCTGTCTAACAGACGCAAGATTCTTGTAAACATCGAAAACGAAAAGCGGATAACACACTTCAATTTCAACGTAAAAAAAAAAAAACACAAAACCCACAATTCTACTTAACTTGTAAGCAAAAGGAAAACTGAAATTTAATCGAAGAAACTGTGTAAAACTGATATTTTCGAGTACAGAAAAGATGAAGAAAGTAAGTAAATTAAACCTGATACAACTCCAGAAGAATTATGGGTTCAATCTGCTTCCGGCATTAGGAATATCAGAGTAGCAAAGAAACAGCAATGGCCAATTAAAAGGACTATTGACAACAATTTTATTTTTTTTTTTTAAAAAAAAGAGAATTGATAGAGAAACAAAAGGAGCCGTGTAGGAGAAGAGAAAAAAAATTAAAAACGCGACTTTAAGAAGACTTACTGAAAGAGAATTGAAATTTAATTACTTGGTCATCGTCTCTAACAACTCGTGCTTTTTTATGACACCCCAAACATTTTTATTTATATTATAATAGAGAAAAGAAATTTGTTAGCACTTTTTTTTTTATTTCTATTGTTTTATTGGATACAAATCTAAAACATAACAAAAAATATCAAAATTCTAAATTTACTTTAATACTTATTTATAATAGATTTTTCTTCACAATAAAGTACTAAAAGACATATCATAAAAGTAAAATATAAATGATGTTACTGAAAGATGTTTAAATAAAACAATAACAATATAATATTAATTAAATCTCAGAAGTAAGGTTTGAAAAGATAAAATATACACAGACCTTACTATAATTTCATGTAGGTAAAAAGACTGTTTTCAAAAGAGGCTCGACTCAAATATATATATCGCAAATATTAAAAAAAATATATAAAACTTGTCAAAAAAAGCAACAGAAACAATGAAATAATCGAAACATAATAACAACTAAAAAAATTATTAAAAAATCATCACTTTTGCCAAGTTCAATAAAAAATTTAATGAAACCACTCTCAAACTTCTTCTCCCATATAGATTATAGAAATTTTTAAGCTCATCGGAACCTAATGATCATAACTTAAAAGAGCTCTACGCGTGAAATAGGAAAATACTTAGAGTATTAATGAAGTAGTAATTAAAACTGAAAATTATGTCTTTTTAAGTAAATGTTTTTTGTTTGATAGGGCTTCTGGTAGGTGACCAAAGTAACACCTCATATTTTTTTAAATAATTATTATTATATAAATGCAGACCAATTCTGTTATAACATCGTATTCTCTTTTTATTTGTAGGCATAATCTGCGTGGGTCGTTATCTGTTTCTTTCAATATTTTATTAAATAGGGCATTCAATATGTCATGCATTCTGCATCCTCCTTTTTCCTTTTACTATACTATTTCTCCCTTCTTAGTTTCAACTCGTTTATTATAATTTGACCAAGCAAAATTTATTAAAATAAAGAGAGATTTTCTTAACAACATCAAACAAAAAAAGTTTAATACTTTATTTTTATAAGTGTAATTTAAGTTGGATAAAACTTATTCAAACTAAGAAAATGATCCTCATAATTATATGAGTCTTGTCACGATTTACTTTAATTTATTTATTTATTTTCCTTTTTGAGGTCTCTAAACATTTAACTCGGTCAACATAAAGACCTGGTGAACAGAAGGGGAAATCTCATTCTTTAGATGACAAATTAATTATTAGGAGCACTGTATTATTTTTATTTTTTTCAAGTGTGGCTCCTTTGTTTTTTCTAGTAGAAACTAAGCCCCATGTTATATCTAGAAGACAAATGAACAAATTAAAAATGATTCAATCAATATTATTGATGAAATTCATAATATATTTCATTAATCGGCAGCAAAAAAAAAGAATATAAACTCTAGCAAAAAATACAAAAGAGAAGAGTAAACGAATTGGCAATATTGCGCTCTTGTCGCCCTTGTTTCGTCTTTTTGCCTCCGCCTCATCTAAAAAATCTTCAATACCTCAAATAATTTTATTTTTATAAAATGATGATGTAAGAATCAAACTGTGTACACCTTTTCTTACAAGTAACTCTTACCGATTATTGCTTCAAACAAATAAAATTATTTTATTAGTATTTTCTTATAATTAATCATTAACTCTGGTTTGATACTCGCACGGATTTCAATTGAAGGAGCATGAGCTTTATAACTATTTTCTTTGAGATGGTTATCGAAGACAAACCTATCTTGAAAGATAATTCTGTAACAGAACCAACATTTACGACAAGATTTTCAACTACGAGTCAAAACTAATTTCAAGAACCGTCAAATAAACGACTGGCGTTTATCCCAAATTGATAGAATTATAACGCAAAGAGGACCACCTGATTAACCCCATATCAATACCAACAATCAGTCGTCAATTTCTTTTAACCAATCCAACAAAATCTCCACTATTCACAGTTTATCAGCCTTTCAAGAAATATTGGACAGTGCTTTACATTAAGGTAAAAAAAGGTAACACTATCTGAATTAAGAAGTTACAACTTTCTGTACAAGGAAACAACAAAATTTCCACACATCATATCCAAAGGATTTCAAAATCATACACGAAGAATAACTAACAGCTTAGAACCTCCTTCGGAGAACTAAAATAAAATCAGAGTACTCATTCCAGCTTGACTCTGTTTTCTTCTACCTGCTGTTTCTGTGGCTCGGCAGGGAAGTATTTTATTCCAGTTAGATCACCAACTTCGCTGAAAACCTGATAAATGCAACTTGTAATAAGCTATCAGTATTGCTAATATGGAAAAAATTTATATCGATACTCCATGCCCTGATATGGTTATGTTCTCTATTACAAGATTTATTAACTGAGATATCTAAAAATATGTCATCCATGCATACGAGGATCACAGTAAAAATTCTTCGATCATCAAAAATAGGATCTCAGCTTGGACCAACTAACCAAAAAATGATGAATATAGGAAGGTTGGTGTTTCACACTAAAGCTCAAACCTAGCAGTTTCTTATAAAAGGAGCATGGATGAAAGAATAATTACCTCATCATTTAGCACTAAATTATGTGGGCAATGTTTTAGTTCAAACTGTCTACATTAAAAGATTACAAGGACAACTCCATTAAAGAAATATCATAAGTGCAAGTGACAAAGTGATAGCTGATAACTCATCGATCAAAGGTTACGCAAAAGGTTATCCCGAGTGCAATTTGTGTTGACATAGTGAGAGTAGAAGACACGAGAATTTGCTCATAAGAAATGACTAAAGGAATTCAAGGTCTAACCTCCAGTGCTTTGTTAAGATCTTCCCGTGAGTGAGCTGCAGAAATACATATGCGTGCCCTGGCCAAAAGTAAAGGGGTTGCTGGAAAACCAACTATCACTACAGCCACCTATAATAACAGTAAATGAAGTAAATTCCCAGATAAGATTTACTGGTAAATTTAAATAATTGCCAATATACTAAAAACTGAGCCTGAAATGACAAGATATTGTACATTATGTTTGAGACACTCCCGTGAAAAGGCAGGTATTTTTGCAGGATTGTAGATCATGATGGGCATCACAGGAGAATCATTGTCCCCAAGGACCTCAAAACCCATCTTCTGTAGTTCTGATCGGAAAAAGTTGCTATTTTCACGAATGCGAGCCAGCTTTTGAGCTCCTATAATAACAAAGTAGCTCTTATGATGAGTACACAATTTTTACAATGCCAGTGGTCCAGATGCCATTAGAATTATCACAAGCTGCTAACTAGGAGCGAATTTTGATAGTCAAAGTTCTGACCTCTGCTAGTACCATCTTCACCAAGTATAACCTTGATAGCAGAAATGATTTGTTGGGCAGCTGGAGGTGATATTGATGTGGCATACAGATGAGCTGGGCAGGAATACTTCAAATATTCAATAAGTTCCTGCAGTTGTTGTTAAATGTCAAAATCAACTATAAAATAACATCACATTTACCTAAAGAAGGGCTCTTCAAGAAGCAGCTGATAAGGTGGAAAAGAAAATAGAAGAAGAAAAAATAAGCAAAGTAGTCCACCAGCAGTGTAAAGTGAATGCTATGTTGCAAAAGAATAAGCAAAAGGCTCAAAAACACAAAGTTAGACATATCTGCATCAATGGAATGTTTAGCATCAAATTAGGTTGCTAAGTTTTACATATTTTCACTTGTTTTTTCTGGATAAGGCAAGATAAACATAGTTCACTTGCTAAATGTTAGGTTTTCTGGATAAGACTGGAAAACAATATTAAAAAAAAAAAACCGATGAAGATAATCTCCAACAGATCCAGGCCTCCAAGCAACGTGTAAAGAGAATTCAATACCAGCTAAAGACTACATGGAATTCAAACAGAAAACAAAAGACAGATGCTTTCTTCTTCTTTTTCTACTCTGTTTTGGGGATAAAGAACAAAAGGCAGCTGTTTATTCACTCAAATTAAAATCTGAAAGATAATAATCTCATTGTTGCCCCTTTGAATCTTTCACTAAGATGAAGTGCGTCAGCAGAAGTGTCAATAGTTTACAGATAGGACTAATGACACAACTGTCTGACACTGTAAAAGTAGTGTATGAATGTCACTTTGATTTCACTATTCCACCCTATTTGTCATAGGACCATGCACTTCAATGAATTCTACAAAAAAGACTTTATGTACAGACAATGAGAAAGAAAGTCAGCTAGCACCATTATAAGAATGCACTGAAGAAACATACTTTAGATCCAGCAATATAACCCCCGCATGAACCAAATGATTTTGTGAAAGTTCCCATCATAATGTCCACATCAGCTGTGTCAACTCCCAAGAGCTCACAGACTCCCCTTCCTGTTTTTCCAACAGCTCCAATGCTGTGTGCCTCATCCAAGTAAACATATACCTGCAATGAGAAAAATACAACCCAGACAAAGATGCATAAGAAAATTAAACCTATTGGAGTCTCGAAAAGCATAAGAAAAGAAATTAGTCCCCAAATAAACGAGAGTTCGGTAAAAGTTGAGACAATGAAGAAATAGAAGCCTAGCTCTTAGAACAATTAATGATATGATCAAACCCATAGTTATACTGTGGACTACCTTGTATTTCTTGCATATGGCGACAATCTCTGGAAGCTGACATAGCTCCCCTTCCATGCTGTATATGCCCTCCACTATAACAATTATCTTCTTCCATGGCCTGTGTGTTCTGGGTTGTCCCTCAGCAATAAGTTCTCTCAAAACCTTCTCCAAGTGAGAAGGTGCTACAGAATTGAGGGCAAAGCAAATCTTGAATAAGAAATCAGAAGAACTCATCATAGACACATGGTATGGCTGAAAGGACAAAGCCCAAGTTGCAGAAATTTACTGTTATGTTGAAAAACACGAATAGTAGCTCCAGACCCTCGAGCACCATTTACAATAGAGTTGTGGTTGAGAGAATCACTGATAATCAAACCTCCCTGTAAATGACCAAATTAAAAGATAAATATACCGCGAATAAAACATGAACAAATTTTACAAACTATTTGTACCTTTCCGATCAAGACAGGAAGTATGGCTGAATTTGTTACGTAACCCATGCCTGTGACAATAGCAGCTGGCTTGCCAACAAAATTAGCCACACATTCTTCCAATTCCATATGGATGCTTGTGGTACCTGAGATGACAAAATTTTAGAAACAGAGTTTCCTACTCAGGGAGACACAGCCGCAACTTCCACAAATCATGCTTACCTCCATCAACACGGGCACTGCAAGTGCTCGCAGAATACTTTTTCAAAGACTCAATGACACGAGGTGTACAATATTCATCCGATGCAGCAAAACCAAGGTAATTATATGAACCCAAGTTTAGGCACCTTGAAACTTGAGTGGTTCGCCTGCACAATGTGCAAGTACATGAAATACAGAAGTAAGTACAGAAACATAAACTTCTTCAAAACTGTTGGTAATAGTTTGGATAATATATAAAAAAAAAAACAGACAAGTAGCCCTACAGGACCAGTGACCAGAGAAGCCAAAGTAACTTTACCTTCATAGTTCTCTAATTGTAGTAATGAAAAGACAATGGGAGAAATTACAATACCGAGGAGAAAATTTACAGAATATCAAAATAAAATTAATTGAACTCAAAGACCCATACTCACTTTAGTGTCTTGTTATTATCATTAGAAACACGCTCCACCACATCAAACCAAGCATCAGGAGGACTACATATTGGCCGTCCAAAGCAATCCTACAAGTAATGATGGTGTAATGTATATGAACCAAAAACCAATGCTTGCACAGCAATGAATAATCAACAGCTAACTTTTGGTAAAGAATTTACTTTTTTTCTCTTGCATGCATGGATACCAAGAATTAAGGTTTCTTAGAAATAGAAGAACTCGGGATATAAAGCACAGAGCAATTCAGATTGATACACACCAATAGGAAGTAAACTGATAAAGAAATTTTCAACCTCGTTTACTTGATGAAGCCCTCCTGTTTTACTTATAAAGCCATCCTCTCGTTTACATATGGATACTAAAACCTAAATATTCTCTAGCTCTAAGGGAAATAAACTTCATGTCTTCCTTTTCAGACAAAAGCACATACAATCCCACCTTCTACTGTTTCCTTTTCTTGAAAAGTCCCTGCAAATAGATGCTGATCTGTTTGGTGGCTGATATCTGAATTTCATCCCAATCGACTTGTGCATCTTCTCTATTTCTCTAAGGGGCTAGATGACTGGACATCTGGACTTTATTGTTTCCTCTTTGCTAGGTAAATAGTAGGTAAAGTAACTCAACTTTTTTGTAACATAACCAAACTTCTCCACATAAAATTATTCCCTAATGGTGGCACATATTTAATTTAAAAATCTTACATACTGATCATTTGAGTGAACAAAGCAAACTCAAAATACTTTTATTCAGTTTGTCACATAAGCAAACTTGAAAAGCTTCAGAAAGAACAAACAGAAAGGTGTAACGCAGCCACTAGCGGAGTATGTTTGGGTCTCCCAAATAATCACCCTTCTTATTACAAGATACTTGCTTAAATTTGAATAAGTGGAAACACATAATAACAGCACAAAAGGCAACAAGCAAGCAAATATGCTACACATGCTCTTCTTCATAATTAACAGCTAAAAGTATGCCTTAAAAAAGTCTGCAATCAGGAGAAGTTACCTGAATGCGAAGATACAGCCGACGGATATAGAAATCTTCAAGTCCTAAGCAGATCGGAGCATATCCCTAACATTCAAGCAATAATTTATTTTTTTAAAAAAAAATAATCAATACAAATTCAAGCTCATTCTCAGTATCAAACAGGACGAAGCAGAGGTAGGGAAAGTAATACCTGAAGATTGCTGCCACGCCACCAATCAAAAATCTTCCTGAAGAATTCACGGAATTGACCGAATGCAAAGAGCAATCCATAGCTGAAGTAGGTTGTCAAGGCGGTCAAGTAAGGAATGGTGATCATTTTTTGACCGGTGTAGATCGGATCTGAAGAAGCAGAATCCGAGATCTCTGATCAGAGAAGAGAGAGAGGAAGAGAGAGGAGAGAGAGTGGAAGGGACGAAGAGGGAGGGGGCGGGAGCTGGAACAAGGGAGGGAGAGGATTGGGTTTTGACAAAATCCAATCCCCTCTAATTTTTATTTTTTTCCTTTTTTTTCCTTTGCCTCTTTTGATTATTCAAAAACGAGGGAATGTTTGACTCGTGCTTTTCCTGGAAATTTATAGACCGTTTTTGAAGTACCACTACGTTTTGCTCTGGTGATTGTACTTCGTTTTTATTCGTCTAAGCAATGGAAAGGAAATTTGCAATGCAGTGTCAAATACTTTTTCTTATTTTGAATTTTACGTGATTTTTCAATTCGAATTTAAATATAATTATATTGATTCAAATCAACATTTTATCTATCCAAATATGAATATCAACATGCGAATCTAAATATAATTATATTGATTCAAAACCAATATTTTATTTATTCAAATATAAATATTAAATAATATAATTGAATATAAAAAAAAGAAAAGGAAATGGAAATTCAAAACCCACCTATTTTGAATGTTTTGTTTCAAATTTGGGTATATGCATATGAAGCAACGACAACGGGTCCCTTGGTGTCAAAAAAAATACTTAAATATCAAGTTGACAGCCAATTTGCTCTTGATTTTCCCTTTGTCGTTGTTTAAATCGTGTCATATTTTAGCGTGCATTTGGATACGTTATAATTTAAAATTAGTATTTAAATATGTAAAATTGATTTCATGTTATAAAATTTTCTAAGACAATAATTATAATTTTAAGTTTTTCTCTCTATATATATATATGATTGATTAATAAGTCTAATTATTGTATTAAAAGATACTAACTAGTTATTGTTATGATTGATCAATTGATTTATATAAAATAATGTGTATCTGAAAGTTTGTAATTGTAATTATTTATTTATAAATTAAAAGAAACATAGATATATTTGTCTTGTCAATATAATTTCTTCAGATATTTTGATAATTGATGTTTTATTTACAAACTATGATTTGCTAATCTGGTAAGAAAATGGTATATGAATTAGAGAAATGTTGCACAACTTGTGAATTTTCTATGCTTGTTATAAAAAATACAACTCCAGGAATCAAATCATATGTCCTAACAATTTTTTTAGTTTATATCATTTTGATTTCATATCGCATTCCCAAATATATCTTTACTAATGAATTTATTTTACACGATACTTTTTAACATTTAAAAAACTATAAGCTTCATTTATCCGTCATAAAAAAATAAAACTTTCGTGCTCGAACTTTTCTTTTATTCTATAACGATCCTCTTAATATATGAGTGCATTTCAAGTTTAACCAACTAACATGGATGGATTTAATTCAATTGTTAAGGGAGCTCAATAAATAAAATAAAAAAGTTATTACTTGGGTTCAGAGAAATTGGAACGAAACGTATGTGTAGCTACAAATTATTTTTTTAAGCTATATGGATATACTAACATATTAATTAGTAAATTTAATTAACTATGAATTATCATTTTTTTAAAAAAAAATTATATATATTTAAATAATTATTATTAAATAGAAAAGATATTAATATACATATAATAAATGCATTATGCATGTTTTATGGGGCTATGTTCTCCATAAATATCTTATTCAATATTTTTCTCTTTTGATATACATGTATTAATGTCTTTTTTTTAATAATTTTTTCATAAAAGAAAAATATATGTACACTCCAACATTTAATTTATAAACATACAATTCTAAATTATATATATATATATATATATATATTAACAAAGTATTTGAAATTGGGATAAATATGTACCGAAGAGTTTTGGAGAAGACATAGACATCTTTATTCTTCAACATAACAAATGAATGTGTGCGTTTTATCTTTAATAAACAAAGTTACCTGATATCTATTGTTGATGGGATGTGATAAATTTCTTGTAAAATTAATTAAAGTCTACGAGAGTTGATTCAGACATCATAATCATAAAAAAAAAAATTATAACATTTCATTTTTTTAAAAAAAAAATCAAATAAAATATCAATCTTCTATTAAAAAAAATACTTGAGAAAAATAAATTTAATGCAGTATAAAAGACCATATATTATATTATCATTATATAATTATGGGGTGTACTTCTAATTTCACAAGCAACCGTTTCAACTACAATAATTCACGTGTGATCTATGTCAATGGCCGTATAATTTGCTTCAACATTCAATTGATTAGTAGCAATTTTTTTTTCTTATATTTTAAGCACAAATAACACATAATAATATTCATCAATAGGTCTCTCATCTACAACTAAAACCAATCAAATTAAATTTAATATATGTGTACCACCCAATTACTTCAGCATGACCTGTACAGCTCTAAGTATGATTTTTTCCCACAATGTGCACATTTAATTAATAATTTAAGATATGGGACTTAATTTATTACTCCAGCCTAAACCACATAGGGAAGCTATCTTAAATACTCCCTCTATCTCTATTTAGATATCTATTTTTGAAAAGACACACAGATTAAGATAATAATAATTAACATAGTAAAGTTACAATTTTACCCTATGATTTCAAAAAGGATAAATTAAAACTTATAAATTTTCAAGAAGTTTAAATGAGGATATAATAGGAAAAAAGAATTTGTCCTTTCTTGATTTGTCAAAATAGACAAGTAAATAGGGACATCTAAAATATAAAATATGAACAAGTAAATAGGGACATAGGGAGTAATAAGTTATTTTAGTATAAATTTTAAAATTAAGATATTTATTTAAAATAGTTATAAAGATAAGATGAATTTTATGATATTATAATGATGAAATTATTTATTTGATATAAAAAGTAAATATTAATAATTTGTAATTGTAAACACAAAATCACCTAATTTTAACCGAAAAGTGGAGATAACATCTCATATAGTCACTCAACTAAATATTTTTTTTCTTAGAAGGGAAAAGAGTCATAAATGCTCTTATGTGAAAGGAACAAAAATGTTCTTCCTTTATAGTTTAGTTCAAAAATGTCTTTACCGTCAATATTTTGGCTCGAAAATGCCTTTGCAGTCAATATTTTGATCCAGTTATGCCTCTATAGTTAAAATTGGGTCAAAAACACCCTTTTATGAATAAATATATATATTTTCTTTTTAAAGACATTTTTTTATAATTAAAATATTATTAAAGAACACTATTCTTGTTTTATTTATTCCACTTTAATAAATAAAAATGTAGAAAATATTTTTTTCTTCTTCTTAATCTTATTTTATCAATTAAAACAAAATAATTTCATGTACCCTTTCGACATATAATATATTTCATATATATAGAATTATAATATCCATCATTAATTTATATTTATATAACGATAAAAATAATTATAATAAGATAAAAAATATTTTTTATTTTTTTTATTTTTTTTGAATTGAAGTAGAACTAACATTTGCTAATTTTTTAACAAAATATTGTTATAAAAAAATGTGTTAAAAAGAAAATAATAATATATTTATTTTAAAAATAAGCATTTTTGACCCATTAAATAACATAACAATATTTTTAGACCAAAGTATAGACAACAAGGACATTTTTGGACCAAACAATAAACAGAGGACATTTTTATTCCTTTCGTATAATTTAAAGGCATTTTTGAGTCAATATATTGACGGTAAGGACATTTTTGAATTAAACTATAAATGAAGAACATTTTTATCCTTTCACACAATTTAAGAGTATTTTTTGACCCTTTTTCTTCTTAGAAAGTTATTCTACTTTCTTTATAACCTAAAATTTACTCAACTATGAGTTTTTCTCTCACAAAGTCACTCAATTATAAATTTTTCTCTTAGAAAGTTACTTAACATTCGTTTATAACGCTAAAAGGCACTCAATTGAATATATTAGTTACAAAGTCACCAAATCCATTATTCAATTTTTGACTTTTTTTATTTTTAAGTAAAAAAATTACATGTAACCAAATTTTAATGAAAAATTCAATTATCAATTAAATAGGTAAAATAACTTTCTATGTAGAACTATTTACAGTGAAGTAACTCTGAAATTGTAAATAAAAGTTGAGTAATTTTTTGAGAAAAAAAAATAATATTTGGTAAGTTCTGAAAGAAATAATAATTCATTATTAATGACTGAAGTTATAGAAAAAAAATTAAATAACTAACTCATAATTGTGTTATTATCTCCCCAATAGTGGCGGATCCGATAGTGGGGCGTATGCCGGCCGGCCGGCCGGCCAAGCAACGGAATATCCTTTTTGTTAAAATAATACAACTACCGTAAAAAGAAAAAAGAAAAAAAAAGGGAAAAGGTCAAAAATGTTGAGTTGCCAATGGAGCAGCTTCACTAGAGTATCAGTATATCCATTTCCCTTGCAGCCAGCACAACTCAATAAGGCATTAAACTTGAAGAAACAGTGTTGCTTTACCAAATCATCGATGGAGGATTCCAGTTCCCAGGGTCACCAATCGGCCTTTCAGTTTCTGACGAAGAAGCCTTACGAGCCTCCTCCATGGGCTTCACATCTTAGCCCAATTCCCTCTCACACCTTTTCGCTTGGTCATGTGAGATAACTCTCTTTCTCTATAATCTCTATTTGCTGTTATTCTCGGTCTCTGTTAATCGTACGAGTGAACTGATCATTCTGTATTTTTTGTCTTAGTTTCCGACTCCAATTCACAAGTGGAACCTGCCTAATTTGCCGAAGAACACCGAGGTTTGGTTAAAGGTATAGTCATTTTTTCACCTTTTCTCTATTTAAAGCTAATCCATTGGGAAATAATGATGGCGTAAGATATGCAAAAACATTCACTATGAACTAAAAAACTGGAGGAAGTGTATACACTATTACTTGATAAAACTCTATTTGAGCAATGAAACAATGTTATTTGAGGTTTCCTGATTTTTATGATGCAAACATATTGTGATCTGCTCCGATCATTTCAGGATTTGAGAAATGTTGATTGTATATCAAACATTTCACGATTTTGGTTTGTGTGTGTCTGCTTGAATGAAGTACCTGTGAAGTTGTTACTGATACTAATTGTGTGAGAGAGTTTCTTTTTTTTGACGACAAGGGAAACCCGCAGCCGCTACCCTTTTTGGGTGCACATAGGGTAAAACCCCGCTCCTATGCAATAGCTCGCAAACCACATAGGAGAGGTAACCCGCACTAGGCAAGCCTGGTGCGAATTGTGTGAGAGAGTTTCTTCAATCTATTGCAGATAAATCATTCAAATGAAATTTTATGGAGTCATTACTCGAAACATTTATATGTAGTACATGAGTACCTAGTTTATGTGTTCATATAGAAGTATAAAAAGTTGGGTATTGGTACTTTTTGATAAATGTGTTGGATGTTGGTATTATGTCATATAAATATTCTTTCGAGGATGTACACTGGTAAAATGATAAATATATTGTTACAACTACTATGAAACTAGGGAGTAAAATGATAGTAAATGTATCCTACTATTTCATGCAAATAATGAAGAGTAGAATAACCTTAATTTTTGAAATATCTTTTCGAAGTTATTTGCAGTGGCATTAGACATGAGTACTTTTTAATATGTGCGTGTGTATGTTTTTGTGTATGTGTTTTGGGGTAAAAAGAAGAAAACAGAATACAACGAAAACAAGTTAAAAGACATGATTGAATACACCTCACTGAGAAAATATCAGAATAAATTAAGGACTAGTGGGGTATCTAATCCATTCTCTCCCCTAGATTTCGTCTCAAACTAATGTCCATCAAGTGCATTTTGCAGCTTCATTATCTGGATAATTTGCGTTTTGTTGGGTCACTGCAAAGAGGTACACTTAGATGGCAATCGTTTAGAAGATAGATGGTAAACCTTCCTCTAGAAACTATACATATTAAAACAAGAAAAGGCTTTCATTGGAAAATACTTCATGGTATATGTGAAGTGCAAGTTCTTGTTTCGTAGGAAGCCGGAGCCTGAGTATTTCTTTTTGTTCTATTATTTCTCTTATTTGTTAGGCTGTTTTCATGCCAGTCTCACTATTCCAGACGCTTTATAACACGAACTAACTTTGAATTTGTAGCGTGATGATATTTCAGGAATGCAATTAAGTGGAAACAAGGTCAGAAAGCTGGAGTTCTTGTTGGCAGATGCTGTAGCACAGGGTGCTGACTGCATAGTGACTATAGGTGGCATACAAAGTAATCACTGTCGTGCTACTGCTGTCGCTGCCAAGTACTTGAACCTTGACTGCTATCTCATCTTACGCACTTCAAAGGTATACCATAATTGTTCTCTTGGTATTCTGTTTACTTCAAAGGACTTTCTCCTTTTTGTGTAAAAAGGAGGGTATAGAGGATGCTGAGCAGATTTAGATTTTATAAGATCCTTATAGGTTTCTGTGTAGCAAGTTTTTGTCTTATCTTTGAGCCAGCTGTAAATCTCTTTTGATGGTAGCCATCATCTCCTTAATGCTGAAGAATATAACATTACCTGTATCCAAAAAAGTACTGTTTGATTCATCCATCTTCTGCAAGTCACATCTTCCCGTTTATGTGAATAACTTCTTTAGTTATGTCACAGTTACTTGTAGATAAAGATCCTGGATTAACAGGGAACCTCCTTGTTGACCGTTTAGTTGGAGCACACATTGATCTTGTTTCAAAAGAAGAATATGCAAAAGTTGGCGGTGAGGTCTGTACTTTATTCCTAACATTCCTCCTCTTGTGTTTCTAATGCATTAAGTTTTTAGCTCTCTTTCTTTCTTTCCTCTGCTTGCACAAGGAGAACTTTGAGGTAAAGGTAGTTTGATGCTGCGCAGAGACTTCTTGAAGATGTTTGATTAGATTGCAAAGTTGTGCACCCTGTTCTAGTATAATATGTCCAAGCTGCATCAGCTGTTTATGATGTGCTTGAATATCTTACTGGAAATTGTCAAGCGATAAACCACCTACTCCCTCCGTCCCATTTTATGTGACACTTTTCGGATTTCGAGATTCAAACAAGTGTATCTTTGACCATAAATTTTTCATAGATATTTTAAACATTTTGAATTATCACCTATTGTGACTTATAGTACTTTTTACGTAGTTTGTAAATATATAAATTTCGTTTAAAAAAATTGAAGATTTCATGCGCAAATTCTCGGTCAAATTTAAACGGTTTGACTCTCGAAAAATGAAAAGTGCCACATAAATTGGGATAGAGCAAGTATTATTTTGTGGTCCGTGTTATTTTCTTTAATTGTCACCTACTGATCCTTAATAATCTTCTGGCTCTGTGACTTCATATCCAAATAGATACCAGTGTGAAGACAATATTCTATGCATCAGCAATCCCAAGTAATGAAAATTTTAAACTGACAAAATCAAGAACTTAATGCAAACTCCATCCTTTTCTCCTTTTGGAGTTGATGACCTTTATATTACAGCGTAACACATGAAAGTGACTCTACTATAAAGGTTAACAATACATTGGAATTATTTCCCAGAGCCAGTATGTTGTTTTAAGTTACAAATGATTTCTTACACTTCTCTCGTTGGGTACTTGGGTTGATAAGTATGAAATGTTGAATTAGACTCAAGGGAATTGCTCTCCCATACAATGCTTAACCAAGTCCAAACACAAAGGAAAGTACAATACGTGGGATTCTATACTTCCATCTACTTAGATGGGAATTCAGGAAAATTAAGATTCTATTTCAGTTTTAACCATTCGACTGGGCATATATAATATGGACACAAATGTTGCAGTCACACTCATTGCCTTTGACATGAAATTCCTAGTACAGTTGAACACTTTGAAAGAAGTATATCTTTGTACTAAGTTCAGGAACATTAAGATACTATTTCAGTTTTTACCTATCAACTTGGACATATATAATATGGACACAAAGGTTGCTGTCACACTCATTGCCTTCGACTTGAAATACAATTGTACAGTTGAACATTTTGAAAACGTAGAACTCTACTAATTTCAGGAAAATTAAGATACTATTTCAGTTTTAACCTATCAACAGGGACATATATAATATGGATGCATAGGTTGCCATCACACTCATTGCCTTCGACTTGAAATATATTGTACAGTTGAGCATTTTGAAAAAGTATACCTTTGTACTAAGTTCAGGAAAATTAAGATACTATTTCATTTTAACCTATCAACAGGGACATATATAATACGGACACAAAGGTTGCCATCTCACTCATTGCCTTCGACTTGAAATATAATTGGACAGTTGAGCATTTTGATAAAGTATACCTTTGTACTAAATTCCCAACTGCTTTCAACATAGTAGTAGTAGGTGCCAATGTTTTTAAAACCTGTCACATAGCTGAACCATGACGCTAGGTGAAGTGCTATTTAACGTCTCACGTGTTTAGTTATTCCTTCAGTGCAGGCAGTAAGACACTCAGCTGTATGACTTAGTGACCAGACACACTATCTTATAGATCGCAGGACTTACAATATAGATAACTTTCTTATCAGACGGAAAAGTTACAATAAAAGTACTTCATAAAATGACATACTAATTTCTAAGAGAAGGTTGTGAATTACAAACTGTATACTTGATTTTTACATATGAATTTAGATATTTAAAATGGTTTTTTAAAAATTATTGACATGGTTGTTGCTTCATATATATTTTACCTAATTGCATTTTTTCCAATTTCATATTCCATATGTAGTTTATTTGTATTTCTAGTCATTTTTTGCATTACAGTATATTTCTTAAACGATTCTTTTTTAGTGCACCTTTCCATTTTGCAACCACTGACTAAAAATCCTGCAACCTATTTTTCCCACCAACACCAGATATTCACCTAGTCGAAATTTCCATTTGAAGTATCAAGGAGTTCTGTCTCTTCCTTCTTCCTTCAAGATTGGGGTGTTCCTTTCCTTCAAAATACACAGGAGAATACCCTTCCGTCTTTCCCCTCTCCCAAATGAAAATACATGGCAGAACTTTTCCCTTTGCCATTGTTATATGGAGACTGGTTGAGTATTTCTTTCACTGATTCTGGTTCTGGTGGACTAGTGCTAGTCAATGCAAGAATGTGATGCCACACATACCATGTCAAATCAGTAGTCTTGTTACAAAATAAAAAAATAGAAAAAAGTGGCTGATTAATTGGTGAGGTGAGATCTAGTGTTGCCCTCCAATTTTGTGACGTGTTTCTGATTTTCCCAGTGGAACTAGTATCTGAACTTCGGCCAATTTTTTCAGTTGTACCTTCTGTTTGTTTCTATAGTTTTTAAGCTGATAGACTTTATTATTGTAGTACTGATCATAATGTGTATTATGGCACAGGCTCTTACCAAAATATTGAAAGAAAAGCTGTTAAATGAAGGGAGAAAGCCATATGTCATCCCTGTTGGTGGATCCAATTCTCTAGGAACCTGGTGAGGCTCATTTTGTTAACCACTTCTTGTTCTCTCTGCTGATAAACTCTAAACCTACTTCTTTTTTTCTTCCTAATTTCCATTATTTTCGTTTGCACCTTGATATGTGTATTGGACTATTGGGTGCTTGAAGCATCAACATGTTGCCAAAAGTTCTCAATAATAACCTTCAGTTTCTGACATTCTCAAAAAAAAAAAAAAATTAACCTTCAGTTTCTGAGTTTAGAGTACCCTATACAGCCTCTGAACTCATTGTGTCTTGCCTTAATTTGAAATGAATATGTAGCCCATTCATTATTCATTGTGATTCCTTCAATAACGAATATTCTTTCCATCTCGTGGCCCCAAATTGAGCCGTAGAGTGCAGTCTTATCTGGTTACTTCTGGTGCAAACATTGGCTTGACTTATTTTATTCGCTCTTTTCTGCTGTTTTGTCTCTTACAATGACACTTATATTTGGATGCTGTTAATTTTAGAACTCCAGTGAGGCTCACCCTGAGTTCCAGGGATACTTAGAAGGGCCTGCTTGCTACCCTGAAATGGATGCCATGTAGAAAGTTTGAAGTATAATCAACCATTTCATGTTCTTACCTGCTGAAACCCTCTCCATGGGCCTCTTAATATTGAACAGTCAAATAACCTTATGGATTATTGCATTAGCATTTCAACCATTTCATGTTCTTCTTACTAGATGAAACCCTCTCCGTTGGCCTCTTAACATTGTACAGTCAAATAACTTTATGGATTATTGCATTAGCATTCTTCAGCCTTTTCTTTTGATCAGTAGTTGATATTTTTACCGCTTGACAATATCTCTGTTATTCCTTTTCAACACAAATGTGATGGCACTAGAGGAGCCAAGGATGACTTATTTTCTTGATTGATAGAGCTATCAGCTGTTCAGAAGCCAGTAACCTGGTCAAAATACATGCCTAGGGTTGTACCTTCTATATGCTGATGTTTAAAGCATCATTCATAGACTTATAAAATACATGATTAAGGAAAAAGATCCAACATGTCATCATTGGCATCATTAGTGGTATAACCAAGGGTTCACCCTATAATTTGTTAGGAAGTTCCTCAAAGGCCTATACCTTGTTAAAGCATATCGAATTAATAGTCTGATCATGACCCAACTGCCACCCCCTTGGCCGGATCTTGTACTGAGTTGCTCTGACCCTCGGTTGTTATCCTTAAGTAATGGAGAGTGATGTTATACATTGTGATTTACTGCTCACAGCTGAGCAAATTTTTGTTCTAAAATTTGCCCTACTTCAGGAAGGAATACAAAATTTGTGCCTTAGTTCACCGTTTTGCTAAGTGTACTATTTTCTCAGGGGCTATATTGAGGCCATTAGGGAATTGGAGCAACAACTTCAGCACTTGAGCATTGAACAGAAATTCGACGACATTGTTGTAGCTTGTGGCAGGTTTGCACCTCTTCTGCATAATTTTGTAATAGTATGTTATACATGAATTTGTTGCATTTCAAATTGTTCATGCTTAAAATTAAAAGCAAGATTTGCTAATAATATGGTTTAGAAGTTTGTCCCAAAATAAATTGGAATACACTATGAACATAGAGAATGATCGGGACTCGTACTTTTAATAAGGAACATCATATTCAATTTGACCCATGATATGCCTAATCTTTGCTTGACTTCTGTTAGGACACATACTCTCTCTCTCTCTCCCCTTTGATACTTTTATCAGTGAGTGTCTCCCTGATGGCTGTTCTTTAATACATCAATGCATGTGTTGATCCTTTTGATAGGGTCTGACACCTTTTAGGGATTATTGATTTTTGTTGGTAGACAAATTAAGTAACCTTGTTGGGGGAGCTTTTGAGTTTTTCCCTGGACATTAGTTCCGTTACTTCTTCTTGGCGACGACCAACTTTTTAGTGCCTCCTAGTAACCTGTTTTCCTATCAAAGCATGTCATTTGAGAATCTCTATCTTTAAAAATCAGATTGAATTCAAAAATGTTTTTGTTACATCTCTACATGCATCAG
Organism: Solanum pennellii; assembly: GCF_001406875.1. NCBI lineage: Eukaryota > Viridiplantae > Streptophyta > Magnoliopsida > Solanales > Solanaceae > Solanum > Solanum pennellii. The sequence continues at coordinate 64,729,960 of NC_028639.1, forward strand.
TTGAGCCTCTCCATGATAGGTGCTTTTGAAGGTTCAACAGAATCTTTGCACCCAAGAGTGTGGCTATTTTGTAAGCTTAAGATGTCTGTATCATCACATTTAAAATGGAATGTTCGTTCCAGTTTTCTTGGTGATGGAGGTAAGGCTTGAATTCTTGTTTGCCGCAGTAAAATCACCCAAGCTATGGTTCTAATAATAATAATTAAAAGAAAGATCAAATTATGGTGGAGACAGAAATACTAGATGAATTCTTCTTATCCGCCTAAGCCTTGGCGGCAAGAGTTACTCGGTAACTTAGCTAGTGGGAGGTAGCAGATACCCAGTGGAATTTGCGAGAAGCCCCAAAACTGGCCCAGCCACCACCATTATTTTAAAAAAAAGGTCTTCAACTGATTCTCCATGCAAACCATCTACTATGGTGCATTCTTATAGAACTGCTACTTATTAGTACATTTTATTGATTGAACCTGAAGACATTTGTTTTTTTGCATTGCTAGATGCCTCAGTTGTGTATCTCTAGTAGAATATTTGTTATTTTATGTTTGCTCTTCTTCTGGAATGAGTAACGTCAACTTCCTAAAAATTATCTTTTGTTGTGGCTGGAGTTACCTTATGGTGATAGTCATGATTTAATTATCTTTCACTGTTCGTTTGAACTTATTTATGTTTTGGAAGTTTGATTGAAGTTACGTTTATGGTTTTACCGTGGTTACTGGTACTGTTCTTGTTTTTGACCGCTATTGTTACCGTGATGTTACACTTTGGATCTCTGTTTGCAAAGTTCTCATGAATAGAAGTGAATGAAGATTTACTAATTATAGTCCAAAAAAAAAATTGTCTATCAGTGTTTTAACTTCAGTTCTATGTCTCAATGGTTTCCAGTGGGGGTACGGTTGCTGGTTTGTCAATTGCATCCATGCTCAGTGGCTTGAAAGCAAAAGTAAACTGCTTGTCTTATTTGAAGTTGTTCCCATCTTCACGAAAAACAAATGTCACTAACAACTGGTTTTGATTTGTAGATTAATGCATTTTGTGTCTGCGACGATCCAGATTACTTTTATGAATATGTTCAAGGCCTACTTGACGGAATCACTGCTGGAGTTAACTCCCGTGATATTGTTAGCATCAAAACTGTAAGGACTTCATTGTTTTCTCTTATTCTTAAAGCATAACCGTTTTACATTCATCCATTTCATTGTGTAACTCCTTGTTGCTCAATAACTACTGATATGCTAATTCATGATAAAACAATGTGACATCAACTGTTGGTTGTAAGTCATGGATATTTTGTTCTTTTCTAACTGTAAATGTTCTCTCTTCCCATGTTATACGTCTTACAGAGCTTATGATCTTTAACGTGAATGGCAATGCTCAAACTAAAAAAAAAACTTGATTTCTGTAAGACCTTCATGGTTGAAATCTTTGATGGATATTTTCCCTGTTAGTCATCGAAATCTTATCAGTAAGTCATTCATGTCCTGATCCATCTTCAAGAGGAAATTATGGAAGTAGTTCTGCATATGAAAAATTAGTTTAGTTCTCTAAGGAACCTCTTGGTATCAACTATTCTTGTCTTGGCACTTTGGTATTTTAACAGGCAAAAGGCCTTGGGTATGCTTTGAGCACCACTGATGAGCTTAAATTTGTGAAGCAAGTTGCTGAAACCACAGGTGTTATTCTTGACCCTGTCTACAGGTATGGCCAATTGTGCCTTCTCATTTTTTACGTCACGCCATTTCAGCCTTTCACGGACTGTCCACAGGATTTGCCTGTACTATGTAAAACTTGGTGCATTAAATGTCCTCCAATCTTAGAAACTGCCTGTTCTTAGGAACTATGTTGTTTGGACTCTACAAAAATGTTGCCGCGACCCTTGTCGGATCCTCCAAAAACTACAGAATTTTTGAGGATCTAACTCAGCATTTTAAAGTGTCCGACAAACATAACAAATGAATGTACCAAATCTCAAATGAGATTGGAGAATAATATATTCACTATAAAACCGGTAATAGTAAATCCTGGGTTATTTATAATAAAAATAAAATAAAATAGTGGAATCCCTTTTTGCTGTTTTTTGTATTTTAGATCTTAATGTTTTATTACAAAAGCATCTCCAACTCAGGTAACTTGAGATCTCAAAATACATAGACTAAAATCCCACCAGGAAAGGGAAAATAAAGAGAATGAAAAGTTCATAATATCACTTACTAAGCATACATTATTAACATAAACTTATTCTTTGATTGAAGATTACTAAGCTATAGATAACGAATACAATTTTTTATGTGATTCTGAGACAAGGTTATTGACATTTGCTGTTGTAAACTTTTAGCTGTATGGAAGTCTGTTTTAGGTTTGCAAAAGTGATTCTTTAAGTGGAGAAATGTCTTGAGACTGACTAGGTTCCAAGAGAAGTAAAGGTCTTCAGTCTTTTGATCTACAACTGTTTTGGAGTTTTTCAACATCTAGACTAGAAAACCAACCCTTACACTTGAACTTTTACCAAACTACTTGTGAAATTAGGTCTTAGGCCTAACTACACCCCAAAAGCTAGCTCCAAAGGGAGGAGAATTATCCAAGCCTTATAAGGAGTACCCATCTCATTAACCCCTAATGTGAGACTTTTGTCATTCTTTAATACCCCACCTCAAGCCCAGTGCTTAGCATCTAGTGCGTGGACAATTTTATTTTGGGGGCCCCAACATTGAATGAGATGAGTCTTGCTCTGATACCATGTGAAATTAGATAGGGTGGACTCCTTATAAGCTTTTAGATGAGACGGTCACACACTTCAACAATCAACATAGTGTTTGAGCAGGCAATCAAATCTCATTGCGCTCATATCAAAAAGATTTTTCACGTGTTTGGTCCATGAAAAAGAATCAGGGCCTGCACGTTAGGGGCGTGTTGAGAATGCAGTTAACTAATAAAGACGAGATGGTCACACTACTCATATTGAGGATACTTTATTGACACATTCTTGTGTTTGTTAATTCTCACAGTGGTAAAGCAGCTTATGGAATGATGAAAGACATGGGCGAGAATCCAACAAAGTGGGAGGGAAGAAAGATTCTGTTCATACACACAGGTGGGCTACTAGGTTTGTATGACAAAGCTGATGAAATAGGATCACTAATGGGCAAATGGCGCAAAATGGATATCAATGAATCTATCCCTAGACAAGATGGCATCGGCAAAATGTTCTGAAATTGACGAAAAAGGTGATACCAATTGTGCTGTCATTTATCAACGTGTACACCATTAAAATTTGAACTCCAGCATTTCTTAGAGCAGTTGAGTTATGGATGTATGGTTTCTTCTTGCTATCACCAAGGGACAGCCTTTAGTGACATCTTGGGTTGGGTATTGGGTGAGGTTTCTCCCTTGACTGTTTAAATAATGATAGTTCATGTGTCAAACTTGTGTTCACCTCGATTATCTCAATGTATGCTTATTGCTATTATCACTAGCACAGTAAATGTAACTCCGTCTACCAAAAATTAGGACGATGGAATACAATCCTCCATAACTTTTTCTTTTCTTTTCTTTTCCCTGGACCTTGATTTCCTTTCGTTCACCACATTAGGTGCTTCTCCCATATATTTTACTTGAATAATTGGAGTGTATGGTAGAGGGCCCATTACTAGCAATGAGGCGTTAAACTGTGCTATCTAGTATCTAGTACTAGTACTAGTAAATAAAAACACAAACCGATCCACCATATTATCACGCCACATGAAGCCAAAAATGTGACACAAAGGACTAATGAAAATGATGGTCCAGCCGTGTCTATAGAACCTCCACTAGGGCCAAAACATCTACTACTTAGAAGGAATTTACATTCACATTTACTCCCTATGTCTAACAATATTCATTTATTATTGTGTGTGCATACTTCTTAAGAAACTATTTAAGAAACTATAGAAGTAATTATACTATATCATTCTTTGAATATAATAAAGAAAAATTACTTAAATACACTCCTTTACTTATCTTAATAGCCATTTATCCCTACTTATTATAAAATTTTCAAAAATCCCTTATTTCCCCCAATTAATAAAATATGTAAGATACATATAGATTTCCCACCTTTTTTTTCAGCCAATTACCAAGTTTTACTTTACAAAATAAAATCCTATTTTCAGGCTACCCACTTCCCCATTAATAGCCCCATTAAAAGTTACCATATTTAATTTTATTCCTAAAATATTTCCCCACGTTTAGGAGCAAAATTTTCTATCAATTTGAATTTCAGTAGGAGTAATGCAGCAAATTTATTCTATCAATTTGATTTTCTGTAGGATTCTCCCTCAAGTATTTAAATTTCTAAGTTTTTAAAAGGTAAGAATTTTAGTCTCCATTTTTCTCTTCTTGGTGTGCTTTTACCGATAATATGGAACAGGGTCAATCTAGAGATGGTGATTCTAATACTAATGCTAAACGTGTGTATGATTCTGATGATGAAATGTGGGCTGAGAACAGATCAAAGAGATTGCATGACCCATTAGCGATGAAGAACAAGAATGTACTCGAGCCAAAGAAAAAGCTTGAAGAAATCCCTAAAAAAAGGCGAAGAAAAGTTACACATGTTGTTTCCCGACCCACACTTCCTAAGGTATGTGTTTAAAATTGGTAATTTTGTGTTTTGTTGATAAAACCCTAATTTTAAATTGTTGCATGTGTTTGTAAAATCGAATTAAAAGTCATTTAACAATGAAGAGAGATTCACTAATTTCAAATTAAGTATAACCATCATGTATTGTACAGTATTAAGGTGTATCAGATGCAATAGGTGTATCACTAATTTTGAGCTTTGTATTAGTAAAATCATGTGTTGTACAGTATTAAGGTGTATCAGATGCATAAGGTATATCAATAATTTTGTGTTTTGTATTAGTAAAAGCATCATGTGTTCTACAGTTTTAAGGTGTATCATATGCTTAAGGTGTATCACTAATTTTGTGTTTTGTATTAGTAAAAGCATCATGTGTTGTACAGTTTTAAGGTGTATCAGATGCATAAGGTGTATCAATAATTTTGTGTTTTGTATTAGTAAAAGCATCATGTGTTGTACAGTTTTAAGGTGTATCAGATACATAAGGTGTATCACTAATTTTGTGTTTTTTTATCAGTAAAAGCATCATGTCTTGTACAATTTTTATTTGTCAGTGTATAAGATGTATCATATACATCTGATAACTCCAGTGTCTTACTCATATATATGATTGGTTTTTGTGAATAAATCTGAATATGATGTATCATATACATTCATATAATTCAAGCGTCTTATACATATATGTAATTGGTATACGTGAATGAAATTCATGTACAATATATTTGTTACTTACTTATGTATCATATGCATTTTCACGACGTGTTTAATATGATGTCATTACAATATCGTCATGTATTTACTGAATTTACACATTATCTTAAATATATCCCTCTACATTACAACAAATGTTTGATATTAGACAAGTACAATTTTATATTTGTTTTTTGTATAAACAGGGCATGAATTATGTTATAAAAAAAATACCAGCACATCCATTGAGGTTTGGAGCGACGTTCAATTTTGATTTTGTGAATAAAATCAAATTGTCAATAAAGGATGAATGCGTTGAAATGTTCAAGAAAACAATTTTTGGACCATATTTGGACATTCCAAAATGTAATTTCCAGGGTCAGATTACTAAGTGTTTGTTGTTGTTGGAGGTGCAACATGAAAACAAAGATGTATTGCATGTTCGTCATGCTAATGGGAATGTATTGGTGTTTGGTATGAAGGAATTTGCCATTGTAACTGGCCTTAAATGCAAAGGAAACGTTAAGGATTTTTCATATCCTAATTCCACTCCGAGCTGGTTATTACAAAAATATTTCCCTGATTGTCATACAGGTATAACCAAGAGTCGCTTGATACAGCGTTTTGCAATGGGTAATTGGGAGACCACACAAGGAATCCGTGGAAATGGCAATATTATACTTCATCAATACTTTCCTGTTATGCCATCTTGGTGAGACCTACATACGTATAGAAGAATTTCTAATGGTCGAAGATGGTAGGTATGAGCTGTATCCTTGGGGTCAGATTGCATTCAATAAGCTATAGGTCTCACCAAGATGGCATAACAGGAAAGTATTGATGAAGTATAATATTGCCATTTCCACGGATTCCTTGTGTGGTCTCCCAATTACCCATTGCAAAACGCTGTATCAAGCGACTCTTGGTTATACCTGTATGACAATCAGGGAAATATTTTTGTAATAACCAGCTCGGAGTGGAATTAGGATATGAAAAATCCTTAACGTTTCCTTTGCATTTAAGGCCAGTTACAATGGCAAATTCCTTCATACCAAACACCAATACATTCCCATTAGCATGACGAACATGCAATACATCTTTGTTTTCATGTTGCACCTCCAACAACAACAAACACTTAGTAATCTGACCCTGGAAATTACATTTTGGAATGTCCAAATATGGTCCAAAAATTGTTTTCTTGAACATTTCAACGCATTCATCCTTTATTGACAATTTGATTTTATTCACAAAATCAAAATTGAACGTCGCTCCAAACCTCAATGGATGTGCTGGTATTTTTTTTATAACATAATTCATGCCCTGTTTATACAAAAAACAAATATAAAATTGTACTTGTCTAATATCAAACATTTGTTGTAATGTAGAGGGATATATTTAAGATAATGTGTAAATTCAGTAAATACATGACGATATTGTAATGACATCATATTAAACACGTCGTGAAAATGCATATGATACATAAGTAAGTAACAAATATATTGTACATGAATTTCATTCACGTATACCAATTACATATATGTATAAGACGCTTGAATTATATGAATGTATATGATACATCATATTCAGATTTATTCACAAAAACCAATCATATATATGAGTAAGACACTGGAGTTATCAGATGTATATGATACATCTTATACACTGACAAATAAAAATTGTACAAGACATGATGCTTTTACTGATAAAAAAACACAAAATTAGTGATACACCTTATGTATCTGATACACCTTAAAACTGTACAACACATGATGCTTTTACTAATACAAAACACAAAATTATTGATACACCTTATGCATCTGATACACCTTAAAACTGTACAACACATGATGCTTTTACTAATACAAAACACAAAATTAGTGATACACCTTAAGCATATGATACACCTTAAAACTGTAGAACACATGATGCTTTTACTAATACAAAACACAAAATTATTGATATACCTTATGCATCTGATACACCTTAATACTGTACAACACATGATTTTACTAATACAAAGCTCAAAATTAGTGATACACCTATTGCATCTGATACACCTTAATACTGTACAATACATGATGGTTATACTTAATTTGAAATTAGTGAATCTCTCTTCATTGTTAAATGACTTTTAATTCGATTTTACAAACACATGCAACAATTTAAAATTAGGGTTTTATCAACAAAACACAAAATTACCAATTTTAAACACATACCTTAGGAAGTGTGGGTCGGGAAACAACATGTGTAACTTTTCTTCGCCTTTTTTTAGGGATTTCTTCAAGCTTTTTCTTTGGCTCGAGTACATTCTTGTTCTTCATCGCTAATGGGTCATGCAATCTCTTTGATCTGTTCTCAGCCCACATTTCATCATCAGAATCATACACACGTTTAGCATTAGTATTAGAATCACCATCTCTAGATTGACCCTGTTCCATATTATCGGTAAAAGCACACCAAGAAGAGAAAAATGGAGACTAAAATTCTTACCTTTTAAAAACTTAGAAATTTAAATACTTGAGGGAGAATCCTACAGAAAATCAAATTGATAGAATAAATTTGCTGCATTACTCCTACTGAAATTCAAATTGATAGAAAATTTTGCTCCTAAACGTGGGGAAATATTTTAGGAATAAAATTAAATATGGTAACTTTTAATGGGGCTATTAATGGGGAAGTGGGTAGCCTGAAAATAGGATTTTATTTTTGTAAAGTAAAACTTGGTAATTGGCTGAAAAAACGGTGGGATATCTATATGTATCTTACATATTTTATTAATTGGGGGAAATAAGGGATTTTTGAAAATTTTATAATAAGTAGGGATAAATGGCTATTAAGGTAAGTAAAGGAGTGTATTTAAGTAATTTTTCATTTTATTATGTGTAGATCCATTGATTAAGTCATAAATATACTTCTATTTTTTATTTATTTTTTTGTTTTTTACTCGATTAAAAATTTATAATTATTAACTTACGGGGTGACGTACTTTTATTTCATCCTTATAGTAAAGTTTTTGGTGCGATGGTGGTTGCAACTCTGATTTTATGTTTGGGGTTGGTTGTTAAAAGTCAGCTTTTAAATGAACATTCTCAATAATTTGAAAATTGTAAGAGACTTGAAAAGATTTGCTTTTTACGTATTATTTATTTATAGCTTCGTAAATTTTGATACATAGTCATTTGATAATGTATATAAAAATAATGTGAAATAGAGTGTATTAATAATTTTTGCATAAATTATAATAAATTATTTTTACACATTATTTGATTTGGTCTATTAACAATAATATGTATTGCATAAAAAATTTATTTACAAAAATACCTTTTATAGTTATAGTGGAAATGATATTAAGAAAATTAGAGTCAATTGAACTTTAATCATGCTAGTACATATGTTAAATTTCTTTACATTATTACTAATACTTAAAAATTCATAATACTAATAACGCTCAAAAAAATATATATTAATAATATACAAATTGACAAATACATCATTTTATCAAATACATCCACCAAACTCCCACACAAACTCCCACACATCATGATGTCCTTATTAGTGACTACTTCTAAAAAGTTGTTTTCTATGTGATTGTATAGTCACCACTTCTCCAATGGTCCAATGTTGTTATGTACAACATTGTAAAAAGGTTTAACTAATTATATTAGAGCCCAGTTAAATTTGATTTCACTTCAAAAAGTATCATATTGAAATTAATTATGTAAAAAGTTGTTATTAGTTTCTTGTTATCCAGTGTCCTAAAATTAGAGCTGTTAAAATGAACTGAGTTGAGTTGAAATTAGAGATATCCTTAAAAGAAACAAAAATTGAATTGAGTCCTATCCGTTCAACTAGACTCAAATAGATTGGTTTAAATATACTAGAAATTTTGGATTGATTATGATCCGCCTAAATTGACCTGCTTAATCTCTAACAACTTTAACATGTTGTTATTTAACTTTTATAATCACAATTTAAATTTTAATTGAATAACTTTTTAAGAAAAAGTTACAATATATATATATATAT
>NC_028639.1:64739472-64801453 GCF_001406875.1 Solanum pennellii
TATATATATATATATATATATATATATATATATATATATATATATATCCTAAAGGGATAATGCACAAGTACCCCCTCAATTTATGCCCGATATCTCAGAGACACATTTATATTTTACTAAGATCATATTATCCCCTGAACTTATTTTATTACTAATTTTCTATCCCTTTTTGGCCTACGTGACACTATCTTGTCGACCCAATGCTGGTTGACCTTTTTTTTCAAGCTAGTGCCACGTAGGTCGAAAAGGAGTAGAAAATCACATACATAATTTTAAAAATACCCCCCTTAACTTATTTTATAAGTAATTTTCTACTCCTTTTCGGCCTACATGGCACTAGCTTGAAAAAAAATTCGTTGGGCCCACAAGATAGTGCTACGAAGGCCGAAAAGGGATAGAAAATTATTAATAAAATAAGTTCAGGGGGTAATAGGACCTTAGTATAGTACAAGTGTGTCTCTGAAACTTCGGGCATAGGTTAAGAGGGTATTTGTGCATTATCCCTTAGTAATACCTATAACTTCCTACTTTATACCTTAATAACCCCCAATTACTTAATGTTTAAATTTGTGACATCTTAAAAGCACATAAAAAAAATAAAATTCTAACCAAATATAATTATGTTTAGCTTAATTGTCCTCTACTTTAATCTTGTAATGCAAAACCTATTTACAAACACTGCTTTGTGCAATTATTTTTATTTCTAATAAGAATGATACAAAATAAGCTATACAAAAGAGAATAATTGATTTATTTTTTTGCGTGAAATTATAAGAGCAAGATCATTAATAAAAGTCAGAGTAAAAACGACTCTTGAAAACATTAAAATGTATTTGTAGATACACTTAGCGACGGGAGATAATAAAAATTATTATGAAATTACTTTTAAATTTTTAATAAAATATGAATCATGAAAAATATAATAAAAATTAATTAAGAGAATTCATTTTAAACATTTTGCATAAATTAATAAAAAGCTAAAGACAAGCTAACTTGAATATGTTAAGATACGATGCTAATTGTTACTGTTTTAAAAAAATATAAATTAGTAAAAATACTAAAAACGAGCAAACTTGATTCTCTTAATTACGGTGCTAATCATTAGTGATTTCTTAATGGAAATAAACAAGCAAAGAGTAAAAAAATGAAAAAATAAAATAAGAAAAAGGAGGAGACTAAAAAAACAGCATTGAAATAAATTTTAAAAAAACGTAGAATTATAGAAGATAATTTATCAAGAAAAAAATTAATACAAATAATTATTTCAAATATACTTATTACTTAACCCTTCATCCTCTATTATAATGATTCTAAAAATTTACTTAACTTTTTCTCCTGCACTTTAATTATATAAAAATATCATTTATCGTTAATAATTATAAATAATTATATTATTTGTGAATTTTTTTTTTTATATTTACCTTATTTAGAAAAAAATTCAAAAGTCTGATTATAAGCTTTTATTAAATATTATAAGATTCTTTTTTTTTAATCTTTACATAAAAAACTTTTATCATTCATTTATAATTGTTTATTTATCACTTATTTATTATGTATTTTAAAAACAATATATTATTTTTATGTTAATTTTATATCACTAAAAATCAGTTTACCGAAGTAAAATCATGTATCACCCATTTCCTTCCAAAGAATCAACATATAGAGAGAAAACTTTAAATTTTAATATACAAATATTGAAGTACTTTTTTAAGTCTTCAAATTATAGTTAGCTTATCTATTACAAATAATTTTTCATATTTCGAAGACTGTTTTTAGATTTGTTACTATTTAATTCTTTTGATATTTTTTAAAAAATTTAAAAGACTAAAATTTTCACTTTAAATTTTTAACAAAATATAAAAGTTTACGATATTTAATTTTGAGAACTCATTAAAATGGATAATAAAGTCATAAGTTCTTAATTATATATTATAACTAACATAAAAGAATAAGTACTATTCAACCAAGAAAAGTATAGATATTTGACCAGGATATTTATTTTTTTGATAAAATCAATTCATGAATTGAGTTGAAATTACAAATCTAAATAATAAAATCTATCAGCTAATCTATTTCAATTTGAAAATTAAAAAAAATAACAACTTTTATACATCGCACATAACACAGCTAAGTTTACTAGTTTAATAAATAAATGATAAATACCATGAAACTAGGGGGTAAAGGGATAATAAATGTATCCTACTATTTTCATGCAAATAATGAATTATGGAGAAACCCAAATATTTGAAAATCTTTTCGAAGTTATTTGCAGTTGCATTAGACATGAGTGCTTTCTAATACGCGAAGAAAAACAAGTTAATGGACATGATTGATTACACTTTGAGAAAATATCAAAATAAGTTAATTGCTCATTCAACTATCGTAAACTCTTGTAGTATCAAACTCTCTATAAAATAACTTGGGTTTATTTTGTAGTATCAATAAAGTTACTCAAATAAGATTTATTTATCTTCAAAGCTACTATAGCTTAAAAAAAAAAAAAGAGATTTACATAAACTGTCCCCAGATTTTGTAGCACCTCTTTTATGGTAATGCTCGTCTTTTTTTCCTTTTTTTTTTATGACAATCTGTTGAACTTAATTATTATTATTATTATTATTATTATATAAATTTAGGGCGGAAAATATTTACACCCCAACTTTACTTTAAAAACCGAAATGTCCTCTCAATTTTGAGAAATAGTCATTTCAACTTAGAAGAGGCTTGTAGCCATATCAAAAGTCAATAAACTGATTGTTAACAAACATCAATTTAATAATTTTGTTTTAGTAGTAATGGGTGTTATGTTCTTTTCACGACTTGTGTTACTATTTTAGTGGAAATATTCTGTTAAATATTTGCCTATCTATAGGATTCTGAACCAGCTTTTGTGTTCCTTTTAGAATTGTGTTACGTTCTTTTTCCTATTTTACGCTATGTTTGTATCTTTGTCTGATATACCCCTCAACTTTGTCATTTGGAACTGATATACCCCTCGTTATAAAAGTGGCTCATATACNAATAAGATTTATTTATCTTCAAAGCTACTATAGCTTAAAAAAAAAAAAAGAGATTTACATAAACTGTCCCCAGATTTTGTAGCACCTCTTTTATGGTAATGCTCGTCTTTTTTTCCTTTTTTTTTTATGACAATCTGTTGAACTTAATTATTATTATTATTATTATTATTATATAAATTTAGGGCGGAAAATATTTACACCCCAACTTTACTTTAAAAACCGAAATGTCCTCTCAATTTTGAGAAATAGTCATTTCAACTTAGAAGAGGCTTGTAGCCATATCAAAAGTCAATAAACTGATTGTTAACAAACATCAATTTAATAATTTTGTTTTAGTAGTAATGGGTGTTATGTTCTTTTCACGACTTGTGTTACTATTTTAGTGGAAATATTCTGTTAAATATTTGCCTATCTATAGGATTCTGAACCAGCTTTTGTGTTCCTTTTAGAATTGTGTTACGTTCTTTTTCCTATTTTACGCTATGTTTGTATCTTTGTCTGATATACCCCTCAACTTTGTCATTTGGAACTGATATACCCCTCGTTATAAAAGTGGCTCATATACGCCCTTACCGTTATACAAACGGCTCACATATACCTCTGCCGTTACAAAATGGCTCACATATACCCTTCATTTAAAGGAAGTTAAAAAATTAGTTTTAAATTTATATTTGTTACTTCTAATTTTTTTAAAAAAAATATTTAGGGGTATATATGATTCTTCTATCAAAGTTCAAGGTATATTTTAATTTTTTTCATGCATAAATTATTTTTTGACTTCTTTTATTATAATTATTTGAATTTCTTATTCTTATTTTGTTTTTTCTTTCATTCCTTAGTTTAAAGAAAAAAAATTAAAACTATTTTTTTTGTGTGTATTGTAATTTAATTTCGTATTTGAAGAAAAAATTTGGTCATCTACAATAAGTTTTACAAAAATATTAGTGAAACATAAATAAATTTGATTATCAAAATAATAATTATAAATTAGTCATTGAAATAAAAAAAAGTCGAAAAAAATATGTTTGACGAGGATTAAATTTACTCATATGGGATTATATTTTTTAGCAAAAAAATAATAAAAATTTAGATTAAAATTATTTTTTTTTCATTTCCGTTATAGGAAAAGGGTATATGTGAGCTATTTGTTTACAAGTAGGGGTATATATGAGCCACTTTCACAACAAGGGGTGTATCAGCTCTAAATAACAAAGTTGAAGGGTATATCAAACCCTTTTCTATAATATTTATTTTGATTGTCATTTAAAATGTATTGTATTGTATTGTATTGTTATACCTATAATGTTTATTTTCATTGTTACTTAATTTATTTTTCAATTATATATTTACATAATATTTTAAAATATTATTTTACCCTTTATCTTAATTATTTGAATCTAGTCAAGCCTCTTACCTTAGAATAATTAGGATATTTTAGTAAATTTATAAATTAAATACAGTATGATACGATCAAATCAAACAATTAAAATATTATTAAACAACAAAAAACAATACAGTCTACCCAAACATTATATCTATCATACAATATAGTACAGTAAAATACAATACTATATAATACATTATGAAATAATGGGTAACAATGATACAAACAAAGTGTTACTAGTACATCGAAGCCTTAGAGAGCCGCTGGACTCCAGACAAGCCGTTACGAGATCGTAGCACTAGAATGGTTTGCTACTTGGGATTGAGTCTCTCTTCCTCCAGGAAAGGCTCAAGAGTACACTGAGTTAGGCGAGATCAAGATTGACATATTAGCGAAAATATTCGTATTTTTACCTATATATAGGATTATGAACATTTTCTTATTTTCTTTTTAAAGAAGCAAGTATAGGACGCTAAACTTGAAGAAACGGAGTTGCGATTACCAAATAATCTATGGACGAGTAACCCATCACCTCCTTCCCATCTTAGCCCTATTTGTAAGATAACAATCTCTAATCTCTATCTCTATTTGTGCTTATTCTCTGTTTGTGTAAAGTGTACGAGAGGATTGATCATTCTGGTTTTTTTTTTTTTTTTGAAAATTTGGTATTGTTATTAGTTTCCGACTCCAATTCACAAGTGGAACCTGCCTAATTTGCCGAAGAATTTGGTTAAAGGTAAATTTATTCTGCTAATTCATTTGGAAATAATGAACGTGCATTACGAACAAAAAACTGGAGGAAGTACTATTAGCTTGATAAAACTCTATTTGAGCAATGAAATAATGTTATTTTTCGGATTTTTGTGAGGCAAACATAAGTGCGATCATTTCAGGTCTTGAGAAATGTTGATTTAATATCAATCTTTTTTTGTGATTTTGGTTTATGCATGTCTGCTTGAAGGAAGTACTTGTGAAGTTGAGGAATTATGTGTGTATGATATATTTAAGTTGAGTGCCCCAATTTCAATTTTTTAGCTAAAAAGAATTTTAAGAAGTGTTAGCTATGTATTTGATAACAAAGATCTCATTCCAATGACATTTCTTTCGAGCCAGTACTCGAAACATGATTTATATGTAGTACATGAACAACTAGTTTACGTGGTGTTCATATAGACCCATAGAAACTTGGGTATTGGCATCTTTTTAATAATTAAGTTGGTTATCGATATTATGATATAGAAATATTTTTCTGAAGATATACACTAATAAAAAGATAAATATATTGTGATAACTACTATGAAATTTGGAGTAAAATGATGATAAATGTATGAATGGGATAACCTAAATATTTGAAATATAAGTTATTTGCAGTGGCATTAGACATAAGTGCTTTCAGTGTAAATTTAGGACTCCTTAGCTTTTGTCTCAATTGATGTCCATCAAGTGCATTTTGCAGCTTGATTATCTCGATAATTTGTGGTTTGTTGGGTCACCGCAAAGTGGTAAGCTTAGCCGAAAATCGTTTATAAGATAGATGGTAAACCTTCCTCTAGAAATATACATATATATTGAAACAAGAATAGGGTTCCTCTAGAAAATATTTCATGGTATGTGTAAAGTGCAACTTCTTGTTTTATAGGGAGCCTTAGGATGAGGATTTCTTTTTGTGCTATCGTTTCTCTTATCTGTTTGGCTCTTTTCATGCCGGTGTCACTATTCCAAATGCTTTATAATACGAAGTAACTTTGAATTTGCAGTGCGATGATATGTCAGGAATGCAGTTGAGTGGAAACAAGGTCAGAAAGCTGGAGTTCTTGTTGGCAGATGCTGTGGCACAGGGCGCTGACTGCATAGTGACTATAGGTAGCATACAAAGTAATCACTGTCGTGCTACTGCTGTCGCTTCATCTTACGCACTTCACAGGTATACTATAATTGCTCTCTTCGTATTCTGTTACCTCAAAGGACTTTCTTCTTTTTGTGTAAATAGGAGGGTATAGAGGATGCGTTTTTAGATTTTATAAGATCCTTTTAGGTTTCTGTGTAGCAAGTTTTTATCTTATCTTTGAGCCAACTGTAAATCTCTTTCGATGGTAGCCAACATCTCCGATGAAGAATACAACATTACCTTTATCAAAAAATATATTCTGTTTGATTCATACATTTTCTGCAAGTCACATCTTCCTGTTTATGTGAATAACTTCTTTAGTTATGTCACAGTTACTTGTGGATAAAGATCCTGGATTAACAGGGAACCTCCTTATTGACCATTTGGTTGGAGCGCACATTGATCTCGTTTCAAAAGAAGAATATGCAAAAGTTGGCGTTGAGGTCTGTACTTTCTTCCTCGTAATTTCACATTCATCCTCTTGTGTTTCTAATGCTTTAAGTTTTAAGCTTTCTTTCTATCTTTCCGCTGCTTGCACTAGGAGACTTTTGATGTACAGGTAATTTGATGCTGCAAAGAGACTTTCTGAAGATGTTTGATTATATTATAGATCAGATTACAAAGCTGCGCACCCTGTTCAAATATAATATGTACTAGTTGAATCATCTTTTTATGGAGTGCGTGTGTATATCTTACTGGAAATCAAGCGATAGACCACCTACTCCCTCTGACCCACTTTATATGACTTACTTTTCTTTTTAGTCGGTCCAAAAAAGAATGACACATTTTTATATTAAGTAACAATCTTTAAAATGCTCATTTTACCCTTTAATGAAATGATTTATAGTCAGCGAATATCTGAAGTGGTGTTGCCCTCCAATTTTGTGACGCGTTCCTGATTTTCCTAGTGGAACTAGTATCTGAACTTTGGCCTATTTTCAGTTGTATTGTCTGTCTATTTCAAGTAGCTTAAGCTGATAGGCTTTATTATTATGGTACTGATTATAATGTGTGTTATGCTACAGGCTCTTATCAAAATATTGAAAGAAAAGCTGTTAAATGAAGGGAGAAAGCCGTATGTCATCGCTGTTAAATGAAGGGAGAAAGCCGTATGTCATCCCCGTTGGTGGATCCTATTCTCTAGGAACCTGGTGAGGCTCATTTTGTTATGCCACATCTTGTTCCTTCTGCTGATAAAGTCTAAACCTACTTCATTTCTTCTTGCTAATTTCCAGTACTTCGCTTGCACCTTGATATATGTTTGGACATTTGGATTTTTGTGTGATTGATAATAACCTTCAATTTCTGAGTTTAGAGTACCCTATACAGCCTCTGAACTCATTGCATCTTGCCTTAATCTGAAATGAATACGTAGCCCATTCCCTATTCATTGTGAATTCTTCACTAGCAAATATATTTTCCATCTTGTGCCCCCAAATCGAGCCATAGAGTGCAGTCTTATCTGGTTTGGTGCAAGCATTGAATTCACTTATTTTATTCGCTCTCATCTGCTGTTTTGTGTCTCACAATGACACTTATATTTGGATGACTATTTTGGTTTCTATTGAAACTGGCTGTTAATTTTTGAACTCCAGTGAGGCTTAACCCTGTGTAGAAAGTTTGAAGTTAATCAACCATTTCAAGTTCTTCTTACCAGCTGAAACCCTCTATGTAGTCGGTTGGCCTCTTGGTATTGAATAGTCAAATAACGTTATGGATTATGGCATTAGCATTCTTCAGCCTTTTCTTTTGATCGGTAGTTGATATTCCTTTACAACATAAATGTGATAGCACTAGGGTAGCCAAGGATGACTCATTTTCTTGTTTGACAGAGCAATAAGCTGTTCAGAAGCTAGTAGTAGATGCCAAGGGTTGTACCTTCTATATGCCAATGTTTATACCATCACTAATAGACTTATAATACATTATTAAAGAAAAAGATACAATGTGTCATCAGCATTATTAGTTGAATAACCAAGGCTTCAACCCTTTATTTTGTTAGGAAGTTCCTCAAAGGCCTATACTTTATTAAAGCATGTCGAATGAATAGTCTGATCTTGACCCAGCTGCCCCCTCTTAGCGGGGTCTTGTACCGAGTTATGCTCTGACCCTCAGTTGCCATCATTATGTAATGGAGAGTGATGTTATACATTATGATTTACTGCACAGCTGAGAAATTTTTATTCTAGATATTTGCCCTACTAGCTTCAGGAAGGAATACAAAAGCTGTCACCATTTTGCTAAGCGTGACTATTTTCTCAGGGGCTATATTGAGGCTGTCAGGGAATTGGAGCAACAACTTCAGCACTTGAGCATTGAACAAAAATTCGACGACATTGTTGTAGCTTGTGGCAGGTTTGCGCCTCTTCTGCATAATTTTATAATAGTATGCTATAAACGAGCTTGTTGCATTTCAAATTGTTCATGCCTGGAATTAAATGCAAGATATGCTGAAAATATGGTTGAGAAGTTTGTCCCAAAATAAAAAGGAATATACTATGAACATAGAGAATGATCGAGACTCGTCCTGTTACTAAGGAACATTATACTCATTACTCAATTTGACCCATACTGTTACTAAGGAACATTATATTCATTACTCAATTTGACCCATGATATGCCTAATCTTTGCTTGACTTCTGTTAGACACACATACTCTCTCTCTCTCTCTCTCTCTTGTTTGTTACTTTTATTACTGAGTGTTGCTCTGATAGTTGTTCTTTAATACATCAACGCATGCCAGTTTCTCTGATATATGTTTTGAGTATGTTTTTCTGTGGCGGAGTTTTGGATTTTCAATATATTCTCCCTGGACACTAGTTCTATCACTTTTTTTAGGCTACAACCAAGTTTTCGGTGCCTCCTAGTAACCTGTTTTCCTATCAAAGCATATCATTTGAAATCTCTATCTTTATTAAGCTATTGCCGCTAAAAGTACTTGTTAATACATTTTATTGATTGAACCTGAAGACGTTTTTTTTTTGCATTATAGATGCCTCAGTTGTGTATCCCTAGTAGAATTTCCGTTATTCTATGTTTACTTTTCTTCAAGAATGAGTAACTTCAACTTCCTAAAAATGATTTTTTCTTTGTGCCTGGAATTACATTATGGTGAAAGTCATGATTTAATTATCTTTCAGTGTTTTAACCTCAGTGTTATGTCTCAATGGTTTCCAGTGGGGGTACAGTCGCTGGTTTGTCAATTGCATCCATGCTCAGTGGCTTAAGCAAAAGTAAACTGCTTGTCTTTTTTTTAAATTGCTCCCATCTTCACAAAATATAACTGTCACTAATAACTGTTTTTGATTTGTAGATTAATGCATTTTGTGTCTGTGACGATCCGGATCACTTTTATGAATTTGTTCAAGGCCTACTTGACGGAATTACTGCAGGAGTTAGCTCCCGTGATATTGTTAGCATCGAAACTGTAAGGACTCATGGTTCCATTTCATTGAGTCACTCACTTCTTGTTGTTCAATAACTATTGAGATACTAATTAATGATAAAAACAATGTGACATCAACTGTTGGTTGTAAGTCATGGATATTTTGTTATTTTTTATCTGTAAATGTTCTCTCTTCCCATGTTACACATCTTACATAGCTTATGATTTTTAATGTAAATGGCAATGCTCAAATTTTTTTAAAAAAAGCTTATTTCTGAAAGACCTTCATGACCGAAATCTTTGATGGATATTTTACCTGTTACCGAAATCTTATCATAAGTCATTCATGTTCAGACTCCAGATCCATGTTCAGGAGGAAATTATGGATGTAGTTCCGTATATGAAATTTTAGTATATTTCTCTAAGGAACCTCTTGGTATCAACTATTCTTGTCTTTGCACTTTGGTATTTTAACAGGTAAAAGGCCTTGGGTATGCTATGAGCACCGCTGATGAGCTTAAATTTGTGAAGCAAGTTGCTGAAACCACAGGTGTTATTCTTGACCCTGTCTACAGGTATGGCCAATTGTGCCTTCTCATTTTTTTACATCATGGCATGTCAGCTTTCCACGACTGCACACAGAATTTGTCTGGATTATGTAAAGCGTATTTGCATTAACATGTTCTCCAGTCTTAGAAACTGCCTATTCTTATAAGCTATGTTGTGTGGACTCTCCAAATATGTTGTCACACCCTTGTCGGATACTCCAAAAACTACCGTCATCATATTTAAAGAATCTGAGCAGTATAACTTATGAATGCACCAAATTTTGAAGAGTTCGTAGAATAATATGTTCACTATAAAATCTGTAATAGTATAATCCTGTGTTATTTACATTAATAAATAAAAATAAAATACTAGAATCCTTAACATAAACTTCTTCTTTGGTTGAAGATAACAAAGCTATAGAAAACGAATACAGTTTTTTATTTGATTCTGAAACAAGGTGATTGATATTGATGTTGTAAACTTAGCTGTATGGAAGTCTGTTTTAAGACTGACTAGGTTCCAAATGAAGTTAAGGTCTTTAGTCTTTTGATCTACAAATGTTTTCGAGTTTTTCCAACATCTAGACTAGAAAACTGAACCTTGCACTTGAACTCGAGACATGATTGATGTACAACTCAAACTACTCATATTGATTTCTCGAGGATACTTTATTCACACATTGATCTTCTGATTGTTAATTCTCACACAGTGGTAAAGCAGCTTATGGGACTGATGAAAGACACGAGTGAGAATCCAAAAAAGTGGGAGGGAAGAAAGGCTCTATTCATACACACAGGTGGGCTACTAGGTTTGTATTCAATGAATCTATCTCTAGACAGGACGGCATTGGTAAAATGTTCTGACATTGACGAAAAAGGTGATAGCAATTATGTTAGTCATTTATCAACGCGTACAAGATTAAAAATCAAATTCCAAACATTTCTAGATTCAGATGAACAAAAAAAAGATGTTTTCTGCCTACATCCAAGACTAGTTGAGTTATGGATGCATAGATAGTCTTGTGCTCCCCTCGATCATTTCATTGTATCCATGTTACTGTTACTACTCACTAGCACATGTATAACTTTTCTTTTTTCTGCTTTCCTAGAATTTGAACTTGTGTTCCCTTTCATTCAATATTTTGCTTGAATAATTGGATTGTAAGTGGAGTTTTTGCCATCACATCAACTAAAAAATCTGGTTAAACTATGTTATCTCTAGACTCTACGTATTAGTGGAATCTAGTGTAGAAAATAAAGCCAAAGGACTATGGCCCAGTGGCGTCTCTAGAACCACCACTGGGGGCCAAAACATCTACTCAAAGGAATTCATATTCATTTTAATTACTACCATTCCCACTTTGGATATTGGCACCATCACAATTCAATTCTTAAACTGATTCTGCAAATTGTTTACGTGTGGTAAAGAGTAAATAATTTCATTGGTTTAAAACCATATATGTTTATTTTGTAATAGACAAAGCCAATCAAAATCAAATCAGGCTAATTTGACAATTGAACTTTATCAAAAGAATTTTAAATAACAAAAAAATAAAAACATTTAAAATATCTCAAATCTACAACGTCAGCTATGTGTAGAGAATATTAAATGCAACAGGTAAGGGAACTTCCCATTTCCCAACCGCCACATCGCACTACGTGTCATTTATCCCTCTCCTCTGTTACTCTTATTTATCCCCCATTTTCTCCTCTGATCAATCGAAACAAAAAAGATTGTAAAAAAAAAATGGTGTTAACAACGACGTCGATAAGAGAGTCAGAAGAGAGCTTGCACTGTACATTTGCATCAAGATATGTACAGGAACCTTTACCTAAGTTCAAAATCCCTAAAAAATCCATGCCGAAGGAAGCAGCTTATCAGATTGTAAACGACGAGCTTATGTTGGATGGTAACCCCAGGTTGAATTTAGCTTCCTTTGTTAGCACGTGGATGGAGCCCGAGTGCGATAAGCTCATCATGTCATCCATTAATAAAAACTATGTCGACATGGATGAGTATCCTGTCACCACTGAACTTCAAGTCAGTACTTATTGCTTCCTCCCTCAATTTCCTGTCATAAATGACTTTCTGAAATAATTATTATTAGTTGAGTGACTTTTTTGTCGATTTTCTGAGATTTAAAAACTATTAATTAATTGTTCTTGGGAGTAAAATAAGAAATTTTAACTTCAAATTGCTATTCAGCAGAAAGGTATTCTATTGACATATTTGATGGGCATAGGAGCTTACTTTAATATAGGCAGAGAATAACAGGAGAAAATTATAATCAGAAAACTTTCTGATAGTCCAAATCGTTAGCTAAGATCGGAAGATTTAACTAAGAGGTGGAGAACTTGTTTATGAAAGATACTGAAATATTTGGGTTTGTTACAGATGTACAATATCATACCTTTTTTATATTGGTTCTAGATACTACAAAATCTACAATTCTCTACGAATATCTAATCTAGTAACATTATATTATATTCTAGAATATCTATATATTTCTACAAGATATTTATCCAAGTGATTACTCTAGAAACATTCCTAAAAATCTAGGGTTTTTTGTAGTTCCAAAAAAATCAACTTTATAATTTCGCAAGATCAATGTACTGAGATGATTAGATCATTTATTAATTAAGTAATTATAGATTTATTAATTAAGTAAGTATAGATAAATCTCTGGATGAAGATTAGTTGATAATCTGTATAAGTTGAAATTAACTTGGTAGATCTATAAACTAGACAGTGTATACTTGAGTATGTCTATGCGATTTGGATTGAGAGGAATCACAGAATCTTCGAGAAGGAAGGCAGAACTTGGGGATCTCTAGCCAGGGAGATTGCTTATATTAGCTGTGTCCAGAAAACTGTGCAAGCCATTCACTTTTTAGATTGCTAGCTTAGTTTTCCTCTTTTCTGGTTGTCTCTGTTTTTTTTAGAATAGCAAGTTGGGTCATTTTCTTAATGTTACTAGAAAAATATTGAGGTAAAAAATTATTGATTAATACAATTTTGTTGGTTACCAAAAAAAAATTGAGTCCTTTTCTTAATGTTAATAGAAAAATATTGGGTAAAAAATTAGTTTGATGCCACATCAATGTGTAGATATAGTTCAATGATTTTGGATTGAAGTAATTGAAACGTAAACAACCTCTCTACTTGACCCGAGGGTCTATCAAAAACAGACCTGCGGGATTATACTAGGTATGTTGTTGAATGAAATTAAAATTTTGGAGTTGCAAAATTGAAATAGTACCATATAATTATGGAGAAAGGAGATGAAATTTATGTTTTTGGGTAGATGCTGTTGATACTTGGAGTGATTTGGTTTTGTGCTGCAGAATAGATCTGTTAACATGTTAGCACATCTTTTCCATGCCCCGGTTGGTGATGATGAGACTGCAGTTGGAGTTGGTACAGTGGGTTCATCAGAGGCAATAATGCTTGCTGGCCTTGCTTTCAAACGCAAATGGCAATCAAAAAGAAAAGCAGAAGGCAAACCTTTCGATAAGCCTAATATAGTCACTGGAGCTAATGTGCAGGTGAATCAGACTTCCAGTCAACTTTGCAGCGTCTTGCTTATACTGTAAATGAACTGTGAACATGAATCCTAGTCTTGTAACATGTGGTGATATTGTTGACAATTGCAGTCTGTTACTTACAAGTGACTAAATCTGATCAGATGGAAGTAGATATCTTTTAAACAAATGTTCTGTCAATTGTCAAAACCAGTCCCTTAATCACCCTTTTGGAGCAAGTTTACTAGAATCTTGTTAGTCTTGTATAATTGTCTGATTACTAAAGTTTGGTTTCTCTGCTATCTGTTGTTTTCGATTCTGCTGAAACTTTTCTGTTTAAATTATGGGGTATAGGTCTGCTGGGAAAAATTTGCAAGGTATTTTGAGGTTGAGTTGAAGGAGGTGAAACTAAAAGAAGGATACTATGTAATGGACCCTGCCAAAGCAGTAGAGATAGTGGATGAGAATACAATATGTGTTGCTGCAATCCTTGGTTCTACTCTGACTGGGGAGTTTGAGGATGTGAAGCTCCTAAACGAGCTCCTTACAAAAAAGAACAAGGAAACCGGATGGGAGACACCGATTCATGTCGATGCTGCGAGTGGAGGATTTATTGCTCCTTTCCTCTGGCCAGATCTTGAATGGGATTTCCGTTTGCCTCTAGTGAAAAGTATAAACGTCAGTGGTCACAAGTATGGCCTTGTATATGCTGGTGTCGGTTGGGTGATATGGCGGAGCAAGGAAGACTTGCCCGATGAACTCGTCTTTCATATAAACTACCTTGGGTCTGATCAGCCTACTTTTACTCTCAACTTCTCTAAAGGTAATATCAAGTGCACTTACAAATTTCCATGTAGTGAAAGAAAATAAGCTATGATTTGTCACTCAGAAGCAATTTTTAATTCCTATTGGAGATCTCATGTTGATGTTAGCTTTAATACTGTCTCCCAATTTCAGGTTCCTATCAAATAATTGCGCAGTATTATCAGTTAATAAGACTTGGCTTTGAGGTAATTATCGATATCATATTCGAGACGACTCTGTGTTTCTTCAAGTCTGAACAACAATTGCCTGGATTATGTTATTTAATATAAGTCGACAGCTGCCTTTTGCAGATAGATTGTGTACAATAGACCCTTGTGGTCCGGCCTTCTCCGGATCCTGCATGTAGCGGGAGCTTTAATAAACGGGGCTGTCCTTTTTTTCTACACTGCCCTTTTTCTATCATTTGTTAATATAAGTCGAAAGCTGAGACTCTTCAGGGGCATTTTTTTAGATCTTATGTCGTGCTTGCTATGATTATGCAGAACGCCTTTGAATTTAGAACACATTTTACCCAAAAGAGTTATGGAGTAAAACAGTGGAATATTTAAATGATGTTTGTCAACAGCTATTTTCCTTCTGAATTCTGAGGTGGTTGATAAATCATTTTGTGCAACAAAGTAAATCTGACATTAATCGTATTGATTAAGCATGATATAAATGATTTACACTTTTGTTTCTTGTCTGCAAGGGTTATAAGGACGTCATGGAGAATTGCTTATCAAATGCAAAAGTACTAACAGAGGGAATCACAAAAATGGGGCGGTTCGATATTGTCTCTAAGGATGTGGGTGTTCCTGTTGTAGCATTTTCTCTCAGGGACAGCAGCAAATATACGGTATTTGAAGTATCTGAGCATCTCAGAAGATATGGATGGATCGTCCCTGCATACACAATGCCACCGGATGCTGAACACATTGCTGTGCTGCGGGTTGTCATTAGAGAGGATTTCAGCCACAGCCTAGCTGAGAGACTTGTTTCCGACATTGAGAAAATTCTGTCAGAGTTGGACACACAGCCTCCTCGTTTGCCCACCAAAGCTGTCCGCGTCACTGCTGAGGAAGTGCGTAATGACAAGGGTGATGGGTTTCATCAGTTTCACATGGATACTGTAGAGACTCAGAAAGACATTATCAAACATTGGAGGAAAATAGCAGGGAAGAAGACCAGCGGAGTCTGCTAGGTCTGGCCACACTTGTTATCTGGGCTCCGCTTCCATCGCCATCCTGTAGTATGTATTACGTGTGTTGTTTCCATCTTATGTAGTAGTTGGTACTGTAATCTGTGTAAATGCTTTCATGATCTTGGCTCTGTATATGTTAAATAAGCACTGCATTTCAAGTTCCTGGAAGTATTTATGTATGAATCTATCCGGGCATAATTGGTAGAATGCCCTCTCTGCGTCATCTTTGAATTTCACGTGCAATAATATTTGAAATCTATAAATGATGTTTTTTCCTTGTGTTGAGTGGATGAGAAGTATTATAATTTTAGGAAGATATAGAGAAATGGAGAGTTTGGAGAGGTATATTGAAGCAGTTATTTTTATGTGATCTATAGGTCTTGAATTCAAACACGATTATGTGTCGAGTTGTTTTCGACACAAAAGATATTCTATTTCTAACTTAATTTTTAAATGAAAAGAGATTATTTCCATTTTGTTGACTGAAGGTGCTTTTTTGTGGCCTAGCTCAATTCAAAGCTAATTCGGAGCTATTCGAAACATACGTTATCAAACGTTGTTAGGTTATTATATTGAATCATAAATTACAAAATGTTGTTAGGATATTATATTCTGTAAGGATAGATTAAGAGTTATATTTGAACGGGTGAATATCATTCCACAACAGACTTAAGCGTATTAAATGAGACAAGAAATCCATAACCTCACTCCAAATATTATTATTCATTTGATTTTTCAACCATAGTTGGTTGTGTTTTCATGGCAACTCTCATCTTTCCCTATTTAAAAAGTATATACTCCGTATGTTTTAATTTATTTGTTTTAATTTCCTTTTAAGTTCTTTTGAAAAATATTAACTTTCTACGTTGTAATTCATTTGTTTTGATTTCCTTTTTAGTTCTTTTTTATAAAATCATCTTTTCCTTTTTTTTGATTTTTTTAATTTTAAATTTCAATCACATAAAATTAAAATTATTTTCATACATTCTTTACGTTTGTTAATTTAAAATTATGAAATTAAAAGATTTTCATATTTTTCTTATCTCAAAGTCAAAATAAAAAAATCAGATAAATTAATTGAGATAGACGAAAACAAAAGGAGGTACTATAGTATAGTGTATTGTCTTTAATATGAAAACATTATTCTTGTTGTGAAAAAGATCACATTGCAAGTCGGAGAATATCGTCATCAGAAAAAGGGATATTTTGTTTCCCGCCAAATTTGGCATCGACAAATACCTAAAACCAGTGCCCTCTCCCGCCCATACCGCCATTGATATCAGATCCAGAGATTCTTACAGCTTCACAAACTCTGAGAATTTCAAACGGAAAATCTGAAGAAGAAAAAATGAGCGGAGTTTTAAGAAACAAAGTACAGAGGAAGTTCAAGATGAGAGGTTACTCTCTCAAAGTTGAAGCTCTCTCCGAAGTCCTCTCTTTCCTTTCCCATTTCCCTTCCGATGCTTTCGACGACGCTCTTGAACTCCTTCTTGATGAGCTTCACCATCTTTCATGTCTGTATATTTCTAATTTTAATGGACACCCTTTTTGTTCTTTTGTAATTTGATTGTTATTTTATTAATTATTGTTTCTATTTGTTTGATTTGGGCAGTGAAGTCCTCGATTTTGGATAGGGAACCGGTGCATAAAGTGGTGAGCCTTTTATTGGAAGCAGATGCCGCCGTTGAAGAGAACCCTAGCTCAAGTTCTTCATCTGCTTCTGCCCTTAGGGTTATTGATACTTTTATCGTCCCTAAATTTAGATACGATCCTGTTAAGAAGTTCTTTCATGAGTATGCTATTCAACTCTTTTATCCATTTTCCCTAATTATTTTTATTCAATTTGTTGAGCGCCTTTATCCTGGTTGCAACTTTATGAATTTGGGTATAAGCAGTAAGTTATTTGTTCGTAGAAATGTTTGTTTTCTCGAATTCACTCATGAAGTTTACTTGATTTCTATCTGAGACCTCTAATATTATTTATAGCTAAGATATATGTACAATCTCTTACAGTCCCTTGCGAATCTGAAAATAAATAGCAAATACTTAGAGAATTTTTGGTTAATTTGAGTGCATATAAGTGAGCATAATCTAGACAATGTTACTGTATGACTTTAAAGAATTCAACTTTTCATTGGAATGTAACTAGAGTTCAAGACAAATTCTCCAAATGTTTAAGTTGACGTTTTTCAGGAATAGGCGTACTGAAAAGTTAGTTCTCTGTAGGAAATACTACTAGAAATATTCAACAGCAGAGATGATTGATTATAATTAACAAACTGAAATAGGGAAATTACAATGATAAAGCAATTTTGATAGAGAAGAGCAGAAGGAGATGACGAGATAGACAAGGCGGAGATGAGAAGCCAGAGAAGAAGGGATATGAGAGGGATTCTCACAGTAATTTGCATAGCCCTCATCATACTACGGAGCACTAGTTATAAACTAAATTTCTTCCGAACTTGTCCAGTAGCCTTTCAACACTCCTTTATCAACCTGGACCCGAACATAGTCTACCAATAGTTTGTTGGACCATTTCATCGTTTGACTCTTGTGTAATATTCTCGAGGCTCAATTACTTCAATTTGGTGTGGTCTTCTCATAATATTCTCTTTTGAACTGTTTTACAAATTGAGGCGGCTGAAACCTTTATTAGCGTTATAGTTTAATTATATTAACTATGATAGTATTTGTTCATAGCTTAGTAAGTAAGAAGAATCAGTTCTGAAATAATTAGATACAAAAACTTTCTGTGTATAATTTTGGAGCCTCCTATGCTTAGAATTTCAAGTTAAAAGAAGAATCCATTTTCTGTGTGTAGGCACACAGGGAGGCTTCCCATTCATGGTGATGCTTCTGCAAAAGCCACCTTATACAAGGATAGATTCCTCTTATTGTTTCAAAGGGTATCTCGTGATCCACGGTTTTCAACTCTTGCTTTTGATGCCTCTTCTTCTGATTATGGCAGCTGTGAGGTGAGCGGCAACAATGGTCCTAGTTTAGATTCACATCTCTTTAGATGGATTGCAGATCTATGGCTTTCAAGTTCCTGTTCAAATGATGCTCACGGTAGGAAATTGTTGTTTTGCAGATATCTCCCATTCAATCACTTGTTGGACGAGTAGGGAGAAGATGGATAATGGGAGTAATATCTCAGTTGGAGGATGGTCATTTCTACTTGGAAGACCTTACTGCAGCTGTTGAAGTAAATTTATCGAGTGCAATATCCTTTTCGATGTTTCATCTTATTTCATTGCTCATGATAGTTGATACAACAACAGGGATTAATATACTTGAGTCTGAGTAGTTAATGACTTCATTAGCAAGTTTTTCTCTTCTGATGTTGAACCATTACTGATGATTGTTCCTCTCTCTTTAGTTTTTTGGTTGTCTTAGAAACCTATTCACTTGCTTACATAAGCTATGGTTCTTTTCTAAAGCTGTTAGTTGCTTTTGCTTCTTGCATTTACTCCTGTAGTTAGTCTTAGTGTCTTCCAATTTCACTTCTTGTTTATGTTATTATTCCTTAAATGCGGTCCATCTTATAATAGAGTTATAGTACTAAAGCACATTGAATCTGCCCCCTCTTTGTTGATGGTAGTGTTCGAAAATTGTGTTCTTAGGTTTAACAGTATTGGAAGTTACATGTTGTGTTTCCATAACCTGCAGTACAAGATAACTACAGGTTTCTTTTTAGAAAATACAATTGTCTTGGCAGAAGGTGAAATGCAATTGGATGGTGTTTTCCAGGTCAATTCTTGTGCCGAATCTCTTCTTTGAAATACAAGTTTGAACTAGATAAATACTTGGGAAGAGGTTGATAAATCAACAGCAATTTCAATTTTCATACTTTGTGGTGCTTAGGCTTTAGCAGAATTTCATCAGTCTTCACTTTTAGTTTCTTATCAATATCTGACGAAGTAAACTATAGGAGAAGTTCTGCTTGTTTAGAACCGATTATATTCCTAATTCTACAAGTGAAGAATAAGACCAATAAAGCTTGCCAGTTGCCAAAGCTGATTCTGTGCATGCCAATTCACAATTCTCTCATGAAAAGCTTGCCAAATCTGTCGTGCTTTAATATATTTTTTATCCTGGTGTGACTTCAGAAATTAGCAACTTTAAGCAATTATTGTACCAAAAGTGATATAAGCCACCACATAGGATTCAATGTCAAATTGTTTGGCTGAGTTTTGAATATGGTAAAATTGTTGGTGGTTTAATTTATAACTAATTTGCTAAGATTATCTTGCAGGTCAGAACATGTGGTTTTCCTCCATTAGAGGACAGAGAAAAGTCCATGGCGTTTTTTTCCGGACTAGACTTCTTTGGTGGTGGTATTCTTACCAAAGAGGAAACTGTATCCTTTTTTACTTGGTTCAATAAGATGAAAATTGAAAATACCATGGCAGAACTATTCATGGTAGCTAAGAATGATTATGAAGCTTCCCTAACTTCCGTAATAGCTAAGGCTTGCAGAGCTGGAGAAAAATGCTGTGAATGATATGTTTGTTATACTATCTGATGTATGGCTGGACAATGAGGAGGTATATATGCTTCTTTTTTCTCTTTCTAACCCTCTATTCCTTCTTTTGATACGTTTGGACTAGTTATGGTTGCCTGATCCACCACTCTCCCCTATCCTTAGAGAAGACTTTGGGAAATCTGGAGACAATCCTCAATGGTTATGAAAATGTAGAGGTGGTTCCTTCTTTATTTGTCTTCATGGGAAACTTCTGCTCTCAGCCATTTAATCTTTCATTCAAGTCCATCTCCAGTCTCAGGCAAGTGCAAGTTTGAAATTTAGCTGTATTACTGCTACAAGTATTTGTTGATAAAGTAACTGACCAACAAACATAATATTCAGAGTTCAGTTTGGAAAGCTTGGGCAAATGATTGCATCGCACCAACGACTAAAAGAACATAGTCGATTTCTTTTTATCCCTGGTCCTGATGATGTAGGTGTGTTGATAAATCATCACAATTTGTCGTTTAAGCTTTTACCAACTCTAATAATAATGAGAAGTTTTCTCTTGTTTTTCCAGGTCCTTCAACAGCCTTACCCAGATGTACTTTGCCTAAATACCTAACTGAAGAATTTCAGAAATATGTTCCTAACGCAATATTCTCCAGTAACCCATGCAGGTATCCTTTGTTTGCTGCAAACTATTTTAAATTAAACGATGAGAGCTAAAGCTTTGAGCTTATTTTCAATTGTTTAACAAAAAGAAAACAAGTAATGCAGTGGTATAGTCACTGTTTAGTTCTTCCCTCATTTGCCCAATCTAAAGTAGCACAATCAGAATTTGTCATGCAGTCGCTCATGTTAACGTAGGACGCATTCTGGGTGCTTAGGTGCATGCCACAAAGGATTGCATCTTCTGCTGAAACATTAGCATATTATATTATAGATTAAATGATGCATTTTAACTCTTCATGTTGAAACAGAATCAAGTTTTATACCCAAGACATTGTTCTATTCCGCCATGATATGCTTTATAGAATGCGAAGATCGTGTCTGATACCTCCCTCAATGGAAGAAACCAGTGATCCATTTGAGCATGTAAATTGTCTTCATATTCTCAAAGTTTGGATTTTGTTTGGTATCATAGGTCGAAATTCAGGATATGCTCATGTTTTATTTTCCTTGCAGCTTGTTGCGACTATAATACATCAAAGCCATCTCTGCCCTCTCCCCTTGACGGTTCAACCCATTATCTGGAATTATGATCACGGTCTACACCTATATCCAACCCCGCATACGGTACTTTCCTCTTTCTTCTATAAAGAGATTTTTTCGAAATCAGAGTTTCTTCAAAATTTATATTCATCCATCAGATAAAGTAAACAATATGCATGTATAACTTCCTATTTAAAAGCTGTGATGCTAAATCATCAAAATATATCCTGAGCTTGATGAAATTATATTGCACTAGCAACTAAGTTGAAGTTTCAGATTTGATTTTACTTGAACAAACAGGTTTTTTTCCTAACACAGTAAGTCCGATAGTTTCCTGGCTATGTTGTCTGGACCCTCCTAAAATGCACATCTTTTTGAAAATTTGATTATACACCCAACAATATTTTTTGAAGAGCCCAAGGAGATATATGATTGCAGAATCATGACTAACGTCTGTGATTTTGTTTCACAATGTATCCCATGTGGTTAAATGGTTTTGTAGATTGTCTCAAGCTGAGAATATGTACTCTCTTTTTCTCATACTGTTATTGCCTGAGACTCTTTTTTTCATACTGTTATTGCCTGAGACTCATTTTTTCATACTGTTATTGCCTGAGACTCTTTTTTTCATACTGTTATTGCCTGAAACTGATAACAGGATATGCGCTTGAACTATAAGGGGTCGTTTGGTTGGGAACTAGTTATCCCCGGATAAACTATCCTGGGTTAGTTATCCTAGGATAACTTATCCCATCACTATGTTATAAATGGTGGGATAAGTTATCCCAAACATGTAAATCAAAACAAGACATCTAAATTTTATCCCAGGGCTATTTTTTTATCCCAAGACTATTTATGCTTGTTCCTAACACCAAACGAGCCCGAATTGATAAAGTTCGATTTGATATTTCCAAACAGATAGTGTTGGGGGACAAAAGTGAGCAGAAAGCTTTCAGATACACAGGAGTTACATGTTTTAATCCTGGTTCCTTTTCAAACGATGGCACATTTGTGGCATACCGGCCGTGCAATCAAGAAGTAGAATTATCAGCGTTGTAACTTGTTAGCATCAACTTCAAGCTGGCATCTTAGCTTAGTGATTAACTCTTTGGTGGCTAAGTTAGTCTTAATTCCCTTTCTGTGCCTTCATAGGATGGTTCTGTATATCAATTTATTGTCCTTGGTTATCTACTGCATTGTTAAGCTCGTAGTATACTCATTCTTACAGGTTGTAACTCATGTAAGATAATTTATAATCAGTTGATTTTCAAAAGTAAAAAATCTTGGACGGATGAGTACTTTTAATACAGCCTCTTTGCTATCTCAAGTTAAGGGGTAAGGCTGCCGTAGGATTATATTAGGTATGTTGTTGTAACATAAAATTGGATATCCAGATCCTCATTCAAGACACTATTTTGGTTCGATTTCTTCTTTTCTCCTTTGTGTTACAACAACAAATCCACTGAAATTCCACAAGGTAGAGTGTAGGCAGATTATATTGTGTTAGAATTTGAAATTTTAGTGTAGCTTGAATGTATGTAGCATAACTGGACATTATCAAATCAGTGAACATATTTGTGCAAAATGGCACAATATTCTTTCCTTTTGAGTAATTGAGAAGACTTTTTTTCACATATCTGTTAGGAGGGTCTGTTCTTGTTATGATTAATGTGTTGTGTTAGTCAAATGTGGATGCTACAAAATACCAAATGTTGTTATCATTGTGGAATTGTGAGATTATTGCACTAATTCACAATTATTTATGCCGAAAGATAAGATTATTTGTGTTAATGCTGTAGTTATTATAATATTTGTCCATATGCTATAATATCTTTTTACACTGATCACATGTGTATAACTCAAATTCTATTTAGACATGAGTTGAATAAACTACTAACAATTACCTAATCTTAGACAAATTTGATCTCATAGGACGTTGAAATTATTATTCAACAGCTACTTATTTCAGTATGTGTGTACTTTCATAGGTTTTAGCAATTGATTAGAAGTTCATCGGAGGCGTAGCATAAAATATCTCATCCTTGAATGTTATATTAAATTAATAAACTTCTCTTTGTTTGACTAAGCTTCATTCATAACAAAACTAGTGTGTAATAAGATTTGTAACGAAGTTTTAATATAATTAAAATGTTTATTTAAAGATTTTTATATACAGTGGTTTGTCAATTTCATTCATTCATTCATTGTTATCATCATTGTTATTATTATCAACTATCATTGTTGCCTATTATTTTCAATTATATATCAATTACTATCATCAACCACAACCATCATTACTGTCAATCACTATAATTAGTTGTTTTATCTTTAGCCGCCATTGTTACAACAATCACTCATCACCGCATACCAACCACCATTCTCAACCACAACAACGATTATTGGCCATTACAAATCATTTGTTGTCATTATCACTAGCCGTCATTTACCGTCATCATAACTAAACACCATTACAATAACTATCCATCTGACGATAAATATCGTCATTATCTACCAAACTGTCATTAACTATAACTATCATTTATCAACCATAGGCACAACACTATCACTACTAGCTACTACCCACATTCATCCATTAGTCAACATCATCCCGCTATTCACAACCATGCCGTTTGCCAACCATATATATAATATTCCGATTTCAATGTTTAAATCTCAACGTATATCTTAATAATCAAATATTTACTCAAATTTCAAATATTTAAATATTTTAATTTTAATGAAAACAAATGTGTCCTTTTAACACCAAAAAAAAAAAGCTAATTAATAGGATGTTGTAACAACTGACTAGCTATATCGTGACACAAAGATTACAAGAGTCTGGAGCCTAAAGGTATAAAATATTAACAAAAATTTTAAAACTGTATATAAAATTTTATATTAACCAAAACGATATAATCGCTGGAACAATAGTCATTTCCTCCGCCGGAAAAAGCAAAATCGCTGCTACTGTAGCGATTTTGCAAAATGTGATTTTTTTTTAAAAAAAAAAATTAAAGAAAAGTTTCATTTTTTTTAAAAAAAAATTTAAAGAAATTTTTCATTTTTTTTATAAAAAAAAATTTAAGAAAATCGCAGTGATTTTCTTGAATTTTTTTTTTTTAGGCAGCGATTTCCTTGATATTTATATTTTTCTTTAAAAAAAATGAAAATTGCTGCCTAGTTTCTTGAAATTATTTTTTTAAATCGTTGCCTAGGCACGATTTTTTTAAAAAAAAAATCACATTTTGCAAAATCGCTGCAGTAGCAGCGATTTTGCTTTTTCCGGCGGAGGAAATCGTTGTTGTTCTCGCGATTTTGCCGTTTTAATTAATATAAAATTTAATATATCATTTTAAATTTTTTATCAATATTTTATACCTTTAGGCTCCGAACTCAAGATTACAAGGGATTGCATAATTTATTTAGGAATTTGTTTCTCAGAATTAAGAATTTAGTATATTAGCTTAGAAAGTCAGTTACAATTAAAAATTTGGGGAAATAGAGTGGTAACCTACTGAAGGATAGAGAACAATATTATTTATATTATCAGTTGATACAAAACAGGATCTTTACTAGACATGTGTTAGGTACACAAAAGGAATGTATGTATCTATGCAAGTTATTAGAGTAAATGGTTCTATTTATCGTATCGATTATTGATTAAAATTAAATTAAATTTCAAATTTATAAAATCAAACCTAATTAAATAAAATTAAAAACCATTCATCTGGTTCAATTTTTTTAATTTATAACTAACTAATGAAAATTCATAATAGTGGCATGAAACAACTATTTTCAAATCATGAACATGAGGAATTGATAAAAATTCTCTCTATTATCACAACATGAATACATCTGAATTTTCTATCATTTTTCAATACTTCCCAACATATTTAATTTATAATACTTTAACATATTTAATTATAGAGCTTCCTCCATCTCATATGTTTCGTATTCACATCAGCAATATACCACTTTAAATGAAATGATCAATCCTTCGAACATCAAAATTGGTTATACACTAATAACAGATAGTATTAAATAAATAGTATAAAATAATATTAGTATTTACTGTGTACTAATCCTAGTCCTATTAGGATTAGTACTCCTTAATTCTAGTCCTATTAGGATTAGTACTCCCTCCTATATCTCCTATATATATCTCCCATGTATTCCCTTAACACTTGAATACAATCAATATTCCTTCATGGTATCAAGAGCCAGAAAACCTAGATCTTCTTTTCTCTAGTTTTTTTTTTTTTTTCTTTAGGGCACCGATTGTTCCCTCTCTTCTCTTGGGCGGCGGCAGCCATGACAACCGAGGTGGATCCTCTCGATTCACTTCCTTCTGGCGTTAAACTCCTTCTCAGGCATCTTCATGCCCTGATTCCCGAAAAATTATCAGACATAAATTACCCTACATGGAAAATCACCGTTCTTACAGCCCTTGAGGCTAATTACCTTCTCAAATACGTCGATGGAAGCACAGAACCGCCGCCGGCAGTCATCACCGCCACGGACAAATCAGAAAAAACCAATCCGGCCCATGCCGCCTGGAAAGCCGTGGATGGCCAGATCCGATCATGTTTGATTGCGGTCATCTCTCCCACGGTTCAGAAACACGTCCGATCCTACACAACTGCTTCAGCCCTGTGGACGGCCCTCGCAACACGCTATGCATCAATTTCCCACTCTCATATTTTTCAATTGCGTGATCGTCTCCACACAATTACCAAAGGCACGAAAACTATGGCGGAGTATTTAGACGAGGTCTCCACCATCATCACAGCCCTCGACACCGTGAACGAAATCATTCCCGAAAAAGATCTCGTCATGTGCGTCGTTCGGGGGCTCCCATCAGCTTACTCCTCCATTAAACAGGCGGTTCGCATCAGTCCAACGCCCGTTGACCTGGCTACTCTCTCCTCGTGGCTAAAAAGTGAAGAAATCAACGTGGATCTGGAGAGCAAACTTCTTCTCCGAGAAGCCGCTGTTATGGAGCCGGCCACCGCCCTCACCGCAAGCCAGAACTATCGCGGGGGGCGTGGTGGCGGCCGGCAGGGGAGCCGCGGCGGCTACGGCAGAAACAGCGGAGGCCGCGGGCGCGGCGGTCGGCAGGGCAGTCGTCCGCCGTACGACGGTCAGCAGCACGGCAGCAACAACAGCCTGCACTCCTTCGGCAGCGGCGGGCAGTCATCTTCCAGCGGCGGGCAGGGCACTTACGAGCGGGATCGTCCAACTTGTCAAATCTGTCAGAAAACAGGACACACCGCTGTTCGTTGCTGGTTTCGGTATGAGGAGAGCCGAAATAGTGATAACCGTGCCAATTATGCATCTCAAGCCGGCCCTTCCTCTGAATGGCTGTTGGATACTGGGGCCAACATGCACGTTACTTCTGATCTATCCAAGCTTAACGCTCCAAATCCATATCATGGCTCCAATGGTATTACTGTTGGCAACGGTGAGTCCCTTAATATTTCTCACACTGGCACGGGTACCATTAAAACCCCCACCGCTATCTTTCACCTAGGTAACCTTACCCACGTCCCTTCTATTAAATCCAATCTCCTTTCAGTTCACCAATTCACAAAAGACAATAATTGCTCACTCTTGTTCACCTCTAATGATTTTCAGAT
The DNA here is from genome assembly GCF_001406875.1 of Solanum pennellii. Classification (NCBI taxonomy): domain Eukaryota; kingdom Viridiplantae; phylum Streptophyta; class Magnoliopsida; order Solanales; family Solanaceae; genus Solanum; species Solanum pennellii. Next base: position 64,766,541 of record NC_028639.1, read on the forward strand.
CCTAGACAATACTACCAAGAGGGTGATTTTTCAGGGCCCCTGTGAGCATGGTCTGTACGTTCTTCCTGGCACAAGTTCGTCTGCCCACCCAGTTTCAGAAAGCGTTCCTGTGGCTCCGGTGGCTCTTTCGGCTGATGGCCACAGTCTGTTGTGGCACAGTCGTCTGGGTCACCCGTCTACTCAAATAATAAATTCTTTAATGTCTCAATTAGGTTTTTCTTCCATTCATGTAAACAATTGTGACTCCTGTTCAATTGCTAAATCTCATAAATTACCTTTTACTTTATCTGAGAAGCGTACAACTGCACCTTTTCAACTTATTCATTCTGACCTATGGGGTCCTACTGCTGTTCCTTCATTTGCTGGTTTTCGCTATTATATTTGTTTTGTGGATGATTTTACAAAATACACTTGGTTGTACCCACTAAAACACAAATCACAGGCATACACCACCTTTGTCACTTTTGAAAAAATGGTCAAAACACAATTCAATTCTCATGTTAAACTTTTTCGAAGTGACAATGGAAAGGAATATGTCAATAACATCTTTGGCCAGTTTCTGCAATCCCTGGGAATTATACATCAAACCTCCTGTCCATACACTCCCGAACAGAATGGGGTGGCTGAGCGTAAGCATCGCCATCTCATTGAAACGGTGGTTACTCTTCTACATCAATCTCATCTCCCTGTCTCCTTTTGGGTAGAAGCTCTAGCCACCGCAAACTACCTCATTAACAGAATGCCCAGTCACACTCTCTCCAACAAATCACCCTATCAACTCCTTTACCAAGAACTTCCCAATTATACCAACCTCCGCGTCTTTGGGTGTCTTGCCTACCCTTGGCTACGCCCTCATATTACTCACAAATTACAACCCCGATCCCGTCCTTGTATTTTTTTGGGCTATCATCCTACCTCCAAGGGTTATCGCTGTCTTGACCCACAAACTCATAAAGTCTACATATCTCGTCATGTCAAATTTGTCGAAAATGAGTTTCCCTACGAGTCTATTTCCTCCTCCACAAATACATCATTCATTGGCGTCCTTCCCCTTTTTCCAACATACTCACAGGGTCCCTCACCACCTTCCCCCACACCTCCACCCACTACCCAACCACCCCTCATCACCCCTTCGACCGTCACCCACAATACACCCGCAACCACCACCCACACTCACAACCAACCCGAACCACCCCATACCCACAACATCTCCAGCCCGATCCGTTTTGGGTCCTTCCCGGCCACCCCCGAATCACCACCGCCCGTGCCACCCCCCAATACTCATCCCATGTTAACCCGTGGCAAAGACGGTATCTTTAAACCCAAAACCTTTCAGGCTACCATACTACCAAATACACCCCTTCCCGATAGTGAACCAACAACCTACTCTGTTGCCTCAAAAAATGCTTATTGGCGTCATGCTATGGATGACGAGTTTAAGGCTTTGACTGATCAGAAAACTTGGGTTCTTGTACCTAAGCCCCATGGGCGGCACCCAGTGGGCTGTAAATGGGTGTACAAAATTAAACACAATGCGGATGGCAGTATTTCCAGGTACAAGGCTCGTTTGGTTGCTAAAGGCTACAATCAGGAGTATGGGCTTGATTACTCCGAGACATTCAGTCCTGTTATTCGGCAGGAAACCATTCGCCTGGTACTGTCACTCGCCGTGCGCAACAATTGGCTCATCAATCAGTTGGATGTTTCCAATGCTTTTCTTCATGGCATGCTTGATGAAACTATCTACATGACGCAACCACCGGGCTATGTTGATCCCCGCTTCCCTCAACATGTTTGCAAACTCCAGAAGTCTCTGTATGGGCTCAAGCAAGCCCCCCGTGCTTGGTACACACGTCTGAAAACGTTCCTCCAGGGACTCGGCTTCACGTGTTGCGTACACGACACGAGTCTGTTTACTCGACATTCATCACACGGTACAGTCATTCTTCTTGTCTATGTAGATGATATCATTATTACAGGCTCTACTGCAGCTCTCATTCAGGATGTCACTCGAGCTATGCATACTACCTTATACACCATATAATACATATAGAAATTAAAATTAAACTTAGAGGTGTTGTGTTTGGATATATCTTTAAAGAAATGAACTTTTAAAGGTGTTATTTAGTGCATATGAAATAAGTAGATCAAAATCAAATTAATGATTAAAAGGTATAAAATAAGTAAAAATTATTTATGAAAATTAAAATGAATATCATATCATATCATATATTTAAATAATTATAAAATTTATGTATACAAATTATCGGTTCAATTTGATTATTTTAGTAAAAATCAACTCAAACATTATGAAAGTTTTAAAATTTCAAACCAAATATAAGTTCTTTCGATCGATTTGGTTTGATTTTTTCGTGAACACCCTGCCCTAACATACTTCTACCTAACTTTCCAAAAACTAATTGTTCATTGAATTATTCACCTGAAACTAAAATGAAGTAACAGAAAAGTGCAATCTTGGAATTTAATGAAGATGATTGAATAACAAATTTATTTGTGTTACTTAAAACAAGAAGTATAAGTTTCTTAATGAGAATAGATAAATTAGGTCAGGTAGGTGTATACCTAATTTTAAATGTCAAGAGGGGGGGAATGGGAAAATAAAATTATTTAACTTGCAAATGGTTAAGCTGTTAGTTTTCAGTTAGCAATTTGCAGTTGAGAAACTTAATTGTGTAGCTTCAAATCCTATAAATTTTAATTCAGGTAAAAGAATGTGTAGAAAATGATATGATGAATTGAACAGACAAGCTAACATATTGATTAGGTGAACATGCTCATATAAGAAAAGAACAAAGCGGATGTTTGATCATGAAAATTTTTTTCTTTTTTATTTTCAGAGTTTCACTTTGAATAATTTTTAAATTTTATTTTTCACTTTTAAAAAAAATTATTATTTTTTTATTTTCACAACAAACATGATCAAACGCTTACTAAATGACAAAGAAAGTATAATTGCATGATTACATTGTTGTAAAGTCAATGTATATAGTATAATGGGAAAATGTGTATTCACTAATACGCACGGGATTTGTCACATAGGATGTGTATATTTACATAATTAATTTTATGATAGTAAATGAATGGTTAAAATTGTTAAAGAATGATAAAAAGTCCCACATTGGTGGTTAATGAGATGGGTGGACTTCTTATAATGCTTGGGCAATCCTCCACCCTTTAAGCTAGCTTTTGGGGTGTGAGTTAGGCCTAAGACCTGATTACAAAAAAATGACTTATTTTTAGTGATTTTTTGGCTTTTATGCTTTAAAATACATTTTTAAGATTCAAAAAAAAAACCAAAAAAAGTTAAAACTTGGGTGTTCCTAAATTATGACTTTTAACTTATAAGCCATTTTAAAAATGTCAATTCAAACACCCCATAAATGTTTATTTCTGCACACATAAATTGAGAATATATATATTTCAGATAAGACCAAATTAAAAGGCACGTTCGCTTTTATATTTCTTTTTTCCATTGGTTCATGTACAAATTACATGTGTGCTAACTACTCTCTGTGAAAATGAACCAACTTTTTATAGGTACGACTGTATGAGTGTAAAAGGCTAAGCGCCAACACATAGATGAATAGTCGATTACTTAACTTTTTTATGAATTATACATAATAAGACTTTGTGGTATATATATTTGATACACGGAATTAATATATTTCTCTAAAAATAACGAATTTGAAATGTTACTTATGAATTTTGTTTTTTTTTTACTTCCCTTGGTGAAGTCATTTTCTATATTTTCTAAAACTTATTTTCTTAGAGAAAATGTTTTTTATCCAATCAAATATAGAAAAATTAAAAAATGTTATATATTCTGAGTCATATCAAACACACCCTTAATAATTAATTAATTTTATCTCGAGGCGGATCTTTAATTTAGCTGTATATGTATCCATATGTACGTAATGGGAATACTTTAGAATATATGCATGCATGTATTTTCCTTATATATATATCCTAAATTTGACAATATATATATATATATATGCTGCTGAACCTTTAAACGTAGATATGCATGCGTAGATCATATATATCAAAGAGAAATAAAATGAAGAGATTAAGGAAGTAGGTAAAACCGGTGAAGACACAAAGTCTAGTCCAACATATATCTTTTTATATTGTTTTCGATATCTGTATTGAATTCTGATTAAATTTAAATTTTTTTGAATCAGACTTCTGCTTAAGGATGAAGGAGTACTTACCTGCCACTCTACCACAACCCTTGTTGATTAGTCCAACATATATATATATATATCAATATGATATGTATAAATTTATTATTATTAAGGTTATCTTTTTCGAGGTAACGATAAGGCAATTACTTGTTAATCCTCTCTAGAATATAAATACGAATATATAATTTGAAGTTTATTAAATCGACATATCCAACGAATTTCTAAATAAATATACATGGTTTAGAGAATTTCTCAATCGATCAATATGAGTTCTGTTGAATCTGTACTTTCGTATGCTTAATTAAATTGTTTTTATTCAAATCTATCTTCGATATAATATATAAAAATATTAAATTAATTGGTAGTTGTTACGAACTAGAAGGACTAAGTTGATACATGACATATATAGAAACTTATAAAGTTTTGCTTACAAATGGAGGTTGAGAGATGAAGAAAGATGTAGACTTCCTTAATTGTAACAAGTCCAATTTCACATAAAATAAAATAAAGTAAAAATAACCTAAGTTAGGCCAACTATATGAAAGTAGTCTTATGACAAGTCAACAACACCTTTTCGTTATCTTTTGAAACAAAACAAAACAATTACCAACTTTTTGCTTATTTCTTTATTTTATTAATAATATTGCATTTTCGTTATTCATGTTTAACAGATTATAATAACATATATAATCTATTTTGTTGAACTTTATATGAACGAGAAAAAGCAACTTAACTTTTTTGTTTAGTCATCGATTATCAACATCATTGTTGTTAAGAGGACCCATGACTAAGAGGGTTAATTCCCTTTTTAGCACTAATGACTCCCTTTAAATTCTAATTACTTTTTTCATTTGAGATTGAGCTATCTAGAATTTCGAGTTTACGAGTTTTATATTTTAAAAATATAGTTTTTTAATTCTGAACTAATTATTTATATATATACTATTAAGTGGATTTTTTTTTTTTAGCGCGATTATAAAGTTTGGACCAAGCTAGTCATTTGACATTATTACTAGTACTAGTATTACAACTAAATTGTTTTAGATTCTTTATATTTCTTAATCATGGTTATAAAGAAAATACTCTAGTCATTTTATGTAAATTATTACTAAAACTTATGTTTTAGGCCATTTATCATCTTTTTCTAGGTCATATAATCCATACTTATCATCACAATTACTTATAGTCGCCTTTTTATTAAGTTGAATGCAAAAAATCCACAGTTCAATTGCATAAATAAATAAATAAAACACAAGCCAATACAATATAGATACTCATCTTATATGCAAAATATTTAGTGTAGCTAAGTAGTTGACTTTATGATTTTCACTTTGTTAAAGAAGATTTAATTTTCTGCCTTATCCCTAATTTTGAAAAATATTTACTACTCGTGTCTTATATATAGGTTGAAAGTTTCTAATATCTAGGCTGGAATATTATGTAAAGAATATTCAAATTTCATTTAGCTTCTTTTGTTGATAAACTCATAAACTTATGACTTTATGTAGTATATTGGAAATGATTTCTTAATATCATTAAATCACCTTAAGATGTACATAACTCCTTAAAATTGAAATTTTGTAATAATTTTTTTGAAAATAAAACAAATTATCTATTTACGGCTCCTTACCTCCCAAATCAATAGTCATTTTCACTTAGAAGATTTCCCCCCAAAATAATTTAAAATTTATAATTAAAGTTGACAATTATTTTTATCTAGATCTATATATACCTTAATTAATACTCTCTTCATCCATTTTTATTTGTTATTTTGTGTTTTTCAAAAATCAAATTAACTAATTAGATTACATTAATTCGATATTTTAAACATAAAATTTTGATATCCAAAAACTATACGAAAAGTACTATAATAAATTACAATTTTTTGCGTATCAATATGATGAAAAAATATATCGTATAATGTTAGTCAAAGTTTTTATAGTTTAACTCTAAAAAGGAAACCATGAAAATTAAAAGTGAATGGAAATTGTCATGGTTTCTGTTTTTAGAGTCAAACTATAAAAACTTTGACTAACATTTTAAGATGTATTTTTTCATCATATGGATATGCAAAAAAAAGTGCAATTTATAGTACTTTTCATATAGTTTTTGAATATGTAAATTTTTTATTTAAAATATCGAGTTAATGTAATCTAATTATTTAACTCTGAAAATTAATCAAATTGTCTTTCAAAAAATGCAACATGACAATTAAAAGTGGACGAAAGAAGTATTAAAGAAGAATGCATAACATTTAAAAGAAAACAATCCTATCTCTTTTTTAGTTAAATTGACGTGGTACGTAACTTAATGAACTATACCTTGTATTTAGAGCTAAGGGGGGACAAATATACTATAACAAAAACAATTTTTAGCGTCATTAAATATTGACATTAATAAAGAGTGTTAATGTCATTATCGACATTAGTTAAGTGTCATTAGAACTGATGTCGCTAAAGGCTTTAGAAACATATACAAAGAATGACAATTGCCACTAAAAATACATATTTAACGGAAAGAGGAGAATATATTGGATAAGGTAAGACTATAAGGCAAGTGTAAATATTTTTGTTAATTAATTTATTAATGAATAAAATATATAAAAAGGATTAGTGTAAGGTGGGTTATGAGCAGATGTCATGTAGGTTAGAAAAACAGTAAAGACGTTGAAAGCAGAACAAGATTCTCTCCAACTACGCAACCTAAAATTCTCTTCCATAAATATAAATTCATTTTCATCATCCCTTTTATAATTACCACAACTTCATTCTAATTTCTTTATCTCAATCTCAGATACAACTTTTTAATTTTAAGTTTCCGCGATCTGATTTTCTCCTCTTTTCTTTTTTTCTATATATACATAGCTTAGCTAGGTCAAAAGTTACCAATTAATATCGTATCGTTCGATCGATCATGTGTAGCAGAGGGCATTGGAGGCCTCATGAAGATGAAAAATTGAGAGAGTTAGTTGCTAAATATGGACCTCATAATTGGAACGCTATTGCTCTAAACTTGCAAGGAAGATCAGGTACCCATCATGAACATATCTAATACTCTTTTGTTCAAAGATTTACAACTTTTAATTTATTTGTTTGGTTTTGACTTAGCACGAAGCTTAAGTAATTATAGAAGACTTTTTAATTATATGGTTAATCTTATAATCTTAAAATATGTTTGTAAGCGTAGATTAAACATCTATGGTCGATATTTTATTTTATAACATGCCTCTAGGGTTTCAATAGTTCAATATCAACACATCCATATGATATCGGAAAATGAGTGGAAAAATAAAATCTTCAAGTAATTCATTCACATAAATCAAGATAGATGGTTAACTCTGATATCATGTTATAATGAAAACACAAATTTTGAGCTTAGTGTAACACTTCATGAGGTGATCGAGCACGGTAATCATTTATTGTCTAGTACCATATAAAGAAATCATCCCACCCATAAAGAGCCTATATATGGAACTCATCAAAAGTAAACACACTAAAAAATCAATAGTATTAAACATCAATCATAATACAAATAATTTTAAAAATGATGTTAATCTTATATATACAATATAATTTTTTATGTCGAAAGAGATCAATCTGGATGGAACGTGACCTCTTAAGCTCTGCATGCACGTTCGCATTCGGCAGACCTAGGATTTTCATTCAGGATTCAAATGTATAAACATGTAAATAAGTCTTTAGAAATGGAACTCTTGAATTCTTTTGGGTTTAAAACCACTTGTAGCACGTATATCACAACAATTCAAATTGGTGATGTGAAGCTTAATTTCTGGGGGGCTTACCACTGCACTATCAGTTTCTTTTTGTCATTGAGGGGGTTAAAAATATATATATTGAGAGAAATAGAGAAAATTTACCTTATATATACAATGTAATTTTTTTGAGAGAGTTTGGGTGAACCCCTGGAACCAGAGGCGGAGCTAGAATTTTGTCTAAGAGGTGTCAAAATCTAAAGAAATAAAATCGTGTAGAAGCCAAGAAGTGTCAATATGTAATATATAAATAATATTTTTATTCTAGCTACACAACATAATTTTCCGACGAAGGGGTGTCGGTCAACACCCCTTCACTACATGTGACTCCGCCACTGCCTGAAATCCACGTGGGTCCGCTCCTGCATGTTCGCACGTGTGATATATATATAAGACCATGGATTTAACTTGTATACACTGAGAAAATTCTTTTATTTTAACATTAGCAAGAGTGATCACCTAATTACCTATTATAATGAAAATTTTAAGATTTAGGTATTGATATCATGATATGCAAATGAGGTATATTTATATAATATGATGTTAATTGAATTTTTGGACAGGTAAAAGTTGTAGGTTGAGATGGTACAATCAATTGGATCCAAGAATAAACAGAAGTCCATTCACAGAAGAGGAAGAAGAAAGACTTCTTTCATCACATAGAATTCATGGGAATAGATGGGCAATGATAGCTAGGTTATTTCCTGGACGTACTGATAATGCTGTCAAAAATCATTGGCATGTTATTATGTCAAGAAAATGTAGAGAAAGATCTAAGATTTATTCCAATAGAGCTGCCCAAAAACAAGATCACAATAATAATATGAGAAAAAATTATATTGATCATCAACAATTATTAGAAACATACCAATTCACTACTACTTATAATTCCTTTTATCCAAAAGAGCTTCATTTCAACCACATGATTAATCCTCGGCGATTCAACATCGATCAAGGTATGTATACGTAAACTATTCATTGTTCTATTTACCTATTTATCTCTGTTCGATCGATTGGTCAAAGTGTTCTGAAAATATTTTATCTAGTTTCGTGAGGATAATGATTGATTTTCTTACTTGAAGTAACATAGGGAAAACAAGATGTTCTACAAATTAAAGTGATATTTATATTGATTGTGTCCTCCCAACGTTCCCCTATAGCCCTCGTCTCTACCATGTCTTACCCCTGTCTCACCTCTCATAGTGTTTGTTTAAATTATATATAAATGTTTTTAGAATTAAAAAATATTTTCTAAAAAAAAAAGTTTATTTATACAAAACACATTTAATTTCCTTGAGTGATTTAATTTATATGTACTCGAGGAAAATCTAACAAAACGATTAAAAAAAGAAAACAATAGAAGATGAAAATCTACATTGTTTAGTGCATGTGCTGGCTGGAGTGAAGAATATTATTGGAATAGTATATTAAAGATGAGACATTGCGTTGCTATGGTCAATAAACAGCCTTAAAGTGGTTCCGAATGACCTTGAGTATATTAAAGATGAGACTATAGAATATTATAGAAGTACCTAATGTTAGATTATCCTTAAAAGTGCATGCAGAATATTATCACTACAGATCCCAACAGAACATTTATGATATCGGAGATTCATATAGTCGATCTAGTTATTATCCGTGATTGCTATAAGTTTTTCTTTATTTATATCGTCGATCTATCTTGTTAAATTTTTTGAAGTTAAATCATTTTACAAGACTAGTGAAGTTGGGGGGGGGGACTACTTACAATAATAATATATCTAGTGAAATTTCATAAATGAAGTCTAGGGAGGATATAATGCAAATTGACCTTAATTACCACTACCTCATAAATGAAGTCATGACGGATTGTTATTTATTGTAATTATATTTAGACGATGCATGCATGACTTGATAGTGTATAAATTATTTTACGTGTTATCAGCTAACGCACATGTGACTAATTTAGGTGTGGAAATTGCAGATAAGAATGAAGAAGTGGAGTGTTATGATTTTCTACAAGTGAATAATAATAATAATAATACTGCAGGCTCAAATAAAAGTGAAGTGATAGATCATATTGCAATTAGAAGGGGCACTGATGAAGAAGTGGAACAAGAAAATGGCTGTGATAATAATAATAATATTTCTTCACAAACCAAAAAGGCTCCAGTTAGATTTATAGATTTTCTATCAGTTGGAGACTCATCTTAATTTTCTTCATTTTTATATTTTTAAAAAATCTATGAGACAAAAACTTCTCACTGAAAAAATTCAGTGAAGACAATATATACATATATTTATAATATGTTGCACAATTTAGGACCTCTTATGACTAGAAAATCCTGTAAAATTATGAAGCTTTTTGCATGCATAAGGGACGTGTATGGCGTGGATATATTGTTATAATTATTACTAGTTGACTTTGGAAAAAAAAATTAAAAATGAGATGGAAAAGAGTTAAATATATTGTGGTTTCAATCTTCATGGCCATAGAGATAGATTGTTGCCATTGTGCTTCGATCGTCAAAAAAAGGAACATGAACAGTCTTAAAGTACTATTTCATGTTTCAAAAGTTTTCAAACTTTGACATCTTAAATCACATATAAAAATAGTTTATATATATCTCTACCGTTATGTAAGTGGCTTAACTATACTTTCTTTGTCTAACAAAATATCAGTGAATAAATAACTTAAATTTTACATTCATTTTTGTGATATTTTATTTAAATAAAAAAACTAGGTATATATTTGTTTTTCTAGCAAAGTGAAGGGTGATTTCGTTTTAACTTCTTTAATTCAACGGGTCATTTGGATTTTTTATTTTGATCATCTATTTAAATTTTTCGCTCATATTCTTATAAAATTTATCATAAATAACACCGATCATTATTTTTTTATGAATACAAAAACAAATTATAATATAACCACAAAAAATTACCCTTTTTTTTTTTACCAATTACCATATATTAAAATAATGGGTTATGTTATGCATAAATCACTAAACATGCTTGTCATGTAGTGACAAATTCTCAACAGATATTCGCTTTTTCATTTCTTGTAAATGAAAATATATATACACACATTGGGCTGCATATATTGTATCTAATCTTCTAAAATATAGACATTTTTAGTAAACAAATAAACATCTCAAGGAAGTTTTATAAACCTTTTACTATTTGCTATTTTAATAATAATAAAAAACCTCACAAAAAGTTACCAAAAAAACACAATTTTGTAATGAATAAAAAATACTTCATAACTAAAATTACTTAATCTACCATATAAGTATAAGATTTGAACAATGTTCATAAAGTATAATGTTCAAAACTCATTACATAATTTATTTTTCTACAGTTTATATACACAATATGTATAATTTTCCTATGAATACACAATATTCTTATTGTAACAGTATAAATTTCCTATATATATATATATATACACACGACATACGCAATTGAAGTGTATTGATTATATATTTCGATCATGTTGATAAACTAGATAGAAATTGGGGGATAACATGTTGTAAGGCATAGCCCTAAAATGTTTATTGGTTAGCCGGGCTTTGGGTAGGCTGACCAGCCCAACAAAAAAAAGTGAGTTTTGAACATGTTCATTATTAGAAAAATAAATTATGTAATTACATTATTTAAGATAATATAATTTTTAAAAATTCTATCATTTGAATTAATTACAAAAGCTCTATTTTCCTTTCTCTCTCTTAATACCCGGATGCATCACTCCACCTCTATCATATGCATTACAAACTTTGTTTGTGTACAATGTATCTGGTACAAATGTTATTATTGATATACATTACAACAAAAGCAATTTTTGTTGCAATAAATATTGACATTAATAAAAAATGCTAAAGTTTTTACCGGTATTAGTTACTTGTCATTAGAACTAATGTCGCTAAAAACTTTAGGGACATATACAAAGAATGCTAGCTAAATGCCGCTAAAAGTACATATTTAGCGGCAGTTAACCTCTAATGATCATTTTTGATGTAATATACATAATACCAATTATTTTAAACCTAAATTTGTATGATCTGGTTTATAGTTATATTATATATCGAATACATAATTTATGTATAGTTTGTTATGTATCATGCAAAAATGCAATATATTTGTGAGTTCTGAAAAAAATTGAAATATTGCAATTTGAAAAACTTTTGATATAGGATGCAGTTAATATTCAACTTGTTGAATTGGTACACTCTATTCAAGTTTTAAACATTCTTATACAGTTTATGCAATACAAAAATGTGGTATAGTAAAAATAAGAAAATTAAAGAAAAAGATTGAATCTGACATAATAAAATTCGAATTATATTTAAAAAGAAAAAGGTTTCTCTCCCTTTAACTTTGGCTTGAGAAACAGAATTGATAAAGAAGCACAACAATACATTCGATTATTCAATTTTTTTGCGATATATATTCGATTAGTCAATTTAAGTTGAACTCTTTAAAATCTTTTTATTAATGATAAAATATTAGTATATGTTACTAGTGAATAAAGTTAAAACATAAAACATTTCGTAATGAATAAATTTCGTCCGTTCATTTAAATATTAAATGGACATACTAGATTATGTTAAAAATCTATAAATTGGTCCCTCCTATTCAATTTACCATATTTTATACATTTTCCTAGTGTGGTGACACTAGTATTAAGAACAAGGGTGCAAAGCCAAATTTACTACAAAAGTTTCTTGTTTTTAATTCTACAATAATGGCATCGATACTAAGTATGTATTTCATAACATTCTTTTACAATATTATCAATTTTTAAAATAATAAGCATAGCATAATTTCATTGTAAATGGTATTTCATGATAATTATATTGTATTTGATCTTTGAAGGTGAATTAGATGTATGGGAACATATAGACTCCAATATCATTTCATTAGGTACGTAATGTTTTCAGCCTACCTCAAGATTATATATATAATTTCTAAATTCTTTTGTCGTTTGGTTTTGAGTTAGTATGTACCCTGTGTGGTTACTAAAGATGATAAAATATATAAAAAGTTATTAAATACAATATAAATAAAAGAGTTGTGCATATAAAGATATTCAAACATATATTGATTTCATAGAGGAAAACATTTGATCAGTAATATGTAGACTTCCAACTAAGTTATATAATGTGATTTTTGAACTATTCTTAATAAAATTATGATAATCAGATATCATACAAATACAAATCAAGAGAAAGCATGCATAATAAAATAAAATAAATAATGCAATATAATTCTTATGACCTTAATGAAAATAGAAGAAATAATATTATGAAATCATTGCATTATCTTCTAAGTTTTTGTTGATATCCATTCCCACAAGTCATTCGCTATTCAATAGTCTTCATTTTATTCTTCAAGTCAAATTAAAGTATAAATATAATAAGTGTCAAAAATATAATAATATAAATTTACTTTTTTGTATAAAATCTTATGAATACAGTTGTTAAATTAATTTTAAAATTATGATAGTAAAATATTGTGAAGTAATGAAAACAAAGGTCATTAAGTTTTACATTAAAAAATATAATTGAATTGTTAGCTATCATATTTGATTATTTTATGATAAAAATGGAGAAGTAGGAGAAATCGTCAAAAAAAAAAATTAAAAAAAATTAGCCAACTATTACAATAAAGATGAAAAACTCAAGAGACTTAAATATTATTCATTAGATTTTAGTGTCATTTAAAAGCTTAAAGAAAGGATTTGTAATCGAAAATTCGTCCAAAAAATATAAATATTTAAATATCTTTAAGGAAGGAAAAGGTAAAGAAAAAATATTACATTTAGCAAAGTCATAAATTGCTATTTTGACCCAAAAAAATCACAAACTACAAAAAATTAGAAATTCATATTAACTCAAAATAACGAGAGCGCGGGTAAAAAAAAAATATAACATCTTTTTTATTATCTTAATCACAAAAATAGAAGAAAAAAATATAAAACTAATCATAATCATCTGAACTCTCGTTGACATCCACCCACACAAACCTATCATTATTTAGTAGTCTTTATTTTTTTAAAATAAAAATAAAAATATGAATATAATAAGTACAAAAAACATACTAACATAAAAATGTAAGTATTTTTACAAAATATATAATATAATTCTTTATATTATTTATATATAAATAATTCTTCCTCACAAACATAATTCACTAGGTTTTTGAGGTCATGCATCAGCTGTTATTATTTTGGTTGAAGTGTGAGCAAAGGGGAAAGTGTCATATCACCTATTAAATATCACCTATTAATAAAATCTTAGAAACTATACTCTCTCTTTATCTTTCACTTTCTCAAGTGTCTTTAACTTTTTTCTATTTATATTAGTATTTTATTGCACAATAAATTATTATTAAATTTATAATAACGACTTTTGAGTTTTTCTAACTGTAAAAAAATTTAGAAAATGTAATTAAGAAACAACTTTAGGTTTTCTAATATATTAATAAATAGAAAAAAATATCAAAAATTTTAAAAAAATAAAAAGGATAAATATTATTCTCAATTTTAAAGGCCTGCTGCCACATTACTTGTCTTTTAAGTGTAGCTTTATGTACAGACATATAGTGATAGATCTAATCTTAATAAGAAAAAAGATTAAAGATAGATAGTAATATTTTTTTGAAGCTCAAATATTTAAAAATAATATTAAAATATACAATCATTTCTCTTTTGATTATTGTTCAAATATTAGGTAAATAACTACAACAATAACAATTAAGAAAATATTTTTTTCATCAACATATTTTTATGGAGATAATAAACAAATACTTAGTTGAAATAACAAAAGTCATAGAAATAAGGATTGAACATTTCTAAATTGTTCTCACAAAATAATTTTAGTTTTCACCAAACTATATATTCATAAAAATAACACAACTTATCGAATGAATTAGATTATTAGTAATAGAAAAAGAATCAGAATGTTAATACATGAAATACACACACTAATGTAACATTTTCTCTAATTATATTTAAATAGCAGAATTGTTGTATATATATTATCTTTCAAGTTAAACAGTTATCAAATTACAATCATATCATTACTCCTATGATTACAAATATGAATAATAAAAAATGGGGGTTGATTTAACCCGAAAAGATATATAATTAATATTGAGGGTAAAATTTATTTACTTATTTATAATAAACTAAAACTGATTAAAATCTAGTTTTAGAATATTGAATAAATAAAAGTGATTAGACAAAAAAAGAATGTAATAATCGACAATAATATATTCACGAGAAAAATGATAACGGCTAATAAGTATGTATATAATACAACAATTAATGAGTACATAAAAGTAGGTCTTGTTAGTGGGTAATAAGTAAAAAATTAGTAATGTATGAATGGGAGTTGCATTTAAGATTTAAAAATATTAAACGTATTATTTGTGTACTTTTACTTTATTTTCTAACCAAACATCTTTAATAAATCCAATAATAATATACTATTCATCGTTCATCTTTTTTTTTTTAATGTGTATTATTATTATTATTTTGACAAATATGAAATTAAATAAATTCAAAAATTTTCTTATCTTCAAAAATAAATTTAATAACAATATATTATTCATCGTTCATTTTATTTATAATGTGTCTTAACATATTCAAATTTATTCATCTGACAAAATTAAATTTAAATAAATTCAAATTTTCTTATCTTCAAAATATGATATTTAAATATTAAAATTAAGAACAAACAATCAAACCATTTCCATTTTATTCTTATATGGTCATGTTAGTGTCCCAAAAGCTAATTTGGACCTTTGCAAAATAAAGAAAAATGTAAAAAAAACATCCAACCCCTATTTTATTGCTAATTAAAATCATTGTCCCACTAAAATATTTAATAAAAACACACCTTATCTAAATTAGTTGACAGTCTTATTGCTTTCAAAAGACACCCACATCCACCTGACATTTCCTTATTATAAAAAGGATGTTAATAATAATTAATACATTTAACCCTCTATGGCAAACATTAATGCATTAAAAAAAAAGTTTCTTTTACTTTGATTGGATATTGTTTTTATTTGGCACATTGCATAAAGTTAAGAGTAATTACTTATTAATATGTGCTAAGAGCCAAATGATACATACTACAGTACTCCTTATTAAATGTTCATGTACCATGTACTATTTTTATTTATGTATTACTTTTAACGTTTGACATATTTTGAAAAAATATTTTAAAATTAAAATTGTATTTAAACATGCATTTAACTTTTATAAAATGCATTCTCTTAAAAACTAGTCAAGACAATTTTTCTTCAAACTTAAAACTTATCTTAAATTTAAATTTATTTTTTAAAAAATAAGTAAGATTTCTAATCAAATTTAATCTTATTTAAAGAAAAAAAGATTCACGTTCAGACGAGTTTTAATATTAAGCGCTTGTTTGACAATATTACTAAAAATTAAACTGTTTTTAAAAAATATTTTGTAATATCAATCAGAATTTTTGTTTTTTTAAGACAAACATTGGTCAACCTTTCTTCAAGGTGAAGATCACTTTAATCTATATTTCTAAATTAGAAAAAAAAAAATTTTAGCAATGACTAAGAAAGTAGTCTCTAAAGTTAAAGATATCAATAGTTCTTTCAAAGATTCTCTCATTTCTAATAAATTTACCCAAGGGTATAGTTATAATAATCCTCCGATTCAAACTACTTTAATTATTTTCGAGCACTTTATATCTTTTTTAAAAACTTATCCACAATATCTATTTAAAGAATAGTCTAGTCCAATATTGCTTGTCCTTAAAATATTATATATATATATATATATATACACACACTTAGGAATTTGTTTTATTTGTATTAAAAATAAATAAATGAAAAAAGACAAGTGTGTAAACACAAATGAACTAATTTTAAGTGGCTTTTAAGTTTTTATTTTTTATTTTTTTAAACACTATAAACAAGCTAAAATAATTTTATCTTGAAATTATTTTTAAACAGAGAAAAATTATTTAATTACATAAACATTCATATTACGTTATTAGTTCTCCCTATAGGTAGAATTAGTTTTGCAAATCACATATTATCTTACTAATTAATAGTTTTAGATCATATTTTAAATTATATATATATTTATATATATATATATATATATATATATGCCTTATAAACTCTGGAATACAACTACGTAGTGAGAGAGGCGAGAACAGAGGAAAGAGAGACAAGCGAGAGATAGAGTCCCAAACGCATACAAATTACACTAGATACATTATCTATGATATCAAATACATTCCACATACATTATGAAATATAGGAATACACCGAGGGAGTCAACGCATCCTAGATACACTCAAATCCGCATAAACATATTGTTGTATCTAAAATAAATTACATTTAATTTTGATCTTATATATTTAAAATACATGTATATGAACGTAACACATCAATATATTTAAGGCCAAAAGACTATCACAGACGCTAAATTTAAAGAACTCACAAAAATACATGTAATTAAATCGTAACTAATAAAATTTATATCATTTACACTTAACAATAAATAAATCCAAACGGGGCCTTAACATGATCAACAAAATATAAAATAAATAAGTCCACTAACCAATTCATCACGTCATCACTCCACTAACCTCACAAAAATACCACTCCATGAACTCCACTAGAATCATCATATATATAGAGAGAATATATGAATAGTACAAGTCAAATAACAAATAATTACACAAAATATTATAATAATTATTTTTTCTTTTAATTTTTAACGAGTGTTTGGATTTAGTTTTGGGATATTGCTTTTAGTTTGTTTTGCTGTTGAAATATATTTATAAAACTTTAAAACGATTTTGACGTTGACATAACATGTGGAAATCGATTAAAATATGGATAAAATATATTCTCTTGATAGATAATCATGAAAGTAATAAACAATAAAGAGTTAAAATTCATTGTGGCCAAAATCTAATGATTGTAATTCATTAATTACAACCTTACAAGTTATCAGGGTTTAAAATTTATTTAGTGATGATATAAATTATATTTACATAATCTAAATACTTAGAAAATAATTATATAGATAGATATTAATTGGTAATATAATTAAAGTAAGAAGAATTACAAAATCAAATGAAGAATTTTGATAATTTTGTATTTAATATAAGATACCGTATATATATGAAGTAAAATTTAGAATTACGATATGTGTGTTTTAATTCAATACCAGATATTAGTATCATTTGAGGGTGCATTGGTTCACCATTTAGTTGGTTGGGGCACATCTAATTTATTTGACTATAATATCACCGTTTTAGGGTGTACTAATTCTCGATTTAATTAATTACACTGAATCTATTTTCTTGGCTCAAATATCACCATTTTAGGGTGCATTGGTTTTCCACTTGATTGGTTGGGGTGCATCGAATTTAATTTCTCGACTCAAATATCACGGCTTTATGGTGCATTTGTTTTCCATTTACTTGGTTCGGGTGGCACTAAATCTAATTTCTTGGCTCAATATCTTCTAGTTTAATTAGTTTTTCTTTTATCATTATCTTCGTACTTATTGATCTTCAATTATATCGTGTCTTCACGTCAAAAAACATAAATAATTAGGGCAATCTGTTAAATTTATAATATAGTTGACTCTAACTTCAGTACAGTATTACCGACTAACGTATAGTCAAATCAAAATTTGAGAATTCAATATTTAATATTATCTTTTAACTATAGATTATCGAAATCAAAGTTTAAAATTTTTATATTTAATATCTACATTTACTGCCGATTACCGAATATGAGATTAGTTAAAATATACCATACTTAATAACAACCTAATGAAAATAGTAATATGGTCTAATAACTTAATACTCCATCAATCCCACACACAATACCGATTGGAAAAAAACATCCAAACAAATATATTCACAGTAAATAAAATAAAATAAAGCAAAACAATATATAGAAAAAACAAAATCAAGCTACAATAGAGTATTATTATTATGACTCCTCCTTTGCTAAACCCTATTAATTTAATTATGATTAATTAAAGAATGCATTTAATATGATTAATAATCCACGTCATCATCCAGCTTGTTACAAGCCAGTCAACGTCCGTGATATGTCCACATCAGCATCCGAGTTGGACTCGCGTCCAAACAAAAAGGACACAGTAGGGGCTAAGTTGTCATTTTCAACGACCTACCCTTGCTATATAACACACAGTCTCACCTCAATTTTCATTTGTTTATAGATTTTCTCTCTCTACAAATCACAGTCTTCACCCCTCACTCCTTTTCTCTCTCTAGCTCTCTCTCTCTCAGTACTTTTTCTGCCGTTTTTTTTCTATTAATTTTCTGTGTACGTTTTGGGTGCTGTGGTTTACTGGAGAGAACGGAATTTGGCTTTTACGGCGGCGACGTCTTTTGAGGTAACGATCGGATTAGGGTTTGTAGGTTTTACTGTTTGCTTTTATGTTTCTGCTGTTAGGTTACTTCTGTTTGTGTTTGTGCTTAGTTTGTGGTGTTTTGGTTGGATAGATCTGTTCTCGTTGAGTATTTGGGTTAGTTTTTTCGTCGATCCGGGTTTTTTGTTGTGAGTTTTACTCGGTGAGTTTTTCATTGCTGCTGTTGTTGTTGAGTTTGCTTCATGATCAGATCTTTTAGGTTTTCACGTTTAGTCGCTAGCGTTGCTGTTTGTGTTTTTACAAATGTATTTAAGTTTTAGGTTAGTGATAGGGTGAACTTTTTGCTAGTTTTTTTTTATCTCCTTTTTTATACACTTTTGTGTTTTTGAAAGACATGTATGTAGCTTCTTTAGGTTTTGATGTTGGTATTTTTTTTTTTTTTGGTTATGAGGACATTGGTTGTATAGGCATTAAAGTTTTGAAGAGATGTGGTTGCTCTCTGTTTAACATTATTGAATGTTTTTTTCGATCATTGTTGTTTGATATCTGTAGGTGATAAGATGGTGAGGAAGAGGAGAACTGAGTTACCTGGTTCAGGTGAGAGCTCTGGGTCTCAAGAAACTGTTGGGGGACAGGGTCGTGGCCAGTATCCACCCCAGCAGCAACAACAAGGTGGATACCAAGGTGGAGGACAGGGTCGTGGCATGCGTCCACCACCACAGCATCAACAACAATTAGGTGGCTACCAAGGTGGAGGGCAGGGTCGTGGCCAGCGTCCACCCCAGCAGCATCAACATGAAGGTGGCTACCAAGGTGGAGGACAGGGTCGCGGCATGGGTCCTCCTCCCCAGCAGTCACAACAAGAAGGTGGCTACCAAGGTGGTGGACAGGGTCGTGGCCAGCGCCCACCACAGCAGCTACAACAAGAAGGTGGTTACCAAGGTGGAGGAAGAGGTTGGAGGCCACAACAGGGAGGATATGGTGGCCGTGGTAGTGGAGGAGCTCCACGTGGTGGAATGGCCCCTCAACAGCCATATGGTGGACAGGCTGAATACTATCAGCAGGGCAGAGGGACTCAGCAGCATCAACAACGAGGTGGAGGACCACTCCAGCAACATGGTGGCATAGGTGGCCGTGGAGCACCTTCTGGTGGGCCTTCTAGGCCACCAATTCCCGAGCTGCACCAAGCAACCACACAGACTCAACATCAAGCTGTAATGACTACTCAGCCCATTACTTATGGAAGACCAGCTGACACATCCATGGAAGTGGGTTCCTCATCTGAGCCACCTGAGATGTCAGCTCTGCAAGTGACACAACAGTTCCAGCAACTGGCTGTGCAGCCAGAAGCAGCTGCAACCCATACAATTCCACCTGTGTCAAGCAAATCACTAAGGTTTCCGCTGCGTCCAGGGAAGGGAAAGTTTGGTCAGAGTTGCATAGTGAAAGCCAATCACTTCTTTGCTGAGCTGCCTGACAAAGACTTGCATCAGTATGATGTGAGTGCTCTAACTTTGTATTGTATTGTTCTATCATGGCATATTTTGTATTGTCCCAATGTTTTTTCATTTGTTTGGGGTTATGGGTCCTGTGGTTTGTCATATCTATTGTTAATCATTATTCAGGTCACCATTACTCCAGAAGTATCTTCACGAGGGGTCAACCGTGCTGTCATGGCACAGCTGGTGCTTCTTTACCAAGAATCTCATCTTGGAAAGAGACTTCCAGCTTATGATGGAAGGAAAAGTCTATACACTGCAGGGCCCCTTCCATTTGTTCAAAAAGAGTTCAAAATCACTCTTACTGATGATGAGGATGGGCCTGGTGGTGCCAGGTATGTATGGCTGCTGTGTCAAGTAGTTGCTTGTTCAGTTTCTAGCAAATCTGATGTTTGCCTTTTTGGTTATTTATTGGAACAGGAGGGATAGGGAATTCAAAGTTGTGATCAAATTCGCTTCCCGAGCCGATCTTCATCACTTAGGGATGTTTTTAGAAGGGAGGCAGGCTGATGCACCCCAGGAGGCGCTGCAGGTTCTGGATATTGTGCTGCGTGAGTTGCCAACATCTAAGTATGTTCTTTTTTAATGCAATACATGTTTCTGTAGTTTTGGTTCATTGTCATGATGATGTACAGAGAAATGTTTACTTGTGAATATCATTTTTATATATTTCGATACTTTGCTGGATGTCAGGTATTGTCCTGTAGGTCGTTCTTTCTATTCTCCTAATTTAGGGAGACGACAACCATTGGGAGAGGGTTTAGAGAGCTGGCGGGGTTTCTATCAAAGTATTCGCCCTACACAAATGGGATTATCATTGAACATCGGTATGTGGAGTCTTGACTTTTTCTGGAGCTGAGTTGTTTTCTATTTTCTTTGAAATTTTACTTCTGAAAACGCCCTACAGCTATTAAAATAATCATATGTTCGATTTTGTGCATCAATGTACAGACATGTCTTCCACTTCCTTCATTGAGCCATTGCTGGTCGTTGATTTTGTGGCACAGCTTCTGAACCGGGATGTGTCATCTAGACCACTGTCTGATGCTGACCGTGTAAAGGTGAACTTTTGTATTTTTTTTTAGTAGAATGTTCTGAAGTTCTGATTATTGTTTAGATGTTTGTCTTCCTTTTCATCTAGTTATAGCTTGTACCAGGTTGTGTTGTGTTACGTTGGTCATGCTTCGTGATTAATGTTTTTTATCCGACATTGTAATTAATGATGTTGAGCTGAGCTGCAGATCAAAAAAGCACTGAGAGGTGTGAAGGTGGAGGTTACTCATCGTGGAAATATGCGGCGGAAGTACCGCATCGCCAATTTAACATCTCAAGCAACAAGAGAGTTAACGTATGTGGGCTTAGTTTTAGTTTTTTGATAACTGTTGTATAAAGTCATATTATGTGTAGCTGCAAGCAGTGGTGTTTCTGCATTCTGCCTTTCTATTTTTCTGTAAGATTATCTTCGATTTTTCTTGGTGCTGATCCTTGTTTTTTTCTTTGTTTTATCCTTTGTTTTGTGGTAGTTTCCCTGTTGATGAAAAGGGCACTTTGAAATCTGTAATTGAATATTTTCGAGAAACTTATGGGTTTGTAATTCAGCATACCCAGTGGCCTTGTCTGCAAGTTGGAAATCAGCAGAGACCTAATTACTTGCCAATGGAAGTTAGTGCCTCTCTCTCTGAAAACTAGCCATCTTTGATTATATTATCAATTCTTCAAGCTAAACATATATCATGGTGCAGGTCTGCAAGATTGTAGAGGGACAAAGGTACTCAAAGCGCTTGAATGAGAAACAGATAACGGCACTTCTGAAAGTGACCTGCCAGCGCCCCCAAGAAAGGGAGCGTGATATTCTTGAGGTTAGATCTTTGCCTCTTTTGTTTATTTATATGTCTGTGGAACATTTATTTGGATTGTGGTGTAGTTGAGTAATTGATTGTCTGCTTTATATTTTGATATATATTCTTCTATGACTGATGTGTGTTTAAATTAATTGTTATTGGTGCTTGGTATTCTGTTTCTAAGTTGCTGACTTCATGTTAATTGGTGTTTTTGTTCTGGTATGAAATGCATGTTGGTTTGTATGTTTTTAGGAGTGATATAATGCGTCAATATGATGAGTTGGTGGAAAAAAGAGAACTTGACTAT
This sequence comes from Solanum pennellii, assembly GCF_001406875.1. Taxonomy (NCBI): domain Eukaryota; kingdom Viridiplantae; phylum Streptophyta; class Magnoliopsida; order Solanales; family Solanaceae; genus Solanum; species Solanum pennellii. The sequence continues at coordinate 64,789,554 of NC_028639.1, forward strand.
GAGTATCTAATATACTTTTGTGATTTATAGCTGCACGGGTGGTTATGTAGTTGAAGAATTTAATGTCCTGTTGTTTCGTTCTTATGATCTATGTGATAAATAATGTTAGATCTCCTTTAGGCTATGCATTTGTCATGATCGTCGAAAGAAGATTTCTTTAAGGCCAGTGAATCGTCATATGTTGTGTTAGAGCTTGGAAAATAATTTCTGGTCGCTGTGTCTTGGTTTATTACGAAAATTTATAATCAGTTCATGACAATAATATGTTTGTGATGAAAATTCACTTCAATTTATTTTCCTTTCTCTGTCAGACTGTGAAGCATAATGCCTATGCTGAGGACAAATATGCGAAGGAGTTTGGCATTAAGATTAGCGACAAGTTGGCACAAGTTGAGGCTCGTATTTTGCCTCCACCTTGGGTAAGTTAGGCTCTTCATGGTTTGAGGGGGGGGGGATGGTTTTACAACCCCTGGACATACCATTCTTTCTACAGTTCAATTTGTGGAGTGGAGGAGTTTCAGTTAGGTTTGGATAATGAGTGTGTATTTTCTGCAGCTTAAATATCACGATAATGGCCGAGAAAAAGATTGTCTGCCACAAGTTGGTCAATGGAACATGATGAACAAGGTAGGTGCTGCTTTTGACACGTTTTAACTTTTCTGTCTTTTGTTTTGTTTTAGTTTCTATTCAGTTAATTTGCATCTATTGGTGTGCATCAGTAGAAAACCTGTGTTGTATTTTGCTTTTATCAATTTTATTCAATGAAAACACCAGATGTATATTTTCTAGTATACACTATTCTGGCGGTTGTCGTGAGGCTGTTTTTCTTTGTTTTGCTATGCCTAAAATAGTATCCCTTACTTACTACTGACAGAAAATGGTTAATGGAGGAACTGTTGCCAATTGGATCTGCATAAACTTTTCTCGCAATGTGCAAGACACTGTTGCACATGGGTTTTGTTCTGAGCTTGCACAAATGTGTGGAATATCTGGAATGGTAAGTACGCACGTTGCAGCCCTTTTTTTTTTCTTTGTATGTACTCGGTCTCTAACTTAATATATTTGATGTTTTTTAGAACTTCAACCCGAATCCTGTTCTGCCTCCTGTAAGTGCACGCCCTGATCAGGTTGAGAGAGTTTTGAAAACTCGATTTCATGATGCCATGACAAAGCTGCAGCCGCTATCGAAGGAGCTTGATCTCCTGGTCGCTATCTTGCCAGACAATAATGGCTCTCTTTATGGTATAAAGGAGATAGACATCTTATGTTCTATAGCAGAATTTTGGATTATGCAGTGGCTGAATTTTTTATTCTTGACCAGGTGATCTGAAACGGATTTGTGAGACTGAGCTTGGAGTTGTTTCACAGTGCTGTTTGACAAAACATGTATTTAAGATGAGCAAACAGTATCTAGCCAATGTAGCACTGAAAATTAATGTTAAGGTGGGAGGAAGAAACACTGTGCTAGTTGATGCAATATCTAGGCGAATTCCCCTTGTCAGCGACCGTCCTACAATCATTTTTGGTGCAGATGTCACCCATCCCCACCCTGGAGAGGACTCGAGCCCATCCATTGCTGCGGTAGGATGGTTGAACACTTTGATTTTCAGTGTGTTGACCAAATCTTTTGAGGAAATGTGAAATAATTTGTCTTTGCAGGTGGTTGCTTCTCAAGATTGGCCTGAGATTACTAAGTATGCTGGTCTAGTTTCTGCTCAAGCCCATAGGCAAGAGCTTATTCAGGATCTGTACACAACTAAGCAAGATCCTGTTAAAGGGACTGTGTCCGGCGGCATGATTAAGTATGATAATTTTATTGCTTTATTTTTTCTAATATTTCTGTTTACCTGAGTTTTTAGCTGTTTGTGTCTCCCTTTGGTTTTTGCGGGAGGATCAAATTCGTTTTATGATATTCTAACTTTTCGTCTTCATGTTTTCTTATTTCTGATTATTCAGGGACTTACTTATCTCCTTCCGAAGAGCTACTGGGCAAAAACCTCAGAGAATCATTTTCTACAGGTATTGTGATATAATGCCCTGACAAGTGCAGTACGAATTACTTCTCCTTTGGCTTAACTGAAATACTTTCTCCTTCAGGGATGGTGTTAGTGAAGGGCAATTTTATCAAGTTCTTCTTTATGAACTTGATGCCATACGTAAGGTATGTTCCTTTTTGTTATTGATACTAGTCTTTTTCTTAGTTCTAGATGTTGCTCATTTCCTTTTTTCTACTTTTATCTCTAACAAGTATTGAATTGACTTGAGCTGAATCTCAGGCATGTGCATCATTGGAGCCAAATTATCAGCCTCCAGTTACATTTGTTGTGGTTCAGAAACGACATCATACTAGACTTTTTGCTAACAACCACCGTGATAGAAATGCTGTTGATCGGAGCGGGAACATTATACCTGGTAATTGTTTTTCTAACTTCCTACTTTGGACATCTTGTACTTGATTTTGAATCTTATTGTGAAAACATAACCGTACAGGTACTGTTGTTGATTCGAAGATTTGCCACCCAACAGAGTTTGATTTCTATCTTTGTAGTCATGCTGGCATACAGGTGAAAGTTTTGTATCATGTATGACCATGATGTGGTCGAAGTCTAGGCGAGCTGTAGTGTAACAGATGTTTTGATTCTGTAGGGTACGAGTCGTCCAGCTCATTACCATGTTCTATGGGACGAGAACAAGTTTTCAGCTGATGGACTGCAGTCATTGACAAACAACCTGTGCTATACGTAAGTGTACTTCTGAATTTACCAGGTTTGTTCTGGAAATGTTCCTACTCAACTCATACTGATTCTCTTCATGTGTTCCTCTTTTTAGATATGCAAGGTGCACACGCTCAGTCTCCATTGGTATGCCCTTACACTTGTTTATAGATTTCTAGCCAGTTTATTTTTAGTCTCCTTTTTTTATTTACTTCTCCCAGCAATGACTTGTTTATCTTTAGTGAATAATATAGTTTTATTCCTGTCAGTCCCTCCGGCCTATTATGCACATTTGGCAGCTTTTCGTGCTCGTTTCTATATGGAGCCTGAGACATCCGACGGTGGATCAGTAACAAGCGGAGCTGCTGGCAGAGGGGTTGGTGCAGGAGCTGCTGGAAGGAATACACGAGCACCAGGTGCAGGTTCTGCTGTTAGACCTCTTCCTGCTCTCAAGGATAACGTGAAGAGGGTCATGTTCTATTGCTAGAGTCTCAACAAACAGAAGCTTCCTTGAAGACTTCATTTGGCGCATGCCCTTTTGGTTTCTGTGTTTTGCGATTAAACAAAATTTTATCTGGTTCGACTTGCCCTAATATTTGTGACATTGATGCCAGAAAACTATTTAGAGTTTGTAGTATTGAGCCGCCCTACTAGATTGTTATATAACTGTTGGGAGCATTCTGGTGTTCTTCATAGCCTGTGTAATGATGAATACTATGCAAAAAATTTATGCTTGTTTTTAATATGGTCCAATTTGGGTCTTACTTTCATGTACGACTTTACTTCAGCTGTTCAGTTCCCCCTTCCCCATAGCTTCCAACTGAATATTAAATTATGTTGTGATAACTTATGAATCTAAGTGTTTTGATCATCGAGTTTAACTATTTTACGATTTTCGTGGAATTATATAGGTGGATCTAGTGGGTGCTTTTGTTTTGGCTTTTCCCATAATCTATTATTTTGTTCTTTTAACTCTTGTTTCGGCTCTTGTTGCAACTGCAATATAAAACTCACATATTAATATCACTGTTATATCTTATAAGACTTGAGATATGGCATACGCTAGGCCACTGCGTGAAAGAGAAGAGTAGGGGGCAGGTGAATTTTTGTACGTAAACTAGGAAAAGAATAAATCTCAGCAAAGACAAGTCGATGAAAAAAGAAAATATTGGAAAGCACTTGAAACACAAAACCAAAAGATTTGATGTTATACGAAGAGGGAATTCTTTACTTATTGTCTCCATCTTTCTTCTTGCCACTTTTGGCACCATGGAATCTCTTTTTCTTGGCTTCTACACTCCCTAATTGGCTCATATCATATTCCCTTTTCCATGTGTTTTTCTCTTTTCATTCAACCCTTTCCTTATATAAAGCATTTTGCAACCATCATTTATCACAACTCAAAGCATCAAGGACCCCCACAGCAAGTTTCCACCTACTTTCTTCGTTGAACTTGAAATCATAATGGCTACTACACCAGTTGCTGATAGCATGCCTGATGCTTTGAAACAAAGCCGATATCATATGAAGAGATGTTTCGCTAGGTGACCACCCCCTTCTTGTTCCTTTTTCTGCACTCTACGCGTTTATGCCGAATGCTAACTAGTTAGTTATTTTTTTTCTTCTTCATTGGATGTCAAAGGTTCATTGCTACGGGAAGTAGGCTGATGAAGTTGAAAAATTTAATGGAAGAAATAGAAAATACTATTGAAGACAAGGCAGAAAGAACCAAGGTCTTGGAAGGTTCACTTGGACAAACGTTGAGTTCCACACAGGTCAGCACCATTTACCAACATAATTGAAAAAAAAAAAAAGATTTGACTACAAGGCCTAATGATTTTCTTTGAAATTTTCAGGAGGCAGCTGTTGTGCCACCTTATGTTGCTTTTGCTGTAAGGCACAATCCTGGTTGCTGGGATTATGTCAAAGTTAACGCGGACAATCTCTCTGTGGAAGCTATTTCACCCAAAGAATATCTCAAATTCAAAGAAATGATCTTTGATGAGGAATGGTAAGGGGAGAATTGTATCATTGTAAAGCCACACTTTTGTAACATTCAAGATTATGTTTGATGGTTAAATGTGTAATCAGGGCAAAGGATGATAATGCACTAGAAGTAGATTTTGGTGCTTTTGACTACTCCAATCCTCGACTAGCCCTTTCTTCTTCTGTTGGAAATGGGCTTAACTTCGTCTCAAAAGTTATGTCTTCAAAGCTTGGTGGAAAGCCAGAGGAAGCTCAACCTTTGCTTGATTACTTACTAGCTCTTAATCATCAAGGAGAGGTATGAAAATGGAAAGTTACACTTTCTTTCCTCTTCAGGAATGATATAATGAGATGTAAATATTGAAACTTTGCAGAATCTAATGATCAATGAGAATCTAAATAGTGTCTCTAAGCTTCAAGCAGCACTTATAGTAGCTGAAGTTTTTGTGTCTTCGTTCTCCAAAGACACACCGTATAAGAACTTTGAGCATAAGTAAGCTTCTCATATGCTTCCATTATGATACGCGATTTACCAAGAATATGCTGCCTTTTGATTCTTTATGTTTATGAAAAATCTAGGCTCAAAGAATGGGGCTTTGAGAAAGGATGGGGAGACTGTGCCGGAAGAGTAAGAGAGACAATGAGACTGGCGTCTGAGATACTCCAAGCTCCGGATCCCATAAATATGGAATCCTTTTTCAGCAGGCTTCCTACTACATTCAACATTGTCATCTTCTCCATTCATGGTTACTTTGGTCAAGCAGATGTTCTTGGTTTGCCCGATACTGGAGGCCAGGTCTACATTACACGATAATTGATTTCCTTTCCCCTCTAGTACCTTTATCGACACTTGCATTGTTGACATCAGATATGTACATAACAGGTTGTTTACATTCTGGATCAAGTAAGAGCTTTAGAGGAGGAAATGTTACGAAGAATCAAGCAGCAAGGCTTAAACATGAAGCCCAAGATTCTTGTGGTAAGTTATGCAAAGTTTTGAAGATCAGTGAGGAGATTAAGATAATGGAGATCATTGATTCTTGCTTCCATGATGTATGTAGGTCACTCGCCTCATACCAGATGCTCGAGGGACAACATGCAATCAGGAAATGGAGCCTATACTAAACTCATCCCATTCACACATCCTGAGAATCCCATTCAGGACTGAGAAAGGAGTTCTTCGCCAATGGGTTTCTCGGTTTGATATCTATCCTTACTTGGAGAACTACGCCAAGGCAAGTGTTCTGGAAGAACCTTTCACCTATCCATATGTTTTATTCCGTATTTTGAGCTAACCAGTTTGAATTGTCACGTATCTCGTCAGGATGCTACCGTTAAGATACTTGAGCTCATGGAAGGTAAACCAGACCTCATAATTGGAAACTACACTGATGGAAACTTAGTGGCATCTCTATTGGCCAACAAGCTTGGAGTAACTCAGGTTCCATAATTGGTCACTTTTGCTGCATTATTTTCTTGATGATTAAACGGAAAGATCTTATAAAATGATAAAACTTTAGGGAACCATTGCTCATGCATTAGAGAAAACAAAGTATGAAGATTCCGATGTCAAGTTGAAAGAATTTGATCCCAAGTACCACTTTTCTTGCCAATTTACTGCTGATTTATTGGCAATGAATGCTGCTGATTTTATCATCACCAGCACATATCAAGAAATTGCTGGAAGGTTAGCACCATCTCTTTCGGTATTTTTAGGTAACTTAACGATCACTAAAAGCCGCAACTTTCCTACTTCAGCGAGACAAGGCCTGGACAATATGAAAGCCACACAGCATTTACAATGCCAGGGCTTTACAGAGTTGTTTCAGGTATTAATGTCTTTGACCCAAAGTTCAACATTGCTTCTCCTGGGGCTGAACAGTCTGCCTATTTCCCCTTCACTGAGAGAAAGAAACGATTCGTTAAATTTGGTCCTGCTATTGAGGAATTACTTTACAGTAAAGAGGAAAACAATGAGCACATGTAAGCCTAAATGCCTCATTTCCTATTCTAAGCCTATTCCATTGCTTATACCGAATATTTGGTATTTATTGGAGATGTTTTTGTGGAACAGTGGATTTCTTGCAGATAGGAGAAGACCGATTATATTTTCAATGGCGAGATTTGATACAGTGAAGAATCTAACCGGTTTGACTGAGTGGTTTGGGAAGAATAAGAAGTTGCAGAACCTGGTAAACCTTGTTATTGTTGGTGGATTCTTCGATCCATCAAAATCAAAAGATCGAGAGGAGGCAGCTGAAATCAAGAAGATGCATGAATTGATTGAGAAATACAATCTCAAGGGACAAATGAGATGGATAGCAGCTCAAACAGATAAATATAGAAACAGTGAGCTATATAGAACTATCGCGGACACTAAGGGAGCTTTCGTTCAACCAGCTTTATACGAAGCATTTGGACTCACTGTTATTGAAGCAATGAACTGTGGATTGCCTACATTTGCTACAAATCAAGGTGGACCTGCAGAAATCATCGTTGATGGGGTTTCAGGCTTCCATATTGATCCTTACAATGGGGACGAGTCGAGCAATAAAATAGCTGATTTCTTTGAGAAATGCCAGGTTGATTCTATATATTGGAATAGGATATCGGAAGGTGGTCTCAAGCGCATTGAGGAATGGTAATAAACTAGCAAAGATAAAAATGCTTATCATCTTGTTTTCTCCATGATGTTTTATATTATTGCTTCGATGCAGTTATACATGGAAGATTTACGCTAACAAAGTGTTGAACATGGGATCAATCTACGGATTCTGGAGGCAATTCAACGTGGGGCAAAAGCAGGCTAAACAGAGATATTTTGAGATGTTTTACAATCCTCTCTTCAGGAAATTGGTAAGTTATAAATGTTGATTACACTTGCTAAGATCCACAAAAATGGAACAAAAAAAAAACACATATTGACTATGTTACTTATGCAATTTCACAGGCTAATAACGTTCCGATCCCATATGAAGAGCCCTTGCCAGTTGCACCATCAGATACTACTCAATCCCAAGAACAAAAGCTACCAGTTCCTGTTCCAACAGCTGTAGCAGAACTTCCAACATTACCAACGTAAGTTTCATTCGCCACATACCATTTAACTTTATTCACTACCTAGCGGAGACAGATGCAACTGTATATATATAGTAATAATAAACTGTCAAACTAAGAAAAATATTAAATTTTGAACTCATAATCTCAAAAGTACAATGTGTTCGATTGGAAAGATCTTTAAAGACTGACGACATTAAGTTAAAATCTTGGATCCGCCTCTGCTACTTAAAATGTGTTTTTTTCCTAATACAAGTATCTTGATTCTTGGATACAAAACAGAATTGCATCTCAGAAAACAGAACAAAAAGAAGAAGAGAAGCAGGTTGATACTACTACAACATCAACAACACAAATCGCGCAGCAAGCTACCCATTGGATTTGCCTATGTGTTTCTGCTTCAATCATCGTTTATGCTATGGTGAAATTGTATCGTATAGTTGAATGATCGAAAAATTAATTAACAAGTTCTCAAAATGTCAATGAAATAAAAGGAAAATCATCAAAGTGAGAAAATTCTAACCTATTTCTGGTTCATGAATGTTAACACTATTCTTGTACTGATGATCAATTACATTAATAAAAGTTACCAGGCATTATGGTTGCATTACACTTATATCATATGTTAATATCATATTTCCTTAAAGCTTAGTATATTGACAATGTAAAAAAATATTGTCTATTAGCTCACCTACAGGCTACATGTTAACTTATTACTCCTTCTGTTCCAATTTATTGTTATATAGTCATACTTAATACAAAGTTTACGAAAGAAAAACCTTTTGAAAAAATCCGATCTGATACATCATTAACATATCGTATCATGCTCTTCCCTACATGGGGCAGCCTAGCAGTCGATCATTACCCATACATGAATTAACAAAATCTTCCAACAGAAAAATAATATCCAAATAATTTTGCGAATTATTTCCTTCATCATAATTTATGTGATGATGTTTCACTTCACAGGAAAAATGAAAAACTTTTGAGACTGTAACTCATAATATACTGTACTTGTTCATTATTACAATAACAAAATTTTATTTTTACTTGTCACTTTTAATAATATTAAGAAAATACCATTAATTATTTATTTTCCAATACATTTTTCAAGGTTTAATACTAACATCAATTAATAGAAACAATGTGATAAAATAATTAGGACAATTATTATTTTCTAAATAAAAGTGTAACGTTCAAATTTAACAAATAAACGTAAATGATTTTTTTTTTTATGTCATGATTCACGAGGAACAAAAATCATGAATCATCATCCATCCATTTCTTCTTACAGAAATAGCAACCTCACATAATAAATACTTGCCCATAATGCAGATCGCCGATAGGAACAGTGAGAATGATACGATAGATATCAAATACAATAATTATTTTGATATCAATAATTTTAATACTATAATTATAATATTGTGGCATCTAGCATATGACAATTGATATACATATATATATATATAAACTTACTTGTACTTTTTTAAAAAATATTTCTACATGTATAATGGTTTTACATGAGATATTTTTTGAAAAGTCGAAATCATAATTCTCTATTATATAAATATAATATAAACTGAAATCGAATAAACTATGATTAATAATTTACCATACTTCAAAATAGTGAAACTGAACTTAAATAATTTGTTATTATGATTATAGAGTAAGAAAAAAGACCACAAATTATTGAACCAAGTTCTTTGATACATTACCATACTGCAGTAATGCTCGTCCCTACATGGAGCAGCCTAGCAATCGATCAATCACTCACATCACTCATCTGTCTCTAATGATGTTAGATCAAACAAATTATTTGTGAATATTATAAAAAATTATTAGAAAAATGCACAAATACCTCTTCAACCTATGTCTGAAATCTCAGAGAAACATTTATATTATACTAAGGTCTTATTACCCCTGAATTTATTTTATAAATAATTTTCTACTTCTTTTTGGTCTACGTGGCACTATCTTGTGGGTCCAATGCGCGTTGACATTTTTCTTCAAGCTAGTACCTCGTAGGTCGAAAAGAGATAAAAAAATTTTTATAAAATAAATTCAGGGGTAATAGGACCTTAGTATAGTATAGCATGTCTCTAAAATTTCGGACATAGGTTGAGGGGATACTAGTGCATTTCCAAAAATTATTCAAATATATTTATAGCATAATAATTCATTATTAAACACTTTTTTTATACATATATAGCAAGCTGGGCATTCAACATGTTACCTTCTGTTTTTTTAGAAAAAAAATAAAATATACGTACAGTATCAAATTAAATGCTGCTCCGTCATATTCGACTTTTTTCTTTTTTTTGTCGTTTATTTTTAAAATAGCAAAAATTGTTGAATAAAAGGTGGTGAAGAAAACACGCTAACTCCAACGAGTAATGACAATAGAAAAGGTCCAAAAACAATATTGTAGTATTACCGACAACAAATATATATTTACGAGAGGAAAAAAATATTTAAAATATATTTAAATTTTGATAGAAATTCTTATAATAATCTGTCAATCTCAAACTTTGGGCAAGATCTGTTACCTCTCTGGACTATTTAATAATGTATTTTAAGAATATACAAGTGTTCGACAAGTTACTATTTATAATGATGCAATATTTATGATGTACACGTGAACATCTATATATATTTAAAATACAATATTGAATAATGCAGAGGTAATAGGTCCTTAAAGTTTCTGATTGTTACATCAATTTCGGTCAAAGTTCGGATACATTTTAAACCCTTTTCACTGAGACATGAATGAAGAAAGTGCAGCTGGATGTCTTGATTGTCGTCTATTTCAATTTGTTTGACTTATTTTGATTTAATACAAAATTTATAAATATATTTTTTTAAATCTTATAATGTTTAATATAAAATAAAAAAGAAAAATAATGATTAAAACATATTAAAAAAGAAAGAAGGTTATAAATGAGAAATAGACTCATTGTTTGCCATTATTTGTATTATTACTTACCTTGACGAGTGTGAACGTCAAGCTTAATCAATATGGATTTAAAAAATTAAGCACATGCTTTATTTAATTCTGTTTCGAAAGAAGAAAGTCCCGTATCTTCTAACGTATCAAAATCATTATTTGGTCTCTAAAAACACACGAAAATGTGCATTTGATCACCTAACATGACAAAAAATAAATACTAATATTATATATTCCACTAAGGTGCGATTGAATCAATCCCCATGTGATACTCGTGATTTAGTAAATTAATGTTTAATAGTTGGTCAAGATACTTTAGAGATTGACATTATTGTATATAAAGGAGAGGTAGGAAGCCTATTTTCATATCATTAAGTTAAAAACACTAGCTAGCTTTTATACATCAAAGCATTATATTTGTTTATCAAGATGTCTACAAATTTTGGTAAAATTACTGTTGTAGCCAAAGACGGGATGACAAATTTAATCCGTTCGATTGCAGCAGAAAAGCATGAAGCTGGGCAACCATTTTATGTACTGGATTTAGCGACAATTGAGAGGCTTATGGACAAATGGAACCATTCTTTTCCAAATGTAAAGCCTTTTTATGCTGTCAAATGCAACACTGAAGCAGCACTTGTTACTAAACTAGCCAATTTGGGTGCTAATTTTGATTGTGCTAGCATACACGAGATTGACACTGTGTTAAGTCTCGGAATTAGCCCAAATCAAATCATTTTTGCTAACCCTTGCAAGTCTATTTCCCACATCAAGCATGCAGCTGCTGTTGGGGTCAATCTCACTACTTTTGATTCTAAGCTCGAAGTTGATAAGATCAAAAAATGGCACCCAAAGTGCCATTTATTGCTCCGAATCAAAGCCCCTAGTGCTAGCGGCTCCTTGCGTCCCATGGGGAAAAAATTCGGAGTATTGCCAGAAGAAATTGAACCACTCCTGCATTACGCTTGTAATGTGGCTGGTTTAAAAGTTGTAGGCGTTTCATTTCACGTTGGCTCTATAGCACAAGATCCCACCATTTATCGCCAAGCGATTGCCAATGCCAGGGCCGTGTTTGATATAGCTCATTATCTTGGAATTCCTAAAATGCAAATTCTAGACATTGGTGGTGGATTTAGATCTACCCCATTGTTCGAGGAAATAGCTAGTGTAGTAAACGAAGCAGTCCAAGATTTTTT
>NC_028639.1:64804420-64864564 GCF_001406875.1 Solanum pennellii
TTTATAATAATATTAATATATCCATTGTAATCTCATAATAGGGGTCGCAAGAAGGTAGAGTCTATATATATCATTTACCTACCTACCGTTGAGTAAATAGAATCCTAATCAGAGACAATTTGGAGCTAGGATTTGAGGTTTATCGGTTCTTGGATAGCAATCTCAAACTAATATATTGAAAGAATATTTAGATAGCTTATGAAGAGCCCCTTGCCAGTTGCAGTACCATCAGATGCTACTCCAAATCAAAAATCAAAACTACCAGTTACAGTAAACAAAGGCGGATCTAGGATTTGAAGGTCGGGGGTGCCACAACATTCAAGTAAGATAAAAGGACTGGTTGCTTTAATTTTGGGTTACAAGTCGATCAAATGTGCCTATAGTAATATTTTCTTTTTGATATTATGTGATCAGAAATAACTAAACAATTTAATTTTGATAAACTGCTAAAATTTCAAAAATATTATTATGTGTTCAGTTACAAAGAGCTTTAAAGATCGATAACATTAAGTTTAAGTCTTGTATCCACCTCTTTTACTTAAAATGTATTTTCTTGAACTTTAAATAATTTTATACTTTGAACTACTGCTTCCGTCTTATTTAGTTGATCATTATTTTTAAAAAAAATAGTTGTTCTATATTAATTGACCGTCTTACTAAATCAAGAAAGTATTAATTAATATTTTTATGTATTACTCTTACAGTTAATTCTTATTAAAACTGTTCACATTTGTTATATAAATTTCATAAAAGGTTTTTAAGGGGTAAATTAGTAAAATTATCTTCTTATTTATAATTTTTTAAGCACCATGCAAAATGAAAAGTGATAAACTAATAAATATAAATAAAATATATTCATTATTTTGCATTTAATTGTACTACTTAATTAAACTAATAAAACATGAATAAAGAAAATGCATGTGGGTGTCTTAGATTGATAGTAATATACATGTGAGTAATAGAATTACTTGTTTAATGAAGTCAAAGAATAATGAGTGTGAACGTCATGCTAAATTGATATGCCCTTTCTCCGTCCATCATTATTTATTTATTTTTATTTTTTGTCCGCTATTAATAAAACATACTTTTTAAGAAATATTCTCTTTATTTCATACTAATTGAATTTTTTAAAGTATTTTTATTTTTCAAATTAATTTAATTATTCAATTTTCAAAATTACTTTTAAAGTGTCGTTCCAATTTTACCCTTCAATAAAATTACTATACCGTTTACTATTCTTAATCATTCTATCAACTTAATGAACAACTGTTATTAACCAAAAAAGTATATGCCACATGGGTTTTAAAACACAAAGCACTTAATTTTATTTTATCCTAAGGTGCCAATATCATTATTTTATATCTAATAAAATAAACAGAAAAAAAAAGCAATCATCACGAGATGCTCGTGAATGTATGCAATTTTATTAACAGCGATGATATGCTATCCACGTTTGTTAAAGTACCAGATAATTATTTTTTAAAATACTCGTTAGCAAAATGAATTTTATTAATAGCGATGGTATTTATTTCTCATGGGCTATGTCTTCTTCATTATTAAAGTTCACACGTTTTTTCACATGTGACTATTCTCTACCAAATAATTTATTAGTACGTATATCCTAGACACTTAAACTTGTATAAATTTAAACAAGTAGACATTTTGGTCCTACGTGGCACAACACACGCAGGATAAAAAATGACATGTAGGATAAAAAATGACATGTAGAATGTCATGCAAGACATGCGTGTCTATTTGTTCAACTTTATACAAGTTAAAGTATCTATTTATGCACACCCAAAATTGAAGGGCATAAATGTGATTTGAAGCCAAGTTAAAGGACATATTTATGTATTATGTCTATTTATTTTTCAGGGGATATGTCTTCTTCATTATTGAAGTTCACACATTTCTTCACATGTGACTGTTTTCTACCCAATAATTTATTAGTACGTATATCATAGGTACACAAAAGGTACGTTTCTACTTAAACACAAGATCAAAAAAGTATTAATTAAAAATTTTCTATACTTACAGTTAATTCTTATTAAAAGTGTTTACTCCTTTGTTTATAAATTCAAAAAAAGTTTTTTAAGAGGTAAATTAGTAAAATAATTTTTTTATTTATAGTTTTTTAAGCACTATATAAAAAGAAAAGTGATAAGCTAAGTATAAAATAGAGAAAGTATGAAAAAGAAAGGCACAATAATGTATTTATTTTAAAATAAAAAAATTAATATATATATTTATTATCGATAAAAATTATTAATGATTATAAAGTGACTCAAAATATACTCATTATTTTACATTTAGTTGTACTACTTAAAATAAAACTAATAAAAATGAAGAAACTACACGTGGGTGTCTTGATTGATACTCCGGAGTCCGTACTGTTTAAGTATTAAATAGACTCGTAAATTTACATTTAATTGTACTATCAACGTGTTAAGGTATTAAATAATTTTTTAAAAAATTTTTGTTGTGAACCAAATCTTTATTAATAGCAATGATATTTACTTTTCAAGGAATATCTCTTCTTTATTATTGAAGTTCACACTCCTATAAGAAAAAAAAAAGAAGTTCACATGTTTCTTCACATGTGAATATTCTCTACCCAATAATTTATTACTACATATATCATAAGTAGAAATTATTATTTTTTTATTTGAGACCCACAAAAATAGACAAGAAAAAAAAAGGGGTCAATCTTCATAATTAATTGTTTGATATGTATTTTTGTGAGACAAGGACATATCTATTTTAATTATACGAGAAGTGAATCCTAAGTAAGTTTTAAATACGTCAATCTCTTTTGTAAGAATATGTCTCATTTTAATTCCTAATCTCATTTTTTGAAAAAAATTGAGGTATAAAAAATGTGATTCAAAATTAAAGATGAGAATTCAGATAACTAACCAATTCAACTATTAAGATTTCTCATTTTTGCCAATAAATTAGAACAACTGTTATAAAGTATTTGGCCTAAATTCCTTATATATTAGACCATATCATTATATGGTCCAAATCATAAGAAGCAGAACTACTAGTAAGATGTTCCATATGTTTTGGCTTCGTATCAATGATATTGAAACGTTAACATTCCATACATACATGGAGAAATGTCTCACGTCGCTATAAAATCATGAAAATCAATTTTATACAGTTGAATTTTTCTGGTACTGATAGTTAAAGAAGGATGATTTGATCTGAATTAATTATTTTAGCAAGTCGGATATGGAGCCACAAAAATTAATTTTGATTCAGAGGGTTTCAAATTTAATACTATATATTTGTCAATTTTAAAATTTAATCTCTCTGTTACACGAATCTCTCTTGTTGGTTCAGTGAATATTAATTTAATAATATTTATCAATTTTAAATTTAATGATCCATATTTATTTAAATAAAACAGACTTTAAATCGTGTATATTAAAAATCTTAACTCAGGTTAATTTATTCTTTCTCTTTCCATTTCTCTCCCAAACTACAAATACCATGATAGTTCAACCTATTAGTTATCTCTTTCGCTCTATCATATAACCCTCTCTGCTTTCTCTCGAAAAATCGATAGAAATAGACTTATTTTTGAATCTATTATAATTTTAATAATAGTTGGGGAAGTATATTTTCTATTGTTTTCAAAAAGTGACATCGTTAAAGGCAAAGCTTAATTTACAAGTGCATATGAAGGAAAAAATTGAATGGTGAAAGAGATAGAAGGTGAGTGAGATTCGTACGAATTATTATTAATTATTTCTTATTTATGACCAAAGTTTACTTGTAACCTATCTAATGTCATAAATAACATTTAATAAGGAATAAATCTTGTTCGTATATTGGTTACTTGATGTACGTACCAGATTAAATCATAACCTCTATAAATTGGTCCTCCCTCCCTCCATTAGGGTTACCACATATTATCTACATTAATTCCATCGCTGAAGGTTGTGTAATATAAAGTTAAGGCAAGGAGGTAGAAATCAATTTACAACTAATGCTTCTGCTTTTCTCTGTGATGATGTCTTCCTCATCAGTTTTGTACCCCTAACGATTTCTATGTAAGATTATTGTGTTCAAAATCCTGATATTATGTGATAAAGTATTGAATCTTACATGTGACAACAGAGCCTAGATTATTTGAACCGATAAATCTTCGTATATAAAACATGCATATTTAGAAAAATTTCACGGGGGATAGATCCAAAATTTTAAGTGAGGACGGTCTCAAAATTTTTCGCCATTACTGATAATATTTGGAAGGCTAATAGTAATTTTAAATTCGAATTTACAATACAGTATGTTGATGCAAAGTAGTGTTCAACTGACAATTGAGAAACTTTTTGCCTTAGCCAATAAATTGATGTCCTAATAAACTTTTACACGAGGATATTAAAATACTAAAACGCCATTACTTATAAATTTTTGTAAGTTATCTTATGATTTATTAAGAGCAAGGGTCAATGGTTAAACAAGTAATGCTTTGTTATCATTACTCGTGAAAAGTTTATAAGTAATGTTTGCAACCCCATAATGTATTAATTATGTTTTACTTTCGATTGTGCAATAAATTAAAGATGGTCGTTATACTAAACAATAAATAATATGTGTATTATGTTTCAATAGCTTGTTAGTCACCAAAGTTGTCAAACTAAAGAAATTAATGTCTACACATATCATGTTTATAATTATTTGATGCATGTAATATGTTTCTATAGTTTGTTAGTCACCAAAGTGGCCAAACTAAAATACTTAAAATTTTGCACATGCACAAAATTTTATGATATTACGCGTGTTTTGTATATTTATATAATTTGTTAGTCACCAAAGTGGCCAAACTAGAGAACTTAACGTCTACACATATAAATCACTTGATGCATGTATTATATTTCTACAGTTTGGTAGTCACCGAAGTGACCAAACTAAAATGTTTGAAATTATTCACATTGACAAAATTTTATGATGTTATGTGTGCTTTGTATCTATATAGTTTGTTAGTCACCAAAGTGATCAAACTAGAGAAAATTAACGTCCATGTTTATGATCACTTGATGAATCTATTATGAGTCTATAGTTCGTTAGTCACTAAGTGCTCAAACTAAAATGTTTAAAATTATTCACATGCACAAAATTTTGTGAGATTATGTATGCATTTATATTCATATAACTTGTTAGTCACCAAAGTGGCCAAACTAGTACGATTAAAAAAAAATATGCACTCATAAAATTGTCATTTATCTATGAAGGTTAATTAAATGCCTATATTGAAAAATAAATAGATAAATTGACTTTCACTATTGGTAGAACTTAAAAAAGTTTTAGCCAAAGGTGAATCTATCATTCTAAGAATAGTGAAAATTATGAGGTAAATTAATGTTTTTAGTCAAATATATATTATATATCCAAAGATGTCGTATATGTTTGATTGAAAATTATTCAATTACCTATTAAAAGTAAAATGACATTTAAATTATGATAATGTGTCGTAGTATCTACACAAAGGAGAATTACGGTATATTCATATCGCTTTACTGAATTCACATTATCTTTTTGATTTGTGAGCATGTATTTGTTTGCAGTTATTCTTCTTCATTCGCATGCTTCGTCTGTTACTGTGTTCAATGGATTGAACTTCTCTGAGTGACATGAACAAGTCCAGTTCTATTTAGGTGTTATGAATCTTGACTTGACTTTGCTGAATGTCAAACCTACTATCATTACTGATAAGAGCAGTGAGGCTGAGAAGTCTTTTCATAAATCATGGGAACGCTCTAACAGATTGAGTCTTATGTGTATGTGAATTACTGTTTCTAATAACATTAGGAGTACTATTCTACAAACAGAAAGTGCCAGAAAATACTTGAAGTTAGTGGGAAAACGTTTTTGTTCTGTTGATAAGTCTCTTGTTGGTACACTAATAGATGAACTCACGACCATGAAGTTTGATGGGTCGCGTAATATGCAAAATCATATCATCGAGATGACTACCATTGCAGCAAGACTCCGAACCTTAGCGATGAAAGTCGATGACACATTCTTGGTTTGGTTCATTCTGAACTCATTGCCTCTTGAGTATGGACCATTCCAAATTAACTATAACACTATTAAGGATAAGTGGGATGTTAGTGAAATTGTCCAGTATACTTACTCAAGAAGAGTCAAGACTTAAGAAACAAAGAGGTCATTCCATTAACCTCATGGGTCAAGAATCTGGTAAAGAACTTAAAGTAAAAGCCAGCAAGCTTAAGAAAAGGAAAGCACCTGCTAAAGTTCCACAGGATGCTCATAAGGAACTCAAGGCTGATGTACGTCATTTCTGTAAAAGGAAGGACACTGTCAGAGAGATTGCCTGAAATATAAAGTTTGATTTGAAAAGAAAGGTACGTTTAGTGCTTTTGTATGTTTCAAATAAAATTTAGTAGAAGTTCCTATTAAACTAGGTGGCTTGATTCTGGTGCAACTACTCATGTATCCACTATGTTGCAGGGATTCACTACGATCCAAACTACGAATACAAATAAAAATATTACTTGTTCATAGGAAATCGCATGAAGGCTAAAATTGAAGGCATAGGGACTTATCGTTTGAACTTGGAGACTGGACATCACCTTGATCTATTACAGACTCTTTATGTTCCTTCATTTTCTAGAAATTTGATTTCCCTTTCAAGACTTGATGTTTTTGGATTTGATTTTAAGTTTGGATATAGATGTTTCAATTTATATAAGAATATTATTTTTATAGTTCTGGTGTTCTTATTGATGGTTTATATTGATTGAAACTCAATAATAATTTTTCTAAATCCTACTTACTATTCATCAAAATGTCACTAAATGAAAGTTCTGCTTATTTGTGGCATAAACGTTTGAATTGTTATGTATCCAAAGAACGATTAAAAAGATTAGTAAAAAATTAAATTCTTATGAATTTGATGATTTTGATATGTGTTTGGATTGCATCAAAGGAAAGCAAACCAAACATACCAAGAAAGGGACCACAAGGAGCACCCAACGCTTGAAATAATACACACTGATATTTGTGGACCCTTTGATGTTCCATATTTAGGTGGAGAAAAGTATTTTTATCACCTTTATCGATGATTTTTAACATTATGAATTTATCTATTTGTTGAAATAAAAATATCAAGCAGGGAACACTTCGTTGAAAGACAATTGGATAGAAAAGTGAAAATCATAATTAGGTCAGATAGAGGTGGTGAATATTATGGAAATTGTAATGAATAAGAACAATGTCTAAGTCTATTTGCAAAATTCCTAGAGAATAATGAAGTTGGTGGGAGTGTTGAAGGCTAAAGTGTAGAAATTAATGAGGTAAGGATAAATATTTCATTGCCCATGAATGTACCTACTTCCACACCAATCACAAATGTTTTTCCTCTTGTTGAAGAACACTTTAACAATATTGAATAACATTTGGGTGAAACACTTCAAGAAGGAACTAACTCACAAGTATCTGGAGCAAATGAATCACAAACAATGCCATGAAGAAAATTGGTCATTATGTAATTTAGTTGCAAGAGTCAGATTTTGACATTGAATTTACAAAGATTCATTTTCACAAGCCACATAAAATAATGAGTCTGATAAATGAATTGATACCATGAATGAAGAGTTAAAATCCATGGAATACAACAAAGTCTGGGATCTTGTTCAATTACTAGAAAGTTCTAAATAGTCGAGTGTAGATGGGTCTTTAAGACCAAACGTGATTCAAATGGTAATATTAAAAGATATAAATCCCGACTTGTTGCCAAGGCATACACTCAAAAAAGAGGCATTGATTATAAAGAGACCTTTTCACTGGTATCAAAGAAAGACTCATTAAGTATTGTTTTGGTTTTTGTAGCTTATTGTGATTTAGAGTTACACCAAATGAATCTGAAAATTGTTTGTCATAATGTAAACCTCGCATGAGGATGTTTATATGGACCAACCAAAGGGTTTTGAAATTAAAGGAAAAGATCAAATAGTGTGTAAACTAAAGAAGTCAACATATGGATTCAAACAAGCCTCACGAAAATGGTATATAAAGTTTAATTATACCATGACATTTTTTGGATTGAAGGAAATTACCGTTGAGCTGTGTATATACCAAAAGATCAGCGAGAGTAAGCTTACATTTTTAGTCTTGTATGTTGATGACATTTTACTTGTTGCTAGTGATTTAGGCATAATTGCGTGATACAAATGAATTTCTCTATATGAACTTTGAAATGAAAGATACGAATGAGACATTTTATATGATAGGAATAGAAATATATTCCATGATAGTTCACAAGAATTATTGAGACTGTCTTAAAATGATTTTATCGAAAGAGTTCTAGAGAGATTTAACATGAACAGTTAATCATCATGAATAATTCATATTAAAAGGGGACAAATTTAATCTCATGTTATGTCCAAAGAATGATGTAGAACAAAAGGAAATGGTCTCAATTTCTTAATCTTCTATTACTGAAAGTTTGATGCATGTTCAAACTTGCACAAGACCGTATATTAGCTTTGTGATCAAAATGCTAGAAAGATATCAAAGTATCCTTTAAATTGATTACTAAAAACTGCAAAGAAAGTTTATGGCACATTATGAAGTCACAATTCATTCATTATGGCTGTGAAACTTTATTTCAGGACTTGGGGTTGTCGACACCATTATCAAGCCGCTGAAAATTTATTGTGATAATGCCGCAGCAGTATTCTTCTCCAAGATATAAGTACTCCAAATGTGTCAAACATATGGAATTAAAGTACTTTACTATCAAGGAAGAAATTTGGAAACAGAGAGTGTTACTTAAAAATATTAGAACTGATCTCATGATTGCAAATCTATTAACAAGCTTACAACCAAAGACATTTAAAAAATATGTTCAAAGAATGGGTCTTGGTTGTACTTATTATTGATACATCTATGATGTTTTTACACTATGAGCTCAAATTATGTGTTCTGATATACATTAACATCTTGTTTCTCATAATGGTGTACACATTATTATTTTTTTGAGAAATTACAAGATGAGTCTCTATGAGACATTATTGTGGACTGTAATGTTATATGTTTTTATAGCTTATGAACCTAATATGATAAGTTGCTAATGTAGTAGTATATGGAAGGAAGTATGTAGCTTAAAATTACGTACAACCAACATAACTCGCATTAGTAGTTTGTTATATTGTGGTATGCATGGTGGACATTATAGAAGAGATCTATTATATGCGCAACTAATGTTTATTAAATATAAATGATATATGGTTATCGGTCCAAGTGCGAGAATGTAAGAATTATTATTAATTATTCTTATTTATGGCCCAAGTTTATTTGTAACCCAAGTAACACCATAAATAATATTTAATAAGGAATAGATCTCCTCTGTACATTGGTTTTTGATGGACGTACCAGATTAAATCATACACATTATAAATTGACCCTCCCTCCATCCATTAGGGTTACCACATATTCTCTTCATTAATTACATGGTTGAAGGTTGTGGTAACATAAAGTTAGGGCAAGGAGATAGAAACTATTTACAACTAAAACTTCTACTTTTATCTGTGATGATGTCATCCTCATCAGATATGTACCCCTAACGATTTCTATGTAAGATTATCATGTTCAACATCGTGATAATATGTTATAAAGTATTTAATGTTAAAAGATTTGTTATGTATCTCAGATACATACAAATCTATTTGAATATAGTGTATCTAGAATAAATTGCAATTAGTTTTAACCTCGTATATCTCAAGATACATGTATCTTGACATATTTAGATGCATCAAATTTTGGCAATATTCATATATAATATTATAAATTAATATGTATTTAAATAATTAGGTTCTAAACTATTGAGATTTATGTATATTTCCAACTTAATTTCACAATGTCGATAATGGTGAAATTTGATGACATATTTAAACCTTTTATCCTGAAATAAAAGGATAATTATACTATATTATTGGATATTTGGATCGTCAAATCTAGCCAATTGATTTGCTTGCATGAGAACGTCTATTTTGGCTTTCTCGTACTTCATTGGAATATTTTAGTTATGGATAATATCATGTGGTCCCATCGCATAATGCATTAATGTCTACTCCTTTTGTCTACTTTTAATTGTCCTATTGTGTTTTTTTAAAGTCATTTGTTCGAGGAAATAGCTACTGTAGTAAACGAAGCAGTCCAAGATTTTTTCCCCGACCCTAATTTAAAAATAATTGCAGAGCCTGGGCGTTTCTTTCCTGAAACTGCTTTTACTTTGGTTACCCATGTGATTGGCAAAAGAGTTAGAGGAGAGAAAATAGAATATTGGATTGATGAGGGGGTTTATGGATCGTTTAGGCCAACACTGTACAACAGTTGCTTTGTGGTATCAAACCAATTTCAATGAAAGAATGTTGTGAAATACGCGAATCGACGATTTACGGACCAAGTTGTGACTGCCTTGATAAAGTGGCTGAGGACATAAAATTGCCGGAGCTTCAGTTGGATGATTTGATAGTGTTCTATAACATGGGTGCATATTCAAAATTTGTTGGAACAAAGTTCAATGGATTTGATATGTTATCCACACCTACCTATCTTGTTACCACCAATTCTACCTAAAACTTGGATCATCTACCTATGCTATGCTATGCTGCTTGTTTTCTATGATTAATTTGTTTCCAATCATTAATTTTGTATTATTGTGAGATTAGCATATCTCTATTTTATTAATTACAAGCTTATTTTACCAAATAATTATTTTTTAATTTGTCCACATTTAGTATTATACCTATTACTGCGTCCATTCTTCTTTTTGAATGGACTAACTCCTTAGCATTCGTTGCAAGTTATTATTAGTGCTTTTATATATATATATATATATATATGCTCATTGTCTTGTTCTTTTCCTTGATCTCCTCTTTTATTTTAGCTTTCCATACCTTTAAGTAATTAATATTGCTTCAATCTATTCAAGTTTATAATACTATTAATATATCCATTGTAATCTCATAATAGGGGTCGCAGGAAGGTAGAGTGTATATATATCATTTACCTACCTATCATTGAGTAAATAGAATCCTAATCAGAGACAATTTGGAGCTAGGATTTGAGGTTTATCGGTTCTTGGATAGCAATCTCAAACTAATATATTGAAAGAATATTTAGATAGCTTATGAAGAGCCCCTTGCCAGTTGCAGTACCATCAGATGCTACTCCAACTCAAAAATCAAAACTACCATTTCCAGTACCTAACAGAGGCAGATTTAACCTATAAATAACACTTTTTGATAAGCTGCTAAAATTTCAAAAACATTAGTATGTGTTCAATTACAAAGAGCATTAAAGATCGATAACATTAAGTTTAAGTCTTGTATCCACCACTGTTATTTAAAATGTATTTCTTGAACTTTAAACAATTTTATACTTTGAACTACTCTTTCCGTCTCATATTAGTTGATCATTATACAAAAAAAAATAAAATTAGTTGTTCTATATTAATTGACCACCTTACTAAATCAAGAAAGTATTAATTAAAATTTTTCTATATTACCCTTACAGTTAATTCTTATTAAAAGTGTTCACATTTCTTTATAAAATTCATATAAAAAGTTTTTTATGGAGTAAATTAGTAAAATTATCTTTTTATTTATAATTTCTTAAGCACCATGCAAAATGAAAAATGATAAACTAATAAGTATAAAAAATATATATTCATTATTTTGTATTCAATTGTACTACTTAATTAACCTAACAAGACATGAATAAAGAAAATGCATGTGGGTTTCTTAGATTGATATTCCGGAGTAATATACATGTGAGTAATAGCATACTAATTAAATTTTTTAAAATATTTTTTGTCCGCTATTAATGTAACACACTTTTTAAGAAATATTCTCTTTATTTCATACTAATTAAATTTTTTAAAATATTTTTATTTTTCAAATTAATTTAATTATTCAATTTTTAAAAAAGCACTTAGGTGTGATTCAGTCATCACGAGATGCTCGTGAATGTATGCAATAATATTTATTAACAGCGATAATATTTATTTCTCATGGATTATATCTTCTTATTGAAGTTCACACGTTTCTCCACATATGACTATTCTCTATCCAATAAATTATTAGTACGTAGATCATAGGTACAAAAGATTTTTTTTTTAAAATTTGAGATCCACAAAATAAACAAGAAAAAGAAAGGGGTCGATCTCCACTAATTAATTGTTTGATATGTATTTTTGTGAGACAAGGACATATCTATTTTAATTATACGAGAAGTGAACCCTAAGTAAGTTTTAGATACGTCAATCTCTCTTTTCCAAGAGCATGTCTCATTTTAATCCTTGATCTCATTTTTTGAAAAACTTTGGAGTAGAGAAAAAGGGGAAAGAAATTATTCAAATTAAAGGTCAGATAATCAACCAACTCAACTATTATGATTTCTCATTTTTACCTATAAATTGAAACAACTTGTATAAAGTGTTTGGCCTAAATTCCTTATATATTAGACCGTATCATATTATATGGTCCAAATTATAAGAGGCAGAATTACTAGCAAGATGTTCCATATGTTTTGGCTTCATATCAATGATATTGAAACCTCGACATATTCCATACAGGGAGAAATGTCCCACCATCGCTATAAAACCATCAAAATCAGCTTCATACGGTTGAATTTTTTTGATATTGATAGTTAAGAAAGGATAACCTGATCTGAATTAATTATTTTGGCGTAGCGGATCGGATATGGAGCTATAAAAATTAATTTCATTCAGAGGGTTTTAAAATATATATGAAGTAAAGACGTGAAAATTGCACAATAACTAAAAAGAGCGGGAAAGACAACAAAGGACAAAGTATAAAATAGTTTTGACAAACCATATCATCACGAGGCTCATAGTGAGGGTTGTCGGTTAGAGAAATTCTTCGATAAAGTAAAGTATATTTCAGTTCAGTGTTTGTCATTATTGCATCCTTGCTGCAAGAGCTTAAATGATTTTTCATCATGATTTATACTATATTTCAATTGATTTACCTTCAGAATTTTTGCTCAGTTATTTGTTATTCAACTAGATTACATACTCGTACATTCAATATACTGATGTTATTCGACCTGCAACTTTTTATTATGTAGATTCAGGCACTTAAAATCCTCAACAGGAGATCACTTCATCCGCTTGTCAGCTTTTGAGAGAGGCCTCCTTTGTAACATCTCGTCACTTAAAATAACTAAAGGATAAACTAAGAGACAGAATAATCATTTTTGGAAATAAATAAGGAAATCTGGAAAATTTTCAACTTTTAAAAGTGAGTTTTGGTCATTTTCAAATAGCGATAACTTCAAGCTCACGAAGATCTAGGGTGAGTTCTCTATATGGATGGAAATCTCTTGGGAAGATCTTTCCAACGGCGCCAAGTTTGTGAAATTTCGAGGTCGTATGAGAGAAATATGACTTTCGAAAGTTAGGCTGTTGGACTGAGGAAAGTCCAATCCGGATTTCAGCAAGGACAAAGTTGTCTTTTCACCCTAGTATTTCCTAATTCGTTTTAAGGATTATTTAGGGGTAAAAATAAAGTACCAATTCAGTTTTTTAAAAAATATTTTTTATTTTGATATAATTTTTTTAATTTTATGAGTATATATTGTTATTTTATATTTTAATTTCACATCGTTGATAATAGTAAGGTTTGATGACATATTTAAACTTTTCTCCTTAAATAAAATGATAATTATATTCTATAATGGGATATTTTAAACCTCAAATTTAGTCAATTGGTTTGCTGGCATGAGAACGTCTATTTTGGCTTCGTCGTACTTCATTGGAATATTTTTGTTATGGATAATTTCATGTGGTCCCAGCAAAATGCATTAATGTCTACTTCTTTAGTTTACTTTTAATTGTCGTGTTGTGTTTTTTTAAAAGTCAATTCGATTAATTTTTAAATTAAAATCAGATTACATTAATTTGATTTTCAAACAAAATAGCTATCCAAAAATTGTACAAAAAGTACTATAAATTGCAATTTTTTCATATCAAAATGATTAAAAAAAAATACATCATAAACATATTAGTCAAAGTTCTTATGATTTGACTCTCAAAAAAATTATGACAATTAAAATTGAAGGGAGAAAATATTATTATAGGTATATAGTGGCTTTTACGCCGATTAAAGATAGTGTTCGTAGCTTACTTGGAATAGTCTATCGGAAAGAGAGTAGATGTAAGTATTTGATTCAACAGTTTTATAACTAGCGATTCTATTTTGTTTGAGGCCATAGAGATTTGGTTTTTATGGTAATTCACTAAAAAAAATATTATCGAACTTTATTGAGTTAAAAAAAAAATATTGATCACAAAGACAATGGAATCTATTTAATTTTGAGAGAACTATTGAGAATATTTCTAAAAGTAGCGGAAGGCGAGCCGAGGTTGCTGGACCACCAGATTGTTGGACTCGCACTATAGAGGAGAAGATTTTATGTATTACAAAAAAGCAACTCGATCGAATCGTTGAGGAAAGAAATGTCTTAGCAGAAAAGTCTTTTGAAAGGGCTACTTTCTTCGGCATGGGATGTCGGGCTCCCTCCAAGACCAAAAAGACACATCTATCTCATTTTGAGACAGATGAGCTTGATCTTAGTCAACGCCTCAAAACGGTCCGAAAATGGAATAAAGAGTTTGAAGTGTGTTCCCGGAGATTGGCTTCTGGTTTATCCTAGTCGAAGAAACTATTAAGTTTTGGGTCTCGAGATATTATTTGCCTTGTTTGTTACTTGTAAGGAAGGAAAACATCATTTCTTCATTCTTTTCTTATGAGGTCGTGTACAACAACCTTATTCACCCCTAAACTAGGTGTGAATTATTAGTTTCATTCTCAAACTATTAACAGCTTTAAAAATACTTATAACATGAGTGAGATATTGTCATGCCCCGAGCCTACGTCATATACGTGGCCGACACTCGAGAACCTTAGTTGGCCCTAAGCGAACCCTTGGTCTTCCTCATGAATTCTCAGCGAAAGAATTATTCAACGACGAATGAACTTCAAAAGTAAAGATTAAACTCAATGTCCCAAAATAGATACTCGGAATATTTTTGAATAAAACATCCATTAGCCAAAAGAGGCAACTCAAGTCTTAAACATTAAACACTGAAATTGAAAAGACTCATCAATTACTACTGTCTATCTACGAAGCTATAAATGACAAGGATGGAAGTCGGGACAAGATCCACGACATCCTAAAAAAATTGAAAAGTAAAATGGAATCCTCGCAAAGTAAAGAGGCTTACCAAAAAGATAACTTGAATTGTTGTGGTATCAAAGAATCGCCTGTTGATGACTCTAATCTCATGTATCTGCATCACGAAATTATTATGGCCAAATGACATCAGTACATTAAATGTTCGAGCATGTAAGGGGTACATTAAACATAACATAAAAGCTTGAACTTGGTAAGAATGTAACAATACTCACCTTATCTCCACTTAAGTCAACCTCAACTCGTAGATACTCAACTCCATACAGTATAAAAATAACAATAAAGACGCAGTTTATATAAAGCGTTTGAAACAATTGATAACAACTAAATTTATTTAAAAATACAATATTAACTTTTATTTGGGAAATTCTCTAATCGACAACCATTATTATGAGATATGTGATGATACAGAGTCTCGTTCGCGCTGCCAAAATTGTCCTATACAATAAAAATTTATTTCCAAATAAAAAGGACTGATATTCTTTATGAGATATTTAAACAATATATTTAAACTTTGATCGAAATTATTGTATAACAATCTCAAATTTTGGACAGGACATGTTACTTCCCTGTACTACGTACTAACCCTAAAGAGTGTGAACGTCAGACTTAATCAATATGGGGTTTAAATAGTCATTATTTGGTCTCTAAAAACACACGAAAATGTGCATTTGATCACCTAACATGACAAAAAATAAATACTAATATTATATATTCCACTAAGGTGCGATTGAATCAATCCCCATGTGATACTCGTGATTTAGTAAATTAATGTTTAATAGTTGGTCAAGATACTTTAGAGATTGACATTATTGTATATAAAGGAGAGGTAGGAAGCCTATTTTCATATCATTAAGTTAAAAACACTAGCTAGCTTTTATACATCAAAGCATTATATTTGTTTATCAAGATGTCTACAAATTTTGGTAAAATTACTGTTGTAGCCAAAGACGGGATGACAAATTTAATCCGTTCGATTGCAGCAGAAAAGCATGAAGCTGGGCAACCATTTTATGTACTGGATTTAGCGACAATTGAGAGGCTTATGGACAAATGGAACCATTCTTTTCCAAATGTAAAGCCTTTTTATGCTGTCAAATGCAACACTGAAGCAGCACTTGTTACTAAACTAGCCAATTTGGGTGCTAATTTTGATTGTGCTAGCATACACGAGATTGACACTGTGTTAAGTCTCGGAATTAGCCCAAATCAAATCATTTTTGCTAACCCTTGCAAGTCTATTTCCCACATCAAGCATGCAGCTGCTGTTGGGGTCAATCTCACTACTTTTGATTCTAAGCTCGAAGTTGATAAGATCAAAAAATGGCACCCAAAGTGCCATTTATTGCTCCGAATCAAAGCCCCTAGTGCTAGCGGCTCCTTGCGTCCCATGGGGAAAAAATTCGGAGTATTGCCAGAAGAAATTGAACCACTCCTGCATTACGCTTGTAATGTGGCTGGTTTAAAAGTTGTAGGCGTTTCATTTCACGTTGGCTCTATAGCACAAGATCCCACCATTTATCGCCAAGCGATTGCCAATGCCAGGGCCGTGTTTGATATAGCTCATTATCTTGGAATTCCTAAAATGCAAATTCTAGACATTGGTGGTGGATTTAGATCTACCCCATTGTTCGAGGAAATAGCTAGTGTAGTAAACGAAGCAGTCCAAGATTTTTTCCCCGACCCTAATTTAAAAATAATTGCAGAGCCTGGGCGTTTCTTTCCTGAAACTGCTTTTACTTTGGTTACCCATGTGATTGGCAAAAGAGTTAGAGGAGAGAAAATAGAATATTGGATTGATGAGGGGGTTTATGGATCGTTTAGGCCAACACTGTACAACAGTTGCTTTGTGGGCATCAAACCAATTTCAATGAAAGAAAGTTGTGAAATACGCGAGTCGACGATTTACGGACCAAGTTGTGACTGCCTTGATAAAGTGGCTGAGGACATAAAATTGCCGGAGCTTCAGTTGGATGATTTGATAGTGTTCTATAACATGGGCGCATATTCAAAATGTGTTGGAACAAAGTTCAACGGATTTGATATGTTAACCACACCTACCTATCTTGTTACCACCAATTCTACCTAAAACTTGGATCATCTACCTATGCTATGCTATGCTGCTTCTTTTCTATGATTAATTTGTTTCCAATCATTAATTTTGTATTATTGTGAGATTAACATATCTATATTTTATTAATTACAAGCTTAATTTCCAAATTGTTCTTTTTTAATTTGTCCACCGATAGTATTATACCTATTACTACGTCCATTCTTCTTTTTGAATGGACTAACTCCTTAGCATTCGTTGCAAGTTATTATTAGTGCTTATATATATATATATGCTCATTGTCCCATTCTTTTCCTTGATCTCCTCTTTTGTTTTAGCTTTCTTAAGTAATTAACATTGCTTCAATCTATTCAAGTTTATAATACTATTAATATATCCATTGTAATCTCATAATAGGGGTCGCAAGAAGGTAGAGTGTATATATATCATTTACCTACCTACCGTTGAGTAAATAGAATCCTAATCAGAGACAATTTGGAGCTAGGATTTGAGGTTTATCGGTTCTTGGATAGCAATCTCAAACTAATATATTGAAAGAATATTTAGATAGCTTATGAAGAACCCCTTGCCAGTTGCAGTACCATCAGATGCTACTCCAACTCAAAAATCAAAACTACCAGTTCCAGTACCTAACAGAGGCAGATTTAACCTATAAATAACACTTTTTTGATAAGCTGCTAAAATTTCAAAAACATTAGTATGTGTTCAATTACAAAGAGCTTTAAAGATCGATAACATTAAGCTTAAGTCTTGTATCCACCACTGTTATTTAAAATGTATTTCGTGAACTTTAAACAATTTTATACTTTGAACTATTCTTTCCGTCTCATATTAGTTGATCATTATACAAAAAAAATAAAAAATAGTTGTTCTATATTAATTGACCACCTTACTAAATCAAGAAAGTATTAATTAAAATTTTTCTATATTACCCTTACAGTTAATTCTTATTAAAAGTGTTCACATTTATTTATAAAATTCATATAAAAAGTTTTTTAAGGAGTAAATTAGTAAAATTGTCTTTTTATTTATAATTTCTTAAGCACCATGCAAAATGAAAAGTGATAAACTAATAAGTATAAAAAGTATATATTCATTATTTTGCATTTAATTGTACTACTTAATTAACCTAACAAGACATGAATAAAGAAAATGCATGTGGGTTTCTTAGATTGATATTCCGGAGTAATATACATGTGAGTAATAGCATTACTTGTTTAATGAAATCAAAGAATAATGAGTGTGAACGTCATGCTAAATTGATATTCCTTCTCTCAGTCCATCATTATTTGTTTATTTTTATTTTTCGTCCGCTATTAATGTAACACACTTTTTAAGAAATATTCTCTTTATTTCATACTAATTAAATTTTTTAAAATATTTTTATTTTTCAAATTAATTTAATTATTCAATTTTTTAAATTGCTTTTAGAGTGTCGTTTCAATTTTACCCTTCAATAAAATTACTATACCGTTTACTATTCTTAATCGTTGTATCAAGTTAATGAACAACTGTTATTAACCAAAGAAAGTATATGCCACATGGGTTCTAAACACAAAGCACTTATCATTATTTTATATCTAATAAAATAAACAGAAAAAAAAAGCACTTAGGTGTGATTCAGTCATCACGAGATGCTCGTGAATGTATGCAATTTTTTTAATAACGATGACATTCTATGTTAAAGTAATAAAATAATTATTTTTTAAAACACTCGTTGTGAATTGAATATTTATTAACAGCGATGATATTTATTTCTCATGGATTATATCTTCTTCATATTGAAGTTCACACGTTCCTCCACATGTGACTATTCTCTATCCAATAAATTATTAGTACGTAGATCATAGGTACAAAAGATATTTTTTTTAAAATTTGAGATCCACAAAATAAACAAGAAAAAGAAAGGGGTCGATCTCCACTAATTAATTGTTTGATATGTATTTTTGTGAGACAAGGACATATCTATTTTAATTATACGAGAAGTGAACCCTAAGTAAGTTTTAGATACGTCAATCTCTCTTTTCCAAGAGCATGTCTCATTTTAATCCTTGATCTCATTTTTTGAAAAACTTTGGAGTAGAAAAAAAGGGGAAAGAAATTATTCAAAATTAAAGGCCAGATAATCAACCAACTCAACTATTATGATTTCTCATTTTTACCTATAAATTGAAACAACTTTTATAAAGTGTTTGGCCTAAATTCCTTATATATTAGACCATATCATATTATATGGTCCAAATTATAAGAGGCAGAATTACTAGCAAGATGTTCCATATGTTTTGGCTTCATATCAATGATATTGAAACCTCGCCATATTCCATACAGGTAGAAATGTCCCACCATCGCTATAAAACCATCAAAATCAGTTTCATATGGTTGAATTTTTTTGATATGGATAGTTAAGAAAGGATAATCTGATCTGAATTAATTACTTTAGCGTAGCGGATCGGATATGGAGCTATAAAAATTAATTTCATTCAGAGGGTTTTAAAATATATATGAAGTAAAGGCGTGAAAATTACACGATAACTAATAAGAGCGGGAAAGACAACAAAGGACAAAGTATAAAATAGTTTTGACAAACCATATCATCACGAGGCTCATAGTGATGGTTGTCGGTTAGAGAAATTCTTCGATAAAGTAAAGTATATTTCAGTTCAGTGTTTGTCATTATTGCATCCTTGCTGCAAGAGCTTAAATGATTTTTCATCATGATTTATACTATATTTCAATTGATTTACCTTCAAAATTTTCGCTCAGTTATTTGTTATTCAACTAGATTACATACTCGTACATTCAATATACTGTTGTTATTCGACCTGCAACTTTTTATTATGTAGATTCAGGCACTTAAAATCCTCAACAGGAGATCACTTCATCCGCTTGTCAGCTTTTGAGAGAGGCCTCCTTTGTAACATCTCGTCACTTAAAATAACTAAAGGATAAACTAAGAGACAGAATAATCATTTTTGGAAATAAATAAGGAAATCTGAAAAATTTTCAACTTTTAAAAGTGAGTTTTGGTCATTTTCAAATAGCGATAACTTCAAGCTCACGAAGAGTTAGGATGAGTTCTCTATATGGATGGAAATCTCTTGGGAAGATCTTTCCAACGGCGCCAAGTTTGTGAAATTTCGAGGTCGTATGAGAGAAATATGACTTTCGAAAGTTAGGCTGTTGGACTGAGGAAAGTCCAATCCGGATTTCAGCAAGGACAAAGTTGTCTTTTCACCCTAGTATTTCCTAATTCGTTTTAAGGATTATTTAGGGGTAAAAAAAAAGTACCAATTCAGTTTTTTAAAAAATATTTTTTATTTTGATATAATTTTTTTAATTTTATGAGTATATATTGTTATTTTATATTTTAATTTCACATCGTTGATAATAGTAAGGTTTGATGACATATCTAAACTTTTCTCCTTAAATAAAATGATAATTATATTCTATAATGGGATATTTTAAACCTCAAATTTAGTCAATTGGTTTGCTGGCATGAGAACGTCTATTTTGGCTTCTCGTACTTCATTGGAATATTTTTGTTATGGATAATTTCATGTGGTCCCAGCAAAATGCATTAATGTCTACTTCTTTAGTTTACTTTTAATTGTCGTGTTGTGTTTTTTTAAAAGTCAATTCGATTAATTTTTAAATTAAAATCAGATTACATTAATTTGATTTTCATACAAAATAGCTATCCAAAAATTGTACAAAAAGTACTATAAATTGCAATTTTTTCATATCAAAATGATAAAAAAAAATACATCATAAACATATTAGTCAAAGTTCTTATGATTTGACTCTCAAAAAAATTATGACAATTAAAATTGAAGGGAGAAAATATTATTATAGGTATATAGTGGCTTTTACGCCGATTAAAAATAGTGTTCGTAGCTTACTTGGAATAGTCTATCGGAAAGAGAGTAGATGTAAGTATTTGATTCAACAATTTTATAACTAGCGATTCTATTTTGTTTGAGGCCATAGAGATTTGGTTTTTATGGTAATTCACTAAAAAAAAATATTGTTGAACTTTATTGAGTTAAAAAAAAAATATTGATCACAAAAGACAATGGAATCTATTTAATTTTGAGAGAACTATTGAGAATATTTCTAAAAGTAGCGGAAGGCGAGCCGAGGTTGCTGGACCACCAGATTGTTGGACTCGCACTACAGAGGAGAAGATTTTATGTATTACCAAAAAGCAACTCGATCGAATCGTTGAGGAAAGAAATGTCTTAGCAGAAAAGTCTTTTGAAAGGGCTACTTTCTTCGGCATGGGATGTCGGGCTCCCTCCAAGACCAAAAAGATACATCTATCTCATTTTGAGACAGATGAGCTTGATCTTAGTCAACGCATCAAAACGGTCCGAAAATGGAATAAAGAGTTTGAAGTGTGTTCCCGGAGATTGGCTTCTGGTTNATAGGAGATCACTTCATTCGCTTGTCAGCTTTTGAGTTTGAAGTGTGTTCCCGAAGATTGGCTTCTGGTTGATCATCATCGAAGAAACTATTAGGTTTTGGGTCTCGGGATATTATTAACCTTGTTTGTTACTTGTAAGGAAGGAAAACATCGTTTCTTCATTCTTTTCTTATGAGGTCGTGTACAACAACCTTATTCACCCCTAAACTAAGTGACAATTATTAGTTTCATTCTCAAACTATTAACAGCTTTAAAAATACTTATAACATGAGTGAGATATTGTCATGCCCCGAGCCTACGTCATATACGTGGTCGACACTCGAGAACCATTGTTGGCCTTAAGCGAACCCTTGGACTGCCTCATGGACTCTCAGCGGAAGACTTATTCAACGATAAATGAACTTCAAAAGTAAAGATTAAACTCAATGTCTCAAAATAGATACTCAGAATATTTTTAAATAAAACATTCATTCGCCAAAAGAGACAACTCATGTATTAAACATTAAATACTAAAACTGAAAAGACTCAACAACTACTACTGTCTATCTACGAAGCCTCTAAATGACAAGGATGAAAGTCGGGACAAGATCCACGACATCCTAACAAAATTGAAAAGTAAAATGGAATCCTCGCAAAGTAAATAGGCTCACCAAAGTTAGCTTGAATTGTTGTGGTATCAAAGAAACGTATGTTGATGACTCTAATCTCATGTATCTGCATCACGAAATTATTAAGGCCAAATGACATCAGTACATTAAATGTTCGAGCATGTAAGGAGTACATTGAACATAACATAAAAGCATGAACTTGGAAAGAATGTAACAATACTCACCTTATCTCCACTTAAGTCAACCTCAACTCGTAGATACTTAGCTCCATACAGTATAAAAACAACAATAAAGACGCAGTTTATAAAAAATGTTTGAAACAATTGATAACAACTAAATTTATTTAAAAATACAATATTGACTTTTTTATGGGAAATTCTCTAATCGACAACCATCATTATGACATATGTGATGATACAAAGTCTTGTCCGCGCTGCCAAAACTGTCCTATACAATAAAAATTTATTTCCAAATAAAAAGGACCGATATTCTTTATGAGATATTTATTGTTATATAACAATCTCAAATTTTGGACAGGACATGTTACTTCCCTGTACTACGTACTAACCCTAAAGAGTGTGAACGTCAGACTTAATCAATATGGGGTTTAAATAGTCATTATTTGGTCTCTAAAAACACACGAAAATGTGCATTTGATCACCTAACATGACAAAAAATAAATACTAATATTATATATTCCACTAAGGTGCGATTGAATCAATCCCCATGTGATACTCGTGATTTAGTAAATTAATGTTTAATAGTTGGTCAAGATACTTTAGACATTGACATTATTGTATATAAAGGAGAGGTAGGAAGCCTATTTTCATATCATTAAGTTAAAAACACTAGCTAGCTTTTATACATCAAAGCATTATATTTGTTTATCAAGATGTCTACAAATTTTGGTAAAATTACTGTTGTAGCCAAAGACGGGATGACAAATTTAATCCGTTCGATTGCAGCAGAAAAGCATGAAGCTGGGCAACCATTTTATGTACTGGATTTAGCGACAATTGAGAGGCTTATGGACAAATGGAACCATTCTTTTCCAAATGTAAAGCCTTTTTATGCTGTCAAATGCAACACTGAAGCAGCACTTGTTACTAAACTAGCCAATTTGGGTGCTAATTTTGATTGTGCTAGCATACACGAGATTGACACTGTGTTAAGTCTCGGAATTAGCCCAAATCAAATCATTTTTGCTAACCCTTGCAAGTCTATTTCCCACATCAAGCATGCAGCTGCTGTTGGGGTCAATCTCACTACTTTTGATTCTAAGCTCGAAGTTGATAAGATCAAAAAATGGCACCCAAAGTGCCATTTATTGCTCCGAATCAAAGCCCCTAGTGCTAGCGGCTCCTTGCGTCCCATGGGGAAAAAATTCGGAGTATTGCCAGAAGAAATTGAACCACTCCTGCATTACGCTTGTAATGTGGCTGGTTTAAAAGTTGTAGGCGTTTCATTTCACGTTGGCTCTATAGCACAAGATCCCACCATTTATCGCCAAGCGATTGCCAATGCCAGGGCCGTGTTTGATATAGCTCATTATCTTGGAATTCCTAAAATGCAAATTCTAGACATTGGTGGTGGATTTAGATCTACCCCATTGTTCGAGGAAATAGCTAGTGTAGTAAACGAAGCAGTCAAAGATTTTTTCCCCGACCCAAATTTGAAAATAATTGCAGAGCCTGGGCGTTTCTTTCCTGAAACTGCTTTTACTTTGGTTACCCATGTGATTGGCAAAAGAGTTAGAGGAGAGAAAATAGAATATTGGATTGATGAGGGGGTTTATGGATCGTTTAGGCCAACACTGTACAACAGTTGCTTTGTGGGCATCAAACCAATTTCAATGAAAGAAAGTTGTGAAATACGCAAGTCGACGATTTACGGACCAAGTTGTGACTACCTTGATAAAGTGGCTGAGGACATAAAATTGCCGGAGCTTCAGTTGGATGATTTGATAGTGTTCTATAACATGGGTGCATATTCAAAATGTGTCGGAACAAAGTTCAATGGATTTGATATGTTACCACCAATTCTGCCTAAAACTTGGATCATCTACCCATGCTATGCTATGCTGCTTGTTTTCTATGATTAATTTGTTTCCAATCATTAATTTTGTATTATTGTGAGATTAACATGTCTCTATTTTATTAATTACAAGCTTAATTTCCCAAATAATTATTTTTTAATTTGTCCACCGATAGTATTATACCTATTACTACGTCCATTCTTCTTTTTGAATGGACTAACTCCTTAGCATTCGTTGCAAGTTATTATTAGTGCTTATTTGTATATATATATATGCTCATTGTCTCGTTCTTTTCCTTGATCTCCTCTTTTGTTTTAGCTTTCTTAAGTAATTAACATTGCTTCAATCTATTCAAGTTTATAATACTATTAATATATCCATTGTAATCTCATAATAGGGATCGCAAGAAGGTAGAGTATATATATATCATTTATCTGCCTACCGTTGAGTAAATAGAATCCTAATCAGAGACAATTTGTGTTGGATTTTAAAAAGGTGTGAATGGAAAATGAAGAGTTGCTACTTTTATGAAGAGTTGTGACTTTTATGAAATGTTGCGATTTTTATGAAAAGTTGTGACTTTTATGAAAAGTTGCGACTTTTATGAAAAGTTATGACTTTTATGGAAAGTTGTGACTTTTATGAAAGGTGACGACCTTTCTGAAAGATTGTGACTTTTCCAAAGGTTTGTGACCTTTCCGGTAAGGCACAATAAGAACCTTTTCGCACTATCCTTTGTTTTCTATAAAATTGTTGTTCATCTTGTATTCCAAACATACTTAGAACAAAACTTTGAACATCTTTGTAAGAAAACAAAGTTTAAGAACATTTTCACAACTAGAAAATTAAAACTAGTAGCGAAACTAGAATCAGAAACAGATTTTAAAAAAAAATATACGAAATATTTTTCTTAAAGAAGAATTGTTGTTAATATGTGTCTAAAGAATCTTACTGATTCCAACAAACTTTGCAGAAACACGAAGTTACCAAGTTTAATGAACCTGTGAAGAACAAAAGAATAGAAGAACTGAAACTAATTCACAAATCTAAAGTTTGTAAAACACGTACCAGAATCTGGAAAATTTTTAATAGGAAAATATTAACGTCCATGTTTATGATCACTTGATGAATCTATTATGAGTCTATAGTTCGTTAGTCACTTAAGTGCTCAAACTAAAATGTTTAAAATTATTCACATGCACAAAATTTTATGAGATTATGTATGCATTTATATTCATATAACTTGTGAGTCACTAAAGTGGCCAAACTAGTATGATTAAAAAAAAAATATGCACTCATAAAATTGTCATTTATCTATGAAGGTTAATTAAATGTCTATATTGAAAAATAAATAGATAAATTGACTTTCACTATTGCTAGAACTTAAAAAAGTTTTAGCCAAAGGTGAATCTATCATTCTAAGAATAGTGAAAATTATGAGGTAAATTAATATTTTTAGTCAAATATATATTATATATCCAAAGATGTCGTATATGTTTGATTGAAAATTATTCAATTACCTATTAAAAGTAAAATGACATTTAAATTATGATAATGTGTCGTAGTATCTACACAAAGGAGAATTACGGTATATTCATATCGCTTTACTGAATTCACATTATCTTTTTGATTTGTGAGCATGTATTTATTTGCAGTTATTCTTCTTCATTCGCATGCTTCGTCTGTTACTGTGTCCAATGGATTGAACTTCTCTGAATGACATGAACAAGTCCACTTCTATTTAGGTGTTATGGGTCTTGACTTGACTTTGCTGAATGACAAACCTACTATCTTTACTGATAAGAGCAGTGAGGCTGAGAAGTCTTTTCATAAATCATGGGAACGCTCTAACAGATTGAGCCTTATGTGTACGTGAAAAACTGTTTCTAATAACATTAGGAGTACTATTCTACAAACAGAAAGTGCCAGAAAATACTTGAAGTTAGTGGAAAAACGTTTTTGTTCTGCTGATAAGTCTCTTGTTGGTACACTAATGGATGAACTCACGACCATGAAGTCTGATGGGTCGCGTAATATGCAAAATCATATCATCGAGATGACTAACATTGCAGCAAGACTCTGAACCTTGGGGATGAAAGTCGATGACACATTCTTGGTTTGGTTCATTCTGAACTCATTGCCTCTTGAGTATGGACCATTCCAAATTAACTATAACACTATTAAGGATAAGTGGGATGTTAGTGAAATTGTCCAGTATACTTACTCAAGAAGAGTCAAGACTTAAAAAACAAAGAGGTCATTCCATTAACCTCATGGGTCAAGAATCTGGTAAAGGACTTAAAGTAAAAGCCAGCAAGCTTAAGAAAAGGAAAGCACCTGCTAAAGTTCCACAGGATTCTCATAAGGAACTCTAGGCTGATGTACGTCATTTCTGTAAAAGGAAGGACACTGTCAGAGAGATTGCCTGAAATATAAAGTTTGATTTGAAAAGAAAGGTACATTTAGTGCTTTTGTATGTTTCAAATAAAATTTAGTAGAAGTTCCTATTAAACTAGGTGGCTTGATTCTGGTGCAACTACTCATGTATCCACTATGTTGCAGGGATTCACTACGATCCAAACTACGAATACAAATAAAAATATTTCTTGTTCATAGGAAATCGCATGAAGGCTAAAATTGAAGGCATAGGGACTTATCGTTTGAACTTGGAGACTGGACATCACCTTGATCTATTACAGACTCTTTATGTTCCTTCAGTTTCTAGAAATTTGATTTCCCTTTCAAGACTTGATGTTTTTGGATTTGATTTTAAGTTTGGATATAGATGTTTCAATTTATATAAGAATATTATTTTTATAGTTCTGGTGTTCTTATTGATGGTTTATATTGATTGAAACTCAATAATAATTTTTCTAAATCCTACTTACTATTCATCAAAATGTCACTAAATGAAAGTTCTGCTTATTTGTGGCATAAACGTTTGAATTGTTATGTATCCAAAGAACGATTAAAAAGATTAGTAAAAAATTAAATTCTTATGAATTTGATGATTTTGATATGTGTTTGGATTGCATCAAAGGAAAGCAAACCAAACATACCAAGAAAGGTGCCACAAGGAGCACCCAACGCTTGAAATAATACACACTGATATTTGTGGACCCTTTGATGTTCCATATTTAGGTGGAGAAAAGTATTTTTATCACCTTTATCGATGATTTTTAACATTATGAATTTATCTATTTGTTGAAATAAAAATATCAAGCAGGGGACACTTCGTTGAAAGACAATTGGATAGAAAAGTGAAAATCATAATTAGGTCAGATAGAGGTGGTGAATATTATGGAAATTGTAATGAATAAGAACAATGTCTAAGTCTATTTGCAAAATTCCTAGAGAATAATGAAGTTGGTGGGAGTGTTGAAGGCTAAAGTGTAGAAATTAATGAGGTAAGGATAAATATTTCATTGCCCATGAATGTACCTACTTCCACACCAATCACAAATGTTGTTCCTCTTGTTGAAGAACACTTTAACAATATTGAATAACATTTGGGTGAAACACTTCAAGAAGGAACTAACTCACAAGTATCTGGAGCAAATGAATCACAAACAATGCCATAAAGAAAATTGGTCATTATGTAATTTAGTTGCAAGAGTCAGATTTTGACATTGAATTTACAAAGATTCATCTTCACAAGTCACATAAAATAATGAGTCTGATAAATGAATTGATACCACGAATGAAGAGTTAAAATCCATGGAATACAACAAAGTCTGGGATCTTGTTCAATTACTAGAATGTTCTAAATAGTCGAGTGTAGATGGGTCTTTAAGACCAAACGTGATTCAAATGGTAATATTAAAAGATATAAATCCCGACTTGTTGCCAAGGCATATACTCAAAAAAGAGGCATTGATTATAAAGAGACCTTTTCACTGGTATCAAAGAAAGACTCATTAAGTATTGTTTTGGTTTTTGTAGCTTATTGTGATTTAGAGTTACACCAATGAATCTGAAAATTGTTTGTCATAATGTAAACCTCGCATGAGGATGTTTATATGGACCAACCAAAGGGTTTTGAAATTAAAGGAAAAGATCAAATAGTGTGTAAACTAAAGAAGTCAACATATGGACTCAAACAAGCCTCACGAAAATGGTATATAAATTTTAATTATACCATGATATTTTTTGGATTGAAGGAAATTACCGTTGAGCTGTGTATATACCAAAAGATCAGTGAGAGTAAGCTTACATTTTTAGTCTTGTATGTTGATGACATTTTACTTGTTGCTAGTGATTTAGGCATAATTGCGTGATACAAATGAATTTCTCTATATGAACTTTGAAATGAAAGATATGAATGAGACATTTTATATGATAGGAATAGAAATATATTCCATGATAGTTCACACGAATTATTGAGACTGTCTTAAAATGACTTTATCGAAAGAGTTCTAGAGAGATTTAACATGAACAGTTAATCATCATGAATAATTCATATTAAAAGGGGACAAATTTAATCTCATGTTATGTCCAAAGAATGATGTAGAACAAAAGGAAATGGTCTCAATTTCTTAATCTTCTATTATTGAAAGTTTGATGCATGTTCAAACTTGCACAAGACCGTATATTAGCTTTGTGATCAGAATGCTAGAAAGATATCAAAGTATCATTTAAATTGATTACTGAAAACTGCAAAGAAAGTTTATGGCACATTATGAAGTCACAATTCATTCATTATGGCTGTGAAACTTTATTTCAGGACTTGGGGTTGTCGACACCATTATCAAGCCGCTGAAAATTTATTGTGATAATGCTGCAGCAGTATTCTTCTCCAAGATATAAGTACTCCAAATGTGTCAAACATATGGAATTAAAGTACTTTACTATCAAGGAAGAAATTTGGAAACAGAGAGTGTTACTTTAGAATATTAGAACTGATCTCATGATTGCAAATCTATTAACAAGCTTACAACCAAAGACATTTAAAAAATATGTTCAAAGAATGGGTCTTGGTTGTACTTATTATTGATACATCTATGATGTTTTTACACTATGAGCTCAAATTATGTATTTCTGATATACAATAACATCTTGTTTCTCATAATGGTGTACACATTATTATTTTTTTTGAGAAATTACAAGATGAGTCTCTATGAGACATTATTGTGGATCGTAATGTTATATGTTTTCATAACTTATGAACCTAATATGATAAGTTGGTAATGTAGTAGTATATGGAAGGAAGTATGTAGCTTAAAATTATGTACAACCGACATAACTCGCATTAGTAGTTTGTTATATTGTGGTATGCATGGTGGACATTATAGAAGAGATCTATTATATGCGCAACTAATGTTTATTAAATATAAATGATATATGGTTATTGGTCCAAGTGCGAGAATGTAAGAGTTATTATTAATTATACTTATTTATGGCCCAAGTTTATTTGTAACCCAAGTAACACCATAAATAATATTTAATAAGGAATAGATCTCGTCTGTACATTGGTTTTTCATGGACGTACCAGATTAAATCATAAACTTTATAAATTGACCCTCCCTCCATCCATTAGGGTTACCACATATTCTCTTCATTAATTCCATCGTTGACGGTTGTGATAACATAAAGTTAGGGCAAGGAGATAGAAACCAATTTACAACTAAAACTTCTGCTTTTCCCTGTGATGATGTCTTCCTCATCAGGTATGTACCCCCTAACGATTTCTTTGTAAGATTATCATGTTCAACATCGTGATAATATGTTATAAAGTATTTAATCTTACAAGATTTGTTATGTATCTCAGATACATGCAAATCTATTTGAATATAGTGTATCTAGAATAAATTGCAATTAATTTTAACCTCGTATATCTCAAGATACATGTACCTTGACATATTTAGATGCATCAAATTTTGGCAATATTCATATATAATATTATAAATTAATATGTATTTAAATAATTAGGTTCTAAACTATTAAGATTTATGTATATTTCCAACTTAATTTCACAATGTCGATAATGGTGAAATTTGATGACATATTTAAACCTTTTATCCTGAAATAAAAGGATAATTATACTATATTATTGGATATTTGGATCCTCAAATCTAGCCAATTGATTTGCTTGCATGAGAACGTCTATTTTGGCTTTCTCGTACTTCATTGGAATATTTTAGTTATGGATAATTTCATGTGGTCCCATCGCATAATGCATTGATGTCTACTCCTTCTGTCTACTTTTAATTGTCCTATTGTGTTTTTTAAAGTCAATTCGACTAATTCTAGCTTCAAATTCATGTTTAACTCCTCTAGAATCGAACGATTTCCCTCAAACTCTTTTAAATTCTTAGACCCAACATTATTACACCGAAATCCACTCAAAATTACTGAAGAACGATACTCAAACACAAGATCCTCATCTCAAGAGCTTAATGAAACCTCATATCAAGGAATGCAACACAAACTTTCAAGAACTCATCAAGAAATTCAATATACTCAATATTATGGATGAAATTCGTAAAAGACTCATGATTGGTGTATGGGTGAACGAACCCAACATTACGAATACTTACATACCTTGATTTGGCGAAACAAATACTCGATTCACAAGAAATCTTAGCAAACACTTGAACTCTTCCTTGTTTCCTCCTCTTGAACTCCTATAAATCTTAAGCGTATTTTAGAATTATGAAAACTGACCCAAATTAGTTTAGACCCCTAAAATATTACTAACATAGTTTAAAGTTGATGGGGTAAGGAAAAGAACAAAATACCCCTCATTAATTCAGATAAATTTCCTTAATCGAACAGACTGACTTAAAACGAGCATATCTCCCTCATTCGAACTCAAAATTTAACAAACTCGTTATTGCCGTTTGAAGTTGACGTAAAACTCACAATTTTAACTTGCAAAATTCTCGATTTGTCTCTTTCTAATGTAGTTCTTTCTAAAAATAGCCCTTTCTAAGATCGAGATGTTACAAATATACCCCCTAAATTATTAATTTAATCTCAATGAAGTTTTTCTTTTTACATTTCATATGCAGTCAAACTAACTCATATAAATTGGGATAAAGGAAGTAGTTGGTTACGTTACTAAAATAACACAAATTAAAAAGCATCGCGAGAAATCGTGGTCGGAGTAGAGTATTTATAATGATGCAATATTATGATATCCATATATCTTTAAAAAAAAATAGTGCAGGGGATAATAGGTCTTGCTTTATGTTTGTGATTGTTACAATAGTTCCAGTCAAAGTTACGATATATTTGAGACATAAGTGAAGAAAATGCAGCTAGATTTCTTAATTGATATCGTTTGTTTCAATTTGTTTGACTTGTTTTGATTTAACACAGAATTAATGAGATCTTATGATTTTAAACCTAAAAGAACAAATCAAAATGATCATTAAAAGAACGGAAAATGGCCTAAAATACCCTCGAAGTATTGAAAATGGTACAAAATTACCCTCCATCCACCTATTGGCTCCAAAATGCCCTTCTCATCAACCTATTGGCTCCAAAATGCCCTTCTCATCCACCTTTGGGTTCAAAATTGACCACTTATTTAATTATTTTAAAATTAAACTGTTTAAATATTTTTTAAAATACTTGACGCTCAACTATTGGTTATACTTTAATTTATTAATATAATTTATAAACCAACCCACTACCCAATCATTACTAACTAAACACCATCCAATTAATAAACCAATTATAATAGCAAAATCGTCATAAACACTACTAAAACACGACGAAATTATAGATTCCTGAAAATGACATTCAAAATTATTCGAGTCGGAATCAAATCCCCAATTAAATTTAGGTTGAGCCGCTTATTTAGGAGGACACTTTCAATAGGATCCTCTTTCAAGCTTGATTAGAAATTTATGATTAAAGGTAAAGAAGTAGTACATCCCGAATTAATTTATGCACTTTTTTAAATATAATTTTATAAATATTTATGATTTGTTTTAAAACTTTTAATATATTATTTTGAAAAAAAGTCATCTATGAAGTAACATCACATAATTGAGACGAAAGAATAATTAAAATGAACATAGTCA
The DNA here is from genome assembly GCF_001406875.1 of Solanum pennellii. NCBI lineage: Eukaryota > Viridiplantae > Streptophyta > Magnoliopsida > Solanales > Solanaceae > Solanum > Solanum pennellii. The sequence continues at coordinate 64,836,843 of NC_028639.1, forward strand.
GACTATTAAGTTTATCGGTAATTTTCATTTAGACACTTGAATGTATGATAATTTACTTCTATAGATATTTTCGCTTCAAATTTTTAAGTATACTCATTGGCAGTAGCTTTCCTGTTGTTGCATCAGTAATGTGACAAGTTTATTAATTTGAAGGGGTTTAACTAGTAATGGGTGGATAGTGGATTGATTTATATATTATACTAACAAGTAAAATAATAACAAATAGTTGAGCGCCACTTATTTCAAAAAATATTTAAATAGTATAAATTTAAAACTGTTAAATAAGTGGTCAATTTTGAACCCAAAGGTGGATGACAAGGGTATTATGCAGCCAATAGATGGGTGGGAAGGATATTTTGGAGCCAATAGGTGGACGGAGAGTAATTTTATACCATTTCTAATACTTCGAGGATATTTTAGACCCTTTTCCGTTAAAAAAAAGATTAAAAAGGAAAGAAGATTAAATGAGAAATAGACTCGTTGTTTTGCTTTTATTTGTACTGTACTTACCCTAATGAGTGTGAACGTCAGGCTTAATCAATATAGATTTAAAATTTGTATCTGATCACCTAACATGACAAAAAATAAATACTAATATTATTCCACTAAGGTGCGATTGCTAAGGAAGAGCCCCTTGCCAGTTGCACCATCATATGCTACACCAACTCAAAACCAACACTACCATATACCTAACAGATGGAGATGCAACCTATAAATAATAATTTTTTTGATAAACTACTAAATTTTCAAAAATATTACTAATCTCAAAAGTAGTATGTGTTCAATATCAAAGAGCTTTAAAGATCAATAACATTAAGTTTAAGTCTTGTATCCACCTCTGTTACTTAAAATGTATTTCTTGAACTTTGAACAATTTTATATTTTGAACTACTCTTTCCGTTTCATATTAGTTGATCATTATACAAAAAAAATAAAAAATAGTTATTTTATATTTATTGACCACCTTACTAAATCAAAAAAGTATTAATTAAATTTTTCTATATTACCCTTACAGTTAATTCTTATTAAAAATATTCACATTTATTTATAGAATTCATATAAGAAGTTCTTTTAGAAGTAAATTAGTAAAATTATCTTCTTAGTTATAATTTCTTAAACACCATGCAAACTGAAAAGTGATAAACTAATAAGTATAAAAAAATATATATTCATTATTTTACATTTAGTTGTACTACTTAATTAACCTAATAAGACATGAATAAAGAAAATGCATGGGTGTCTTGATTGGTACTCTAGAGTAATAGACATGTGAGTAATAGCATTACTTTTTTAATGAAGTCAAAGAATAAAGTAATAATGAGTGTGAACGTCACCCTAAATTGATACTCCCTCTCCGCCTCTATCATTATTTGTTTACTTCTATTTTTTGCTCGCTATTAATATATTTTCTATTTTATATTAACAAAATTTTTAAAATATTTTTATTTTTTAAATTAATTTAATTATTCAAATTTTAAAATCTTTTAGAGTGTACTCTACCATTTACTATTCTAAATCATTATTTAATTCTCTGTACAAGTCCCGTATATTTTGTACAAGGTACCAAAATCATTATTTTATATCTAATAAAATAAACAGAAAAAAAAGCACTTAGGTGTGATTCAGTCATCACGAGATGCTCGTGAATGTATGCAATTTTATTGATAACGATGACATTCTATGTTAAAGTACTAAATAATTCTTTTTTTAAAAACTCGTTGTGAATTGAATTTTTATTAACAGCGATGGTATTTATTTCTCATGGATTATATCTTCTTCATATTGAAGTTCACACGTTTCTCCATATGTGACTATTCTCTACCCAATAAATTATTAGTACGTAGATCATAGGTACAAAAGATTTTTTTTTAAATTTTAGATCCACAAAATAAACAAGAAAAAGAAAGAGGTCGATCTCCACTAATTAATTGTTTGATATGTATTTTTGTGAGACAAGGACATATCTATTTTAATTATACGGAAAGTGAACCCTAAGTAAGTTTTAGATACGTCAATCTCTCTTTTCCACGAGCATGTCTCATTTTAATCCTTGATCTCATTTTTTGAAAAGATTTGGGGTAGAGATAAAAGGGGAAAGAAATTATTCAAAATTAAAGGTCAGATAATCTTCCAACTCAACTATTGTGATTTCTCATTTTTACCTATAAATTGAAACAACTTTTGTAAAGTGTTTGGCCTAAATTCCTTATATATTAGACCATATCATATTATATGGTCCAAATTATAATAGGCAGAATTACTAGCAAGATGTTCCATATGTTTTGGCTTCATATCAATGATATTGAAACCTCAACATATTCCATACAGGGAGAAATGTCCCACCATCGCTATAAAACCATCAAAATCGGATTCATACGGTTGAATATTTTTAATATTGATAATTAAAGGATAATCTGGTCTGAATTAATTATTTTAGCGTAGAGGATCGGATATGGAGCCATAAAAAATAATTTTCATTCAGAGGGTTTTAAAATATATATGATGTAAAGGCGTGAAAATTACACGATAACTAAAAAGAGCGGGAAAGACAACTAAGGACAAAGTATAAAATAATTTTGACAAACCATATCATCACGAGGCTCATAGTGATAGTTGTCGGTTAGAGAAATTCTTCGATAAAGTAAAGTATATTTCAGTTCAGTGTTTGTCATTATTGCATCCTTGCTGCAAGAGCTTAAATGATTTTTCATCATGATTTATACTATATTTCAATTGATTTACCTTCAGAATTTTCGCTCAATTATTTGTTATTCAACTAGATTACATACTCGTACATTCAATATAATGATGATATTCGACATGCAAATTTTTATTATGTAGATTTAGGCACTTAAGATCCTCAACAGAAGATCACTTCATCCGCTTGTCAGCTTTTGAGAGAGGCCCCCTTTGTAACATCTCGGAACTTGAAATAACTAAAGGATAAGCTAAGAACCAAGAATAATCATTTTCTGAAATAAATAGGGAAATCTGGAAAATTTTTAACTTTTAAAAGTGAGTTTTGGTCATTCTCAAATAGCGAAAAAGTTTTCAACTTTTAAAAAATTATTGATCACAGAAGACAATGGAATCTATTTAATTTTGAGAGAACTATTGAGAATATTTCTAAAAGTAGCGGAAGGCGAGCCGAGGTTTCTGGACCACCAGATTGTTGGACTCGCACTACAGAGGAGAAGATTTTAGATATTACGAAAAAGCAACTCAATCGAATCATTGAGGAAAGAAATGTCTAGCCGAAAAGTCTTTTAAAAGGGCTACTTTCTTCGGCACGGGATGTCGGGCTCCCTCCAAGACCAAAAAGACACATATATCTCATTTTGAGATAGATTAGCTTAATCTTGGTCAACGCCTTAAAACGGTCCGAAAATGGAATAAAGAGTTTGAAGTGTGTTCCCGGAGATTGGCTTCTGGTTGATCACAGTCGAAGAAACTATTAGGGTCTCGGGATATTATTTGCCTTGTTTGTTACTTGTAAGGAAGGAAAACATCGTTTCTTCATTCTTTTCTTATGAGGTCGTGCACAACAACCTTAATCACTCCTAAACTAGGTGTGAATTATTAATTTCATTCTCAAACTATTAACAACTTTAAAAACACTTATAACATGAGTGAGATATTGTCATGCCCCGAGCCTACGTCATATACGTGGCCGACATTCGAGAACCTTAGGTGGCCCTAAGCGAACCCTTGGTCTGCGTCATGAAGTCTCAGCAAAAGAATTATTCAACGACGAATGAACTTCAACGGTAAAGATTAAACTCAATGTCTCAAAATAGATACTCAGAATATTATTAAATAAAACATTCATTGGCCAAAAGAGACAACTCATGTCTTAAACATTAAATACTGAAACTGAAAAGACTCATCAACTATAGCTGTCTATCTACGAAGCCTCTAAATGACAAGGATGAAAGTCGGGACAAGATCCACGACATCCTAACAAAATTGAAAAGTAAAATGGAATCCTCGAAAAGTAAAGAGGCTCACTAAAGATAACTTGAATTGTTGTGGTATCAAAGAAACGCCTGTTGATGACTCTAATCTCATTTATCTGCATCACGAAATTATTATGGCCAAATGACATCAGTTCATTGAATGTTCGATCATGTAAGGGGTACATTGAACATAACATAAAACCTTGAACTTGGAAAGAATGTAACAATACTCACCTTATCTCCACTTAAGTCAACCTCAACTCGTAGATACTCAGCTCCATACAGTATAAAAACAACAATAAAGATGCAATTTATATAAAGCGTTTGAAACAATTGATAACAACTAAATTTATTTAAAAATACAATATTAACTTTTATTTGGGAAATTCTCTAATCGACAACCATCACTATGAGATATGTGATGATACAACGTCTCGTCCGCGCCGCCAAAACTGTCCTATGCAATAAAAATTTATTACCAAATAAAAAGGACTGATATTCTTTATAAGATACTTAAACAATATATTCAAACTTTGACCGAAATTGTTATATAACAATCTCAAATTTTGGGCAGAACTGTACTACGTACTAACCCTAAATAGTGTGAACGTCAGGCTTAATCAATATGGGGTTTAAAAAATCATTATTTGGTCTCTAAAAACCCGAAAATGTGCATTTGATCACCTAACGTGACCAAAAATAAATAAATATTATTCCACTAAGGTGCGATTGAATCAATCACCATGTGATACTCGTGAGTTATTAAAATTTTATTGATTTCAGTGAAGTGGTATGCTCTTTAATTGTTGCTCATAATACAAGTATATACTATAATATTAGATACTTTAGACATTGACATTATTGTATATAAAGGAGAGGTAGGAAGCCTATTTTCATATCATTAAGTTAAAAACACTAGCTAGCTTTTATACATCAAAGCATTATATTTGTTTATCAAGATGTCTACAAATTTTGGTAAAATTACTGTTGTAGCCAAAGACGGGATGACAAATTTAATCCGTTCGATTGCAGCAGAAAAGCATGAAGCTGGGCAACCATTTTATGTACTGGATTTAGCGACAATTGAGAGGCTTATGGACAAATGGAACCATTCTTTTCCAAATGTAAAGCCTTTTTATGCTGTCAAATGCAACACTGAAGCAGCACTTGTTACTAAACTAGCCAATTTGGGTGCTAATTTTGATTGTGCTAGCATACACGAGATTGACACTGTGTTAAGTCTCGGAATTAGCCCAAATCAAATCATTTTTGCTAACCCTTGCAAGTCTATTTCCCACATCAAGCATGCAGCTGCTGTTGGGGTCAATCTCACTACTTTTGATTCTAAGCTCGAAGTTGATAAGATCAAAAAATGGCACCCAAAGTGCCATTTATTGCTCCGAATCAAAGCCCCTAGTGCTAGCGGCTCCTTGCGTCCCATGGGGAAAAAATTCGGAGTATTGCCAGAAGAAATTGAACCACTCCTGCATTACGCTTGTAATGTGGCTGGTTTAAAAGTTGTAGGCGTTTCATTTCACGTTGGCTCTATAGCACAAGATCCCACCATTTATCGCCAAGCGATTGCCAATGCCAGGGCCGTGTTTGATATAGCTCATTATCTTGGAATTCCTAAAATGCAAATTCTAGACATTGGTGGTGGATTTAGATCTACCCCATTGTTCGAGGAAATAGCTAGTGTAGTAAACGAAGCAGTCCAAGATTTTTTCCCCGACCCTAATTTAAAAATAATTGCAGAGCCTGGGCGTTTCTTTCCTGAAACTGCTTTTACTTTGGTTACCCATGTGATTGGCAAAAGAGTTAGAGGAGAGAAAATAGAATATTGGATTGATGAGGGGGTTTATGGATCGTTTAGGCCAACACTGTACAACAGTTGCTTTGTGGGCATCAAACCAATTTCAATGAAAGAAAGTTGTGAAATACGCGAGTCGACGATTTACGGACCAAGTTGTGACTGCCTTGATAAAGTGGCTGAGGACATAAAATTGCCGGAGCTTCAGTTGGATGATTTGATAGTGTTCTATAACATGGGTGCATATTCAAAATGTGTTGGAACAAAGTTCAATGGATTTGATATGTTATCCACACCTACCTATCTTGTCACCACCAATTCTACCTAAAACTTGGATCATCTACCTATGCTATGCTATGCTGCTTGTTTTCTATGATTAATTTGTTTCCAATCATTAATTTTGTATTATTGTGAGATTAACATATCTATATTTTATTAATTACAAGCTTAATTTCCAAATTGTTCTTTTTTAATTTGTCCACCGATAGTATTATACCTATTACTACGTCCATTCTTCTTTTTGAATGGACTAACTCCTTAGCATTCGTTGCAAGTTATTATTAGTGCTTATATATATATATCTATATATATATATATATACTCATTGTCTCGTTCTTTTCCTTGATCTCCTCTTTTGTTTTAGCTTTAAGTAAGTAATTATTGCTTTAATCTATTCAAGTTTATAATAATATTAATATATCCATTGTAATCTCATAATAGGGGTCGCAAGATGGTAGAGTCTATATATATCATTTACCTACCTACCGTTGAGTAAATAGAATCCTAATCAGAGGCAATTTGGAGCTAGGATTTGAGGTTTATCGGTTCTTGGATAGCAATCTCAAACTAATATATTGAAAGAATATTTAGATAGCTTATGAAGAGCCCCTTGCCAGTTGCAGTACCATCAGATGCTACTCCAAATCAAAAATCAAAACTACCAGTTACAGTAACCAGAGGCGGATCTAGGATTTGAAGGTCGGGGTGCCACAACATTCAAGTAAGATAAAAGGACTGGTTGCTTTAATTTTGGGTTACAAGTCGATCAAATGTGCCTATAGTAATATTTTCTTTTAGATATTATGTGATTAGAAATAACTAAACAATTTAATTTTTGTTTTCTTTTTGGAATTAAATGTCTTATTCGCTGAAACTTTGAGAAAAAAAAAGTCACGTTAATATTTGAGCTTGTATAAACCATCTAATAATATTAACATAATATATTCATCTTCCATTGACTTTATGTGTTGTTGGAGATATATAGTTGGGAAATAATAAAAATTGTAGTTTCAGCCTATTCATCTTACCTAGCAAAAACGTCGGCGAAGATCGAAAGAACCTTTAAATTTTAGAAAAAACATTTTTGAAACTTATGTATTTTCTAAAAACTATTATTTAAATATATTTTTAGTAATATTTATTTGACGCTCATAATTCAGTACTCACTAATTGATAAAACAAAATAAACACATTACAGTCAAATCAATGGATTAATACTTAGTGCGAGAGAAAGTAAAAAAAAATTAATTATGAAAAGTGGTCAATTTGAATTAATAAAGAATAGTAATAAATAAGAGTGAATGGAGAAAAAGAGAAGAATAAAAAAGAAAAGGAGCAAGCAAAAAAAATTAAATGTTGTTGCTAATGTTCAAACCCGGGGTGACGAGGTGGTAGATCCTCTCCTTTGCCAATGGGGCTACTCTATTGTATAGTCACTAGGTGGCAAAGGTAATGTATATTTAATTAATATACATATATACATGTGTATTTGAATTGTTTTTTCCGAAAACACTTGGTGCCGTGGCACCCCAACCCGTACACCAAAATCCGCACCTGCCAGTACTTAACAGAGGCAGATGCAACCTATAAATAACACTTTTTTGATAAGCTGCTAAAATTTCAAAAACATTATTATGTGTTCAATTACAAAGAGCTTTAAAGATCGATAATATTAAGTTTAACTCTTTCACTTAAAATGTAATTCTTGAACTTTAAACAATTTTATACTTTGAACTACTCCTTCCGTCTCATATTAATTGATCATTATACAAAAAAAATTAATTATTTAATATTAATTGACCATCTTACTAAATCAAGAAAGTATTAATTAAAATTTTTCTATATTGCTCTTACAGTTAATTCTTATTAAAACTGTTCACATATATTTATAAATTTCATAAAAGGTTTTTAAAGGGTAAATTAGTAAAATGGTCTTCTTATTTATAATTTTTTAAGTATCATGCAAAATGAAAAGTGATAAACTAATAAGTATAAAAAAAGTAGATTCATTATTTTGCATATAATATGTACTACTTAATTAACCTAATAAGACATGAATAAAGAAAATGCATGTGGGTGTCTTAGCTTGACACTCTGGAGTAATATACATGTGAGTAATAGCATTACTTGTTTAATGAAGTCAAAGAATAAACTAACGTTACTTGTAACCCTAAGTAATGAGTGTGAACGTCATGCTAAATTGATATGCCCTCTCTCCGTCCATCATTATTTATATATTTTTATTTTTTGTTCGCTATTAATATAACATATTTTTTAAAAAATATTCTCTTTATTTCATACTAATTGAATTTTTTAAAATATTTTTATTTTTCAAATTATTTTAATTATTCAATAGTCAAAATTACTTTTAGAGTGTCGTTCCAATTTTATCCTTCAATAAAATTACTATACCGTTTACTATTCTTAATCGTTGTATCAAGTTAATGAACAACTGTTATTAACCAAAGAAAGTATATGCCACATGGGTTTTAAAACACTAAGCACTTATTTTATTTTATCCTAAGGTACCAATATCATTATTTTATATCTAATAAAATAAACAGAAAAAAAGCACTTAGGTGTGATTCAATCATCAAAAGATGCTCGTGAATGTATGCAATTTTATTAATAACGATGACATGCTATCAACGTTTGTTAAAGTACTAAATAATTATTTTTTTAAAAACTCGTTGTAAATCGAATATTTATTAACAACGATGATATTTATTTCTCATGGGTTATGTCTTCTTCATTATTGAAGTTCACACGTTTCTTTACATGTGACTATTCTCTACCCAATAAATTATTAGTACGTAGATCATAGGTACAAAATATATATTTTTTTAATTTGAGATCCACAAAATAAACAAGAAAAAAAAAAGGGGTCAATCTCCATTAATTAATTGTTTGATATGTATTTTTGTGAGACAAGTACATATCTATTTTAATTATATGAGAAGTGAACCCTACGTAAGTTTTAGATACGTCAATCTCTCTTTTGCAAGAGCATGTCTCATTTTAATCCTTAATCTCATTTTTTGAAAATATTTGGGGTAGAAAAAAAGGGAAAAGAAATTATTCAAAATTAAAAGTCAGATAATCAACCAATTCAACTATTATGATTTCTCATTTTTACCTATAAATTGAAATAACTTTTGTAAAATGTTTCGCCTAAATTCCTTATATATTAGACCATATCATATTATATGGTCCAAATTATAAGAGGCAGAACTACTAGTAAGATGTTCCATATATTTTGGCTTCATATCAATGATATTGAAACCTCAACATATTCCATACAGGGAGAAATGTCCCACCATCGCTATAAAATCATCAAAATCAGTTTTATACGGTTGAATTTTTTTGATATTGATAGTTAAGAATGGATAATCTGTTCTGAATTAGTTATTTTAGCGTAGCGGATCGGATATGGAGCTATAAAAATTAATTTCATTCAGAGGGTTTTAAAATATATATGAAGTAAAGGCGTGAAAATTACACGATAACTAAAAAGAGCGGGAAAGACAACAAAGGACAAAGTATAAAATAGTTTTGACAAAGCATATCATCACGAGGCTCATAGTGATGGTTGTCGGTTAGAGAAATTCTTCGATAAAGTAAAGTATATTTCAGTTCAGTGTTTGTCATTATTGCATCCTTGCTGCAAGAGCTTAAATGATTTTTCATCATGATTTATACTATATTTCAATTGATTTACCTTTAGAATTTTCTCTCAATTATTTGTTATTCAACTAGATTACATACTCGTACATTCAATATACTGATGTTATTCGACCTGCAACTTTTTATTATGTAGATTCAGACACTTAAGATCCTCAACAAGAGATCACTTCATTCGCTTGTCAGCTTTTGAGAGAGGCCTCCTTTGTAACATCTCGTAACTTGAAATAACTAAAGGATAAGCTAAGAGAGCAAGAATAATCATTTTTGGAATAAATAGGGAAATCTGGAAGAATTTCAACTTTTAAAAGTGAGTTTTGGTTATTTTCATATAGCGATAACTTCAAGATCAGGAAGAGTTAGGGTGAGTTCTCTATATGGATGGAAATCTCTTGGGAAGATCTTTCCAACGGCGCCGAGTTGCGAAATTTCGAGGTCGTATGAGGGAGATATGACTTTAGAAAGTTAGGTTATTGGACTGAGAAAAGTCCAATTCGGATTTAAGCAAGGACAAAGTTATCTTTTCACCCTAGTATTTCCTAATTCGTTTTAAGGGTTATTTAGGGGTAAAAACCAAGTACCAATTCAGCTTAACAAAAATATTTTTAATTTTGATATAATTTTTTTTAATTTTGTGAGTATATATTGTTATTTATATTTTAATTTCACATCATCAATAATGATAAAGTTTGATGACATATTTAAACTTTTCTCCTTAAAAATAAAATGATAATTATATTTTATAATGGGATATTTTGGAATCCTCAAATTTGGCCAATTGATTTGCTTGCATGAGAACGGCTATTTTGGCTTTCTCGTACTTCATTGGAATATTTTTGTTATGGATAATTTCATGTGGTCCCATCGCAAAATGCATTAATGTCTACTCCTTTCATTTACTTTTGATTCGATTAATTTTCAAATTAAAATCAGATTACATTAATTCAATTTTTAAATAAAATAGTTATCCAAAAATTATACGAAAAATACTATAAATTATAATTTTTTCATACCAAAATGATAAAAAGAAAATACATTATAAACATATTAGTCAAAGTTCTTATGATTTGACTCTAAAAAAAATTATGACAATTAAAATTGAAGGGAGAAAATATTATTATAGGTATATAGTGACTTTTACGCCGATTAAATATAGTGTTCGTAGATTACTTGGAATAATCTATCGGCAAGCAAGTAGATGTAAGTATTTGATTCAACAGTTTTATAACTAGCGATTCTATTTCGATAGAGGCCATAGAGATTTGGTTTTTATGGTAATTCACTGAAAAAAATATTGTTGAACTTTATTGAGTTACAAAAAAATTATTGATCACAAAAGACAATGGAATCTATTTATTTTTGAGAGAACTATTGAGAATATTTCTAAAAGTAGCGGAAGGCGAGCCGAGGTTGCTGGACCATCAGATTGTTGGACTCGCACTACAGAGGAGAAGATTTTAGGTATTACGAAAGAGCAACTCAATCGAATCGTTAAGGAAAGAAATGTCTTAGCCGAAAAGTCTTTTGAAAAGGGCTACTTTCTTGGGCATGGGATGTCGGGCTCCCTCCAAGACCGAAAAGACACATCTATCTCATTTTTGAGACAGATGAGCTTGATCTTAGTCAACGCCTCAAAACGGTCTGAAAATGGAAGAAAGAGTTTGAAGTGTGTTCCCAGAGATTGGCTTCTGGTTGATCATAGTCGAAGAAACTATTAGGTTTTGGGTCTCGGGATATTATTTGCGTTGTTTGTTACTTGTAAGGAAGGAAAACATCGTTTCTTCATTCTTTTCTTATGAGATAGTGTACAACAACCTTAATCACCCCTGAACTAGGTGTGGATTATTAGTTACATTCTCAAACTATTACTAGCTTTAAAAACACTTATGACATGAGTGAGATATTGTCATGCCCCGAACCTAAGTCATATACGTGGCCGACACTCGAGAACCTTAGTTGGCCCTAAGCGAACCCTTGGTCTTCCTCATGAATTCTCAGCGAAAGAATTATTCAAAGACGAATTAACTTCAAAAGTAAAGATTAAACTCAATGTCCCAAAATAGATACTCGGAATATTTTTGAATAAAACATCCATAAGCCAAAAGAGGCAACTCAAGTCTTAAACATTAAACCATGAAACTGAAAAAATTCATCAACTACTACTGTCTATCTACGAAGCCTCTAAATGACAAGCATGAAAGTCGGGACAAGATCCACGACATCCTAACAAAATTGAAAAGTAAAATGGAGTCCTCGAAAAGTATATAGGCTCACCAAAGATAACTTGAATTGTTGTGGTATCAAAGAAACGTCTGTTGATGACTCTAATCTCATGTATCTGCATCACGAAATTATTAAGGCCAAATGACATCAGTACATTAAATGTTCGAGCATGTAAGGAGTACATTGAACATAACATAAAAGCTTGAACTTGGAAAGAATGTAACAATACTCACCTTATCTCCACTTAAGTCAACCTCAACTCGTAGATACTTAGCTCCATACAGTATAAAAACAACAATAAAGACGCAGTTTATAAAAAGCGTTTGAAACAATTGATAACAACTAAATTTATTTAAAAATACAATATTAACTTTTTTTTTGGGAAATTCTCTAATCGACAACCATCATTATGAGATATGTGATGATACAAAGTCTCGTCCGCGCTGCCAAAACTGTCCTATACAATAAAAATTTATTTCCAAATAAAAAGGACTGATATTCTTTATGAGATATTTATTGTTATATAACAATCTCAAATTTTGGACAGGACGTGTTACTTCCCTGTACTACGTACTAACCCTAAAGAGTGTGAACGTCAGACTTAATCAATATGGGGTTTAAAAAATCATTATTTGGTCTCAAAAATACACAAAAATGTGCATCTGATCACCTAACATGACAAAAAATAAATACTAATATTATATATTCCACTAAGGTGCGATTGAATCAATCCCCATGTGATACTCGTGATTTAGTAAATTAATGTTTAATAGTTGGTCAAGATACTTTAGAGATTGACATTATTGTATATAAAGGAGAGGTAGGAAGCCTATTTTCATATCATTAAGTTAAAAACACTAGCTAGCTTTTATACATCAAAGCATTATATTTGTTTATCAAGATGTCTACAAATTTTGGTAAAATTACTGTTGTAGCCAAAGACGGGATGACAAATTTAATCCGTTCGATTGCAGCAGAAAAGCATGAAGCTGGGCAACCATTTTATGTACTGGATTTAGCGACAATTGAGAGGCTTATGGACAAATGGAACCATTCTTTTCCAAATGTAAAGCCTTTTTATGCTGTCAAATGCAACACTGAAGCAGCACTTGTTACTAAACTAGCCAATTTGGGTGCTAATTTTGATTGTGCTAGCATACACGAGATTGACACTGTGTTAAGTCTCGGAATTAGCCCAAATCAAATCATTTTTGCTAACCCTTGCAAGTCTATTTCCCACATCAAGCATGCAGCTGCTGTTGGGGTCAATCTCACTACTTTTGATTCTAAGCTCGAAGTTGATAAGATCAAAAAATGGCACCCAAAGTGCCATTTATTGCTCCGAATCAAAGCCCCTAGTGCTAGCGGCTCCTTGCGTCCCATGGGGAAAAAATTCGGAGTATTGCCAGAAGAAATTGAACCACTCCTGCATTACGCTTGTAATGTGGCTGGTTTAAAAGTTGTAGGCGTTTCATTTCACGTTGGCTCTATAGCACAAGATCCCACCATTTATCGCCAAGCGATTGCCAATGCCAGGGCCGTGTTTGATATAGCTCATTATCTTGGAATTCCTAAAATGCAAATTCTAGACATTGGTGGTGGATTTAGATCTACCCCATTGTTCGAGGAAATAGCTAGTGTAGTAAACGAAGCAGTCCAAGATTTTTTCCCCGACCCTAATTTAAAAATAATTGCAGAGCCTGGGCGTTTCTTTCCTGAAACTGCTTTTACTTTGGTTACCCATGTGATTGGCAAAAGAGTTAGAGGAGAGAAAATAGAATATTGGATTGATGAGGGGGTTTATGGATCGTTTAGGCCAACACTGTACAACAGTTGCTTTGTGGGCATCAAACCAATTTCAATGAAAGAAAGTTGTGAAATACGCGAGTCGACGATTTACGGACCAAGTTGTGACTGCCTTGATAAAGTGGCTGAGGACATAAAATTGCCGGAGCTTCAGTTGGATGATTTGATAGTGTTCTATAACATGGGCGCATATTCAAAATGTGTTGGAACAAAGTTCAACGGATTTGATATGTTAACCACACCTACCTATCTTGTTACCACCAATTCTACCTAAAACTTGGATCATCTACCTATGCTATGCTATGCTGCTTCTTTTCTATGATTAATTTGTTTCCAATCATTAATTTTGTATTATTGTGAGATTAACATATCTATATTTTATTAATTACAAGCTTAATTTCCAAATTGTTCTTTTTTAATTTGTCCACCGATAGTATTATACCTATTACTACGTCCATTCTTCTTTTTGAATGGACTAACTCCTTAGCATTCGTTGCAAGTTATTATTAGTGCTTATATATATATATATGCTCATTGTCCCATTCTTTTCCTTGATCTCCTCTTTTGTTTTAGCTTTCTTAAGTAATTAACATTGCTTCAATCTATTCAAGTTTATAATACTATTAATATATCCATTGTAATCTCATAATAGGGGTCGCAAGAAGGTAGAGTGTATATATATCATTTACCTACCTACCGTTGAGTAAATAGAATCCTAATCAGAGACAATTTGGAGCTAGGATTTGAGGTTTATCGGTTCTTGGATAGCAATCTCAAACTAATATATTGAAAGAATATTTAGATAGCTTATGAAGAACCCCTTGCCAGTTGCAGTACCATCAGATGCTACTCCAACTCAAAAATCAAAACTACCAGTTCCAGTACCTAACAGAGGCAGATTTAACCTATAAATAACACTTTTTTGATAAGCTGCTAAAATTTCAAAAACATTAGTATGTGTTCAATTACAAAGAGCTTTAAAGATCGATAACATTAAGCTTAAGTCTTGTATCCACCACTGTTATTTAAAATGTATTTCGTGAACTTTAAACAATTTTTTACTTTGAACTATTCTTTCCGTCTCATATTAGTTGATCATTATACAAAAAAAATAAAAAATAGTTGTTCTATATTAATTGACCACCTTACTAAATCAAGAAAGTATTAATTAAAATTTTTCTATATTACCCTTACAGTTAATTCTTATTAAAAGTGTTCACATTTATTTATAAAATTCATATAAAAAGTTTTTTAAGGAGTAAATTAGTAAAATTATCTTTTTATTTATAATTTCTTAAGCACCATGCAAAATGAAAAGTGATAAACTAATAAGTATAAAAAAGATATATTCATTATTTTGCATTTAATTGTACTACTTAATTAACCTAACAAGACATGAATAAAGAAAATGCATGTGGGTTTCTTAGATTGATATTCCGGAGTAATATACATGTGAGTAATAGCATTACTTGTTTAAAGAAGTCAAAGAATAAACTAACGTTACTTGTAACCCTAAGTAATGAGTGTGAACGTCATGCTAAATTGATATGCCCTCTCTCCGTCCATCATTATTTATTTATTTTTATTTTTTGTTCGCTATTAACATAACATACTTTTTAAGAAATATTCTCTTTATTTCATACTAATTAAATTTTTTAAAGTATTTTTATTTTTCAAATTAATTTAATTATTCAATTTTCAAAATTACTTTTAGAGTATCATTTCAATTTTACCCTTCAATAAAATTACTATACTGTTTACTATTCTTAATTGTTGTATCAAGTTAATGAACAACTGTTATTAACCAAAGAAAGTATATGCCACATGGGTTTTAAACACAAAGCACTTAATTTTATTTTATCTTGAGGTACCAAAATCATTATTTTATATCTAATAAAACAAACGAAAAAAAAAGCACTTAGGTGTGATTCACTCATCACGAGATGCTCGTGAATGTATGCAGTTTTATTAACAACGATGATATGCTATCAAAGTTTGTTAAAGTATCAAATAATTATTTTTTAAAATACTCGTTAGCAAAACGAATTTTTATTAATAGCGATGGTATTTATTTCTCATGGATTATGTCTTCTTCATTATTAAAGTTCACACGTTTTCTCACATGTGACTATTTCTACAAAATAATTTATTAGCACGTATATTCTAGACACTTAAACTTGTATAAATTTGAACAAGTAGACATATTGGTCCAATGTGGTACAAAACACGCGGGACAAAAAATGACATGTAGAATGTCATGCAAGACATGTGTGTCTATTTGTTCAACTTTATACGAATTAATTGTCTACTTATGGACATCCAAAGTTGAAGAATATGTATTATGTCTATTTATATTTTAGGAGATGTGTCTTCTTCATTATTAAAGTTCACACGTTTTTCACATGTTACTGTTCTCTACCCAATAATTTATTAGTACATATATCATAGGTACACAAAAAGCACGTTTCTACTCAAACACAATATCAAAAAAGTATTAATTAAAAATTTTCTATACTTACACAGTTAATTCTTATTAAAAGTGTTTATTCTTTTGTTTATAAAATTCAGAAAAAAAAATTTAAGAGGTAAATTAGTAAAATAATCTTCCTATTTATAGTTTTTTAAGCACTATATAAAAAGAAAAGTGATAAGCTAAGTATAAAATAGAGAAAGTATGAAAAAAAAGGCACAATAATTTATTTATTTTAAAATAAAAAAGTAATATATATGTTTATTATCGATAAAAGTTATTAATGATAAAGTGTCAAAGTATACTCATTATTTTGATTTTAATTGTACTACTTAAAATAAAACTAATAAAAATGAAGAAACTGCACGTGGGTGCCTTGATTGATACTCCAGAGTCCGTACTGTTAAAGTATTAAATAGACTCGTAAATTTACATTTAATTGTACTATCAACGTGTTAAAGTATTAAATAATTTTTTAAAAAATTTTGTTGTGAATCAAATCTTTATTAATAGCAATGATATTTACTTTTCAAGGAATATGTCTTCTTTATTATTGAAGTTCACACTCCTATAAGAAGAAAAAAAAAAGTTCACATGTTTCTTTCACATGTGAATATTCTCTACCCAATAATTTGTTACTACATATATCATAAGTAGAATTTTTTTTTATAATTTGAGACCCACAAAAATAGACAAGAAAAAAAAGGGGTCAATCTTCATAATTAATTGTTTGATATGTATTTTTGTAAGATAAGGATATATCTATTTTAATTATACGAGAAGTGAATCTTAAGTAAATTTATATACGTCAATCTATTTTGCAAGAGTATGTCTTATTTTTATTCCTGATCTCATATTTTGAAAAAATTTGAGGTTAAAAAAATATGATTCGAAATTAAAGGTGAAAATTCAGATAACTAATCAATTCAACTATTAAGATTTCTCATTTTTACCAATAAATTAGAACAAAATTAGAACAACTTTTATAAAGTATTTGGCCTAAATTCCTTATATATTAGACCATATCATTATATGGTCCAAATCATAAGAAGCAGAACTACTAGTAAGATGTTCCATATGTTTTGGCTTCATATCAATGATATTGAAACGTTAACATTCCATACATACATGGAGAAATGTCTCAGCGTCGTTATAAAATCATGAAAATCAGTTTCATACAGTTGAATTTTTCTGATACTGATAGTTAAAACAGGATGATTTGATCTGAATTAATTATTTTAGCGAGTCGGATATGAAGCCACAAAAATTAATTTTCATTCAGAGAGTTTCAAATTTAATAATATATATTTGTCCATTTTAAATTTAATCTCTCTGTTATACGAATCTTTCTTGTTGGTTCAGTGCGTATTTAATTTAATAATATTTGTTAATTTTAAATTTAATGGTCCATATTTATTTAAATAAAACAGACTTTAAATCGTGTATATTAAAAGTCTTAACTCAGGTTAATTTATTCTTTCTCTTTCCACTTCTCTCCCAAACTACAAATACCATGATAGTTCAACCTATTAGTTATCTCTTTCGCTCTATCATATAACCCTCTCTGCTTTCTCTCGAAAAATCGATAGAAATAGACTTATTTTTGAATCTATTATAATTTCAATAATAGTTGGAGGAGTATATTTTCTATTGTTTTCAAAAAGTGACATCGTAAAAGGCAAAGCTTAATTTACGAGTGCATATGAAGGAAAAAATTGAAAAATAAACCACTCTCAGATAAATTCCATAAGCATTGAAAGAGCAAGCGAAAAAGCAAAATAAGAATATCATCATGAATCTCAAATTCTTCATCCTAAGTGTATCAACCAAAGTGAAAAAGCACATTTTGACAAAGTGTTTAAAGGATATCTTATTAAATAAATATGGACCATTAAATTTTAAAATTAACAAATATCATTAAATTTTATACGATATATACTGATTCTATTAATATTTTTAAATAATTACATATTTTATTATTTAGAATTTAGAATAGAGAAGCGAGCAAGAATATACAGAGAAAGGCGAGCGAGATAATTATATAGCTCTGAAATATGTGAATCACACTAGATACATGTATATGTATGCATCTAGTGCATGTATCTGGGTTACTAGATCAATAGGAGAATGGTGAAAGAGACAGGAAGTGAGTGAGATTTGTACGAATTATTATTAATTATTTCTTACTTATGACCAAAGTTTACTTGTAACCTACGTAATACCATAAATAATATTTAATAAGGAATAAATCTTATTCGTACATTGATTACTTGATGGACGTACCAGATTAAATCATAACCTCTATAAATTGGTCCTCCCTCCCTCCATTAGGGTTACCACATATTATCTACATTAATTCCATCGCTGAAGGTTGTGGTAATCTAAAGTTAAGGCAAGGAGGTAGAAACCAATTTACAACTAATGTTTCTGCTTTTCTCTGTGATGATGTCTTCCTCATCAGGTATGTACCCCTAACGATTTCTATGTAAGATTATCGTGTTCAAGATCCTGATATTATGTGATAAAGTATTTAATCTTACATGCGATAGCGAAGCCTAGATTATTTGAACCGATAAATCTTTGTATATAAAACATGTATATTTAGAAAAATTTCACGAGGGATAGATCCAAAATTTTAAGTGAGGATGGTCTCAAAATTTTTCGCCATTACTGATAATATTTGGAAGGCTAATAGTAATTTTAAATTCGAGTTTACAATACAATATGTTGATGCAAAGTAGTGTTCAACTGACAATTGAGAAACTTTTTGCCTTAGCCAATAAATTGATGTCCTAATAAACTTTTACACGAGGATATTGAAATACTAAAACGCCACTACTTATAAATTTTTGTAAGTTATCTTATGATTTATTAAGAGCAAGGGTCAATGGTTAAACAATTAATGCTTTGTTATCATTACTCGTGAAAAGTTTAGAAGTAATGTTTGCAACCCCATAATGTATTAATTATGTTTTACTTTAGATTGTGCAATAAATTAAAGATGGTCGTCATACTAAACAATAAAAAATATGTGTATTATGTTTCAATAGCTTGTTAGTCATCAAAGTTGCCAAACTAAAGAAATTAATGTCTACACATATCATGTTTATAATTATTTGATGCATGTAATATGTTTCTATAGTTTGTTAGTCACCAAAGTGGCCAAACTAAAATACTTAAAATTTTACACATGCACAAAATTTTATGATATTACGTGTGTTTTATATATTTATATAATTTGTTAGTCACCAAAGTGGCCAAACTAGAGAACTTAACGTCTACACATATAGATCACTTGATGCATGAATTATATTTCTACAGTTTGTTAGTCACCAAAGTGACCAAACTAAAATGTTTGAAATTATTCATATTGACAAAATTTTATGATGTTATGTGTGCTTTGTATTTATATAGTTTGTTAGTCACCAAAGTGATCAAACTAGAGAAAACTAACGTCTAAACATATCATGTTTATGATCACTTGATGAATCTATTATGAGTCTATAGTTTGTTAGTCACCAAAGTGCTCAAACTAAAATGTTTAAAATTATTCACATGCTCAAAATTTTATGAGATTATGTATGCATTTATATTCATATAACTTGTCAGTCACCAAAGTGGCCAAACTAGTATGATTAAGAAAAAAAATATGCACTCATAAAATTGTCATTTATCTGTGAAGGTTAATTAAATGCCTATATTGAAAAATAAATAGATAAATTGACTTTCACTATTGCTAGAACTTAAAAAAGTTTTAGCCAAAGGTGAATCTATCATTCTAAAAATAGTGAAAATTATGAGGTAAATTAATATTTTTAGTCAAATGTATATTATATATCCAAAGATGTCGTATATGTTTGATTGAAAATTATTCAATTACCTATTAAAAGATAAAATGACATCTAAATTATGATAATGTGTCGTAGTATCTACACAAAGGAGAATTACGATATATTCATATCATTTTACTGAATTCACATTATCTTTTTGATTTGTGAGCATGTATTTATTTGCAGTTATTCTTCTTCATTCGCATGCTTCGTCTGTTACTGTGTTCAATGGATTGAACTTCTCTGAATGACATGAACAAGTCCAGTTCTACTTAGGTGTTATGGATCTTGACTTGACTTTGCTGAATGACAAACCTACTATTATTACTGATAAGAGCAGTGAGGCTGAGAAGTCTTTTCATAAATCATGGGAACGCTCTAACAGATTGAGCCTTATGTTTATGTGAATTATTGTTTCTAATAACATTATGAGTACTATTCTACAAACAGAAAGTGCCAGGAAATACTTGAAGTTAGTGGAAAAACGTTTTTGTTCTGCTGATAAGTCTCTCGTTGGGTACACTAATGGATGAACTCACGACCATGAAGTTTGATGGGTCGCGTAATATGCAAAATCATATCATCGAGATGACTAACATTGCAGCAAGACTCCGAACCTTGGGGATGAAAGTCGATGACACATTCTTGGTTCAGTTCTTTATGAACTCATTGCCTCTTGAGTATGGACCATTTCAAATTAACTATAACACTATTAAGGATAAGCGGGATGTTAGTGAAATTGTCCAGTATACTTACTCAAGAAGAGTCAAGACTTAAGAAACAAAGAGGTCATTCCATAACCTCATGGGTCAAGAAGCTGGTAAAGGACTTAAAGTAAAAGCTAGCAAGCTTAAGAAAAGGAAAGCACCTGCTAAAGTTCCACAGGATGCTCATAAGGAACTCAAGGCTGATGTGCGTCATTTCTGCAAAAGGAAGGACACTGTCAGAGAGATTGTCTGAAACATAAAGTTTGATTTGAAAAGAAAGGTACATTTAGTGCTTTTGTATGTTTCGAATAAAATTTAGTAGAAGTTCCTAATAGTACTTGGTGGCTTGATTCTGGTACAACTACTCATGTATCCACTATGTTGCAGGGATTCACTACGATCCAAAATACGAATACAAATAAAAAAATTTCTTGTTCATAGAAAATCACATGAAGGCTAAAATTGAAGGCATAGGGACTTATCGTTTGAACTTGGAGACTAGACATCACCTTGATCTATTACAGACTTTTTATGTTCCTTCAGTTTCTAGAAATTTGATTTCCCTTTCAAGACTTGATGTTTTTGGATTTGATTTTAAGTTTGGATATAGATGTTTCAATTTATATAAGAATATTATTTTTATAGTTCTAGTGTTCTTATTGATGGTTTATATTGATTGAAACTCAATAATAATTTTTCTGAATCCCTACTTACTATTCATCAAAATGTCACTAAATGAAAGTTCTGCTTGTTTGTGGCATAAACGTTTGGATTGTTATGTATCCAAAGAACGATTAAAAAGATTAGTAAAAAATTAAAATCTTATGAATTTTGATGATCTTGATATGTGTTTGGATTGCATTAAAGGAAAGCAAACCAAACATACCAAGAAAGGTGCCACAAGGAGCACCCAACTTCTTGAAATAATACACACTGATATTTTGTGGACCCTTTGATGTTCCATATTTAGGTGGAGAAAGTATTTTTATCACCTTTATTGATGATTTTTAACATTATGAATTTATCTATTTGTTGAAAGAAAAATATCAAGCAGGGGACACTCTCAAAGTGTACGTTAGTGAGGTTGAAAGACAATTGGATAGAAAAGTGAAAATCATAATTAGGTCAGATAGAGGTGGTGAATATTATGGAAATTGTAATGAATAAGAACAATGTCTAAGTCTATTTGCAAAATTCCTTGAGAATGATGAAGTTGGTGGGAGTGTTGAAGGCTAAAGTGTAGAAATTAATGAGGTAAGGGTAAATATTTCATTGCCTATGAATGTACCTACTTCCACACCAATCACAAATGTTGTTCCTCTTGTTGAAGAACACTTTAACAATATTGAACAACATTTGGGTGAAACACTTCAAGAAGGAACTGACTCACAAGTATCTGGAGCAAATGAACCACAAACAATGCCATAAAGAAAATTGGTCATTATGTAATTTAGTTGCAAGAGTAAGATTTTGACATTGAAATTTACAAAGATTCATTTTCACAAGCACATAAAATAATGAGTCTGATATATAAATTGATACCATGAATGAAGAGTTAAAATCCATGGAATACAACAAAGTCTGGGATCTTGTTCAATTACTAGAAAGTTCTAAATAGTCGAGTGTAGATGGGTCTTTAAGACCAAACGTGATTCAAATGGTAATATTGAACGATATAAATCCCGACTTGTTGCCAAGGCATACACTTAAAACGGAGGCATTGATTATAAAGAGACCTTTTCACTGGTATCAAAGAAAGACTCATTAAGTATTATTTTGATTTTGGTAGCTTATTGTGATTTAGAGTTACACCAAATGAATCTGAAAATTATTTGTCATAATGTAAACCTTGTATGAGGATGTTTATATGGACCAAACAAAGGGTTTTGAAATTAAAGGAAAAGATCAAATAGTGTGTAAACTAAAGAAGTCAACATATGGACTCAAACAAGCCTCACGAAAATGATATATAAAGTTTAATTATACCATAACATTTTTTGGATTTAAGGAAATTACCGTTGAGCTGTGTATATACCAAACGATCAGTGAGAGTAAGTTTACATTTTTAGTCTTGTATGTTGATGACATTTTACTTGTTGCTAATGATTTAGGCATAATTGCGTGATACAAATGAATTTCTCTATATGAACTTTGAAATGAAAGATATGAATGAGACATTTTATATGATAGGAATAGAAATATATTCCATGATACTTCACAGGAATTATTGAGACTGTTTTAAAATGACTTTTATCGAAAGAGTTCAGAGATTTAACATGAACAATTAATCATCATGAATAATTCATATTAAAAGGGGACAAATTTAATCTCATGTTATGTCCAAAGAATGATGTAGAACAAAAGGAAATGGTCTCAATTTCTTAATCTTCTATTATTGAAAGTTTGATGTATGTTCAAACTTGCACAAGACCGTATATTATCTTTGTGATCAGAATGCTAGAAAGATATTAAAGTATCCTTTAAATTGATTACTGAAAAACTGCAAAGAAAGTTTATGGCTCATTATGAAGTCACAATTCATACATATGGCTGCGAAACTTTATTTCAGGATTTGGGGTTGTCGGCACCATTATCAAGCCGCTGAAAATTTATTGTGATAATGCTGCAGCAGTATTCTTCTCCAAGATATAAGTACTCAATATTATGGATGAAATTCGTAAAAGACTCATGATTGGTGTGTGGGTGAACGAACCCAACATTATGAATACTTACATACCTTGATTTGGCGAAACAAATCCTCGATTCACAAGAAATCTTAGCAAACACTTGAACTCCTCCTTGTTTCCTCCTCTTGAACTCCTATAAATCTTAAGCGTATTTTAGAATTATGAAAGCTGACTTAAATTAGTTTAGACCCCTAAAATATTACTAAAATAGTTTAAAGTTGATGGGGTAAGGAAAAGAAAAATACTCCTCATTAATTTGGATAAATTTCCTTAATCGAACAGACTGACTTAAAACGAGCATATCTCCCTCATCCGAACTCAAAATTTTACAAACTCGTTATTGCCGTTTGAAGTTGACGTAAAACTCACAATTTTAACTTGCAAAATTCTCGATTTGTCTCTTTCCAATGTAGTTCTTTCTAAAAATAGCCCTTTCTAAGATCGAGATGTTACAAATATACCCCCTAAATTATTAATTTAATCCCAATGAAGTTTTTCTTTTTAAATTTCATATGCAGTCAAACTAACTCATATAAATTGGGATAAAGGAAGTAGTTGGTTACGTTACTAAAATAACACAAATTAAAAAGCATCGTGAGAAATCGTGATCTGAGTAGAGTATTTATAATGATGCAATATTTATGATATCCATATATCTTTAAAAAAAAAATTAAACAGTGCAGGGGATAATAGGTCTTGCTTTATGTTTGTGATTGTTACAACAATTCCAATCAAAGTTACGATATATTTTAGACATAAGTGAAGAAAATGCAGCTAGATTTCTTAATTGATGTCGTTTGTTTCAATTTGTTTGACTTGTTTTGATTTAACACAGAATTAATTAGATCTTATGATTTTAAACCTAAAAGAACAAAGAAAATGATCATTAAAAGAACGGAAAAGGGCCTAAAATACCCTCGAAGTATTGAAAATGGTACAAAATTACCCTCCATCAACCTATTGACTCCAAAATGCTCTTCTCATCCACCTATTGGCTCCAAAATGCCCTTCTCATCCACCTTTGGGTTCAAAATTGACCACTTATTTAATTGTTCTAAAATTAAACTGTTTAAATATTAAAAATACTTGGCTCTCAATTATTGGTTATAATTTAATTTATTAATATAATTTATAAATCAACCCACTACCCAATCATTACTAACTAAACACCACCCAATTAATAAACCAATTATAATAGCAAAATCATCATAAACACTACTAAACACACGACGAAATTATAGATTCCTGAAAATGACATTCAAAATTATTCGAGTCAGAATCAAATCCCCGATTAAATTTAGGTTGAGTAGCTTATTTAGGAGGACACTTTCAATAGGATTCTCTTTCAAGCTTGATTAGAAATTTATGATTAAAGGTAAAGAAGTAATACATCCCGAATTAATTCATGCACTTTTTTAAATATAATTTTATAAATATTTATGATTTGTTTTAAAAGCTTTAATATATCATTTGAAAAAAAAGTTATCTATGAACTAACATCACATAATTGAGACGAAAGAATAATTAAGATGAACATAGTCAGACTTTTGAGTTTATCGGTAATTTTTATCTAGACACTTGAATGTAGCTTTCCTGTTGTTGCATTAGTAATGTGACGAGTTTATTAATTTGGAGAGGTTTAACTAGTGATGGGTGGGTAGTGGATTGATTTATATATTATACTAATAAGTTAAATAATAACAAATAGTTGAGCGCCACGTATTTCAAAAAATATTTAAATAGTATAAATTTAAAATCGTTAAATAAGTGGTCAATTTTGAACCCAAAGGTGGATGACAAGGGTATTATGGAACCAATAGGTGGGTGGGAAGGGTATTTTGGAGCCAATAGGTGGATGGAGGGTAATTTTATACCATTTCTAATACTTCGAAGATATTTTAGACCTTTTTTTGTTAAAAAAAAAAAGATTAAAAAGGAAAGAAGATTAAATGAGAAATGGACTCGTTGTTTTGCATTTATTTGTACTATACTTACCCTAATGAGTGTGAACATCAGGCTTAATCAATATGGGTTTAAAATTTGTATATGATCACCTAACATGACAAAAAATAAATACTAATATTATTCCACTAAGGTGCGATTGCTTAGGAAGAGCCCCTTGCCAATTGCACCATCATATGCTACACAACCTCAAAACCAATACTACCATATACCTAACAGATGGATGGAGATGCAACCTATAAATAATAATTTTTTGATAAATTACTAAATTTTCAAAAATATTACTAATCTCAAAAGTAGTATGTGTTCAATTTCAAAGAGCTTTAAAGATTATTAATATTAAGTTTAAGTCTTGTATCCACCTCTGTTATTTAAAATGTATTTTTTGAACTTTAAACAATTTTATACTTTGAACTACTCTTTCCGTCTCATATTAGTTGGTCATTATACAAAAAAAATAAAAAATAGTTGTTCTATATTAATTGACCACCTTACTAAATCAAGAAAGTATTAATTAAAATTTTTCTATATTACCCTTACAGTTTATTCTTATTAAAGTGTTTACATTTATTTATAAAATTCATATAAAAAGTTTTTTAAGGAGTAAATTAGTAAAATTATCTTCTTATTTATAATTTCTTAAACACCATGCAAAATGAAAAGCGATAAACTAATAAGTATATAAAAAAATATATTCCTTATTTTACATTTAATTGTACTACTTAATTTACCTAATAAGACATGAATAAAGAAAATGCATGTGGGTGTCTTGACATGTGAGTAATAGCATTACTTTTTTAATAGACATGTGAGTAATAGCATTTCTTTTTTAATGAAGTCAAAGAATAAACTAATTTGATACTCCCTCTCCGCCTCTATCATTATTTTTTTACTTCTATTTTTTCTCGCTATTAATACGTTCTCTATTTTATATTAATTGAATTTTTAAAATATTTTTATTTTTCAAATTAATTTAATTATTTAATTTTTAAAATTATTTTTAGAATGTACTCCATCATTTACTATTCTTAATCGTTATATCAAGTTAATGAACAACTGTTATTAACCAAAGAAAGTATATGCCACATGTGTGTTCCCGGAGATTGGCTTCTGGTTGATCATCGTCGAAGAAACTATTAGGTTTTGGGTCTCGGGATATTATTTCCCATGTTTGTTACTTGTAAGGAAGGAAAACATCGTTTCTTCATTCTTTTCTTATGAGATCGTGTACAACAACCTTAATCACCCCTAAACTAGGTGTGAATTATTAGTTACATTCTCAAACTATTAATAGTTTTAAAAACACTTATAACATGAGTGAGATATTGTCATGCCCCGAGCCTACGTCATATACGTGGCCGACACTCGAGAACCGTAGTTGGCCCTAAGCGAACCCTTGGTCTTCCTCATGAATTCTCAGCGAAAGAATTATTCAACGACGAATGAACTTCAAAAGTAAAGATTAAACTCAATGTCCCAAAATAGATACTCGGAATATTTTTGAATAAAACATCCATTAGCCAAAAGAGGCAACTCAAGTCTTAAACATTAAACACTGAAACTGAAAAGACTCATCAACTACTATTGTCTATCTACGAAGCTATAAATGACAAGGATGGAAGTCGGGACAAGATCCACGACATCCTAAAAAAATTGAAAAGTAAAATGGAATCCACGCAAAGTAAAGAGGCTCACCAAAAAGATAACTTGAATTCTTGTGGTATCAAAGAATCGCCTGTTGATGACTCTAATCTCATGTATCTGCATTACGAAATTATTATTGCCAAATGACATCAGTACATTAAATATTCGAGCATGTAAGGGGTACATTAAACATAACATAAAAGCTTGAACTTGGTAAGAATGTAACAATACTCACCTTATCTCCACTTAAGTCAACCTCAACTCGTAGATACTCAACTCCATACAGTATAAAAACAACAATAAAGACGCAGTTTATATAAAGCGTTTGAAACAATTGATAACAACTAAATTTATTTAAAAATACAATATTAACTTTTATTTGGGAAATTCTCTAATCGACAACCATTATTATGAGATATGTGATAATACAGAGTCTCGTTCGCGCTGCCAAAATTGTCCTATACAATAAAAATTTATTTCCAAATAAAAAGGACTGATATTCTTTATGAGATATTTAAACAATATATTTAAACTTTGATCGAAATTATTGTATAACAATCTCAAATTTTGGACAGGACATGTTACTTCCCTGTACTACGTACTAACCCTAAAGAGTGTGAACGTCAGGCTTAATCAATATGGGGTTTAAATAGTCATTATTTGGTCT
>NC_028639.1:64865821-64877952 GCF_001406875.1 Solanum pennellii
TATATATATATATATATATATATATATGCTCATTGTCTCCTTCTTTTCCTTGATCTCCTCTTTTGTTTTAGGTTTCCTAAGTAATTAACATTGCTTCAATCTATTCAAGTTTATAATACTATTAATATATCCACTGTAATCTCATAATAGGGGTCGCAAGAAGGTAGAGTCTATATATATCATTTACCTACCTACAGTTGAGTAAATAGAATCCTAATCAGAGACAATTTGGAGCTAGGATTTGAGGTTTATCGGTTCTTGGATAGCAATCTCAAACTAATATATTGAAAGAATATTTAGATAGCTTATGAAGAGCCCCTTGCCAGTTGCAGTACCATCAGATGCTACTCCAACTCAAAAACCAAAACTACCAGTTCCAGTACCCAGAGGCGGATTTAGGATTTGAAGGTCGGGGGTGCCACAACATTCAAGTAAGATAAAAGGACTGATTGCTTTAATTTTGGGTTACAAATCGATCAAATGTGCCTATAGTAATATTTTCTTTTAGATATTATGTGATCAGAGATAACTAAACAATTCAATTTTATTTTCTTTTTGGAATTAAATGTCTTATTCGCTGAAACTTTGAGAAAGAAAAAGTCACGTTAATATTTGAGCTTGTATAAACCATCTAATAATATTAACATAATATATTCATCTTCCGTTGACTTTATGTGTTGTTGGAGATATATAGTTGGGAAATAATAATAATTGTAGTTTCAGCCTATTCATCTTACTAAGCAAAAACGTCGGTGAAGATCGAAAGAACCTTTAAATTTTAAAAAAAAATATTTTAGAAACTTATGTTTTTTCTAAAAACTATTATTTAGATATATTCTGAGTAACATTTATTTGACGCTCATAATTCAGTATTCACTAATTGATAAAACAAAATAAACATGTTACAGTTAAATCAATGGATTAATACTTAGTGCGAGAGAAAGTAAAAAAAATAAAAATTAATTATGAAAAGTGGTCAATTTGAATTAATAAAGAACAGTAAATAAATAAGAATGAATGGAGAAAAAGAGAAGAAAAAGAAAAAAAAGGAGCAAGCAAAAAAAATTAAATACATGTGGCAAAAATAATGTATATTTAATTACTATACATATATACATGTGTATTGAATCGTTTTTAACGAAAACACTGGGTGCCGTGGCATCCCAACTCGTACACCAAAATCCGCCCCTGCCAGTACCTAACAGAGGCAAATGCAACCTATAAATAACACTTTTTTTATAAGTTGCTAAAATTTCAAAAATATTAGTATGTGTTCAATTACAAAGAACTTTAAAGATCGATAACATTAAGTTTAAGTCTTGGATTCACCTCTTTCACTTAAAATGTATTTCTTGAACTTTAAACAATTTTATATTTTGAACTACTCCTTCCATCTCATATTAGTTGATCATTATACAAAAAAAAAAAAATAGTTGTTCTGTTTTAATTGACCACCTTACTAAATCAAGAAAGTATTAATTAAAATTTTTCTATATTGCTCTTACAATTAATTCTTATTAAAACTGTTCACATATATTTATAAATTTCATAAAAGATTTTTAAGAAGTAAATTAGTAAAATTATCTTCTTATTTATAATTTCTTAAGCACCATGCAAAATGAAAAGTGATAAACTAATAAGTATAAAAAAATATATTCATTATTTTGCATTTAATTGTACTACTTAATTAAACTAATAAAACATGAATAAAGAAAATGCATGTGGGTGTCTTAGATTGATACTCCGGAGTAATATACATGTGAGTAATAGCATTACTTGTTTAATGAAACCAAAGAATAAACTAATGAGTGTGAACGTCATGCTAAATTGATATGCCCTCTCTTCGTCCATCATTATTTATTTATTTTTATTTTTAGTCCGCTATTAATATAACATACTTTTTAAGAAATATTCTCTTTATTTCATACTAAAATTGAATTTTTAAAGTATTTTTATTTTTCAAATTAATTTAATTATTCAATTTTCAAAGTTACTTTTAAAGTGTCGTTCCAATTTTACCCTTCAATAGAATTACTTACTATTCTTAATCGTTGTATCAAGTTAATGAACAACTGTTATTGATCAACGAAAGTATATGCCACATGGGTTTTAAACACAAAGAACTTAATTTTATTTTATACTAAGGTACCAAAATCATTATTTTAAATCTAATAAAATAAACGGAAAAAAAAGCACTTAGGTGTGATTCACTCATCACTAGATTCTCGTGAATGTATGCAATTTTATTAACAACGATGATATGCTATCAACGTTTGTTAAAGTACCAAATAATTATTTTTTAAAATACTCGTTAGCGAAACAAATTTTTATTAATAGGGATGGTTTTTATTTCTCATGGGTTATGTCTTCTTCATTATTAAAGTTCACACGTTTCTTCACATGTGACTATTTTCTACCAAAAAATTTATTAGCACGTGAATGTATGCAATTTTAGTAATAACGATGACATTCTATGTTAAAGTACTAAAATAATTATTTTTAAAAAAATTCGTTGTGAATTGAATATTTATTAACAGCGATGATATTTATTTCTCATGGATTATATCTTCTTCATATTGAAGTTCACACGTTTCTCCACATGTGACTATTCTCTACCCAATAAATTATTAGTACGTAGATCATAGGTACAAAAGATTATTTTTTTAAATTTGAGATCCACAAAATAAACAAGAAAAAAAAAAGGGTCGATCTCCATTAATTAATTGTTTGATATGTATTTTTGTGAGACAAGGACATATCTATTTTAATTATACGAGAAGTGAACCCTAAGTAAGTTTTAAATACGCCAATCTTTCTTTCGCAAGAGCATGTCTCATTTTAATCCTTGATCTCATTTTTTGAAAAAATTTGGGGTAGAGAAAAAGGGGAAAGAAATTATTCAAAATTAAAGGTCAGGTAATCAACCAACTCAACTAGTATGATTTCTCATTTTTACCTATATATTAAAACAACTTTTGTGAAGTGGTTGGCCTAAATTCCTTATATATTAGACCAAATCATATTATATGGTCCAAATTATAAGAGGCAGAATTACTTGTAAGATGTTCCATATGTTTTGGCTTCATATCATCACGAGGCTCATAGTGATGGTTGTTGGTTAGAGAAATTCTTCGATAAAGTAAAATATATTTCAGTTAAGTGTTTGTCATTATTGCATCCTTGCTGCAAGAGCTTAAATGATTTTTCATCTTGATTTATACTATACTTCAATTGATTTACCCTCAGAATTTTAGCTCAGTTATTTGTTATTCAACTAGATTACATACTCGTACATTCAATATACAGATGTTATTCAACCTGCAACTTTTTATTATGTAGATTCATGCACTTAAGATCCTCAAGAGGAGAGCACTTCATTCGCTTGTCAGCTTTTGAGAGAGGCCTCCTTTGTAACATCTCGTAACTTGAAATAACTAAAGGATAAGCTAACAGACCAAGAATAATCATTTTTGGAAATAAATTGGGAAATTTGGAAAATTTTCAACTTTTAAAAGTGAGTTTTGGTCATTCTCAAATAGCGATAACTTCAAGGTCAAGAAGATTTAGGGTGAGTTCTCTATATGGATGGAAATCTCTTGGGAAGATCTTTCCAACGACGCCGAGTTTGCGAAACTTCGAGGTCGTATGAGGGAGATATGACTTTCAAAGTTAGGTTGTTGGACTGAGGAAAGTCCAATCCAGATTTCAGCAAGGGCAAAGTTGTCTTTTCACCCTAGTATTTTCTAATTCGTTTTAAGGGTTATTTAGGGGTAAAAAACAAGTAACAATTCAGTTTAACAAAAAATATTTTTTATTTTGATATAAATTTTTTTAATTTTACGAGTATATATTGTTATTTTATTTTTTGATTTTACATCGTCGATAATGCTTAAATAAAATGATAATTATTTCTATAATGGGTTATTTCGGAATCCTCAAATTTAGCCAATTGATTTGCTTGCATGAGAACGCCTATTTTGGCTTTCTCGTACTTCATTGGAATATTTTTGTTATGGATAAATTCATGTGGTCTCATCGTAAAATGCATTAATATCTACTCCTTTCGTTTACTTTTAATTGTCCTGCTGTGTTTTTCTAAAAGTCAATTCGACTAATTCTAGCTTCAAATTCATGTTTAACTCCTCTAGAATCGAACGATTTTCCTCAAACTCTTTTAAATTCTTAGACCCAACATAATTACACCGAAATCCACTCAAAATTACCGAAGAACGATACTCAAACACAAGATCCTCATCTCACGAGCTTAATGAAACCTCATATCAAGAAATGCAACACAAACTTTCAAGAACTCATCAAGAAATTCAATATACTCAATATTATGGATGAAATTCGTAAAAGATTCATGATTGGTGTGTGGGTGAACGAACCCAACATTATGAATACTTACATACCTTGATTTGGCGAAACAAATCCTCGATTCACAAGAAATCTTAGCAAACAGTTGAACTCCTCCTTGTTT
Source organism: Solanum pennellii (assembly GCF_001406875.1). Classification (NCBI taxonomy): domain Eukaryota; kingdom Viridiplantae; phylum Streptophyta; class Magnoliopsida; order Solanales; family Solanaceae; genus Solanum; species Solanum pennellii. Next base: position 64,870,302 of record NC_028639.1, read on the forward strand.
CCTCCTCTTGAACTCCTATAAATCTTAAGCGTATTTTAGAATTATAAAAACTGACCCAAATTAGTTTAGACCCCTAAAATATTACTAAATTAGTTTAAAGTTGATGGGTAAGGAAAAGAATAAAGTACCCCTCATTAATTCAGATAAATTTCCTTAATCAAACAGACTGACTTAAAACGAGCATATCTCCCTCATCCGGACTCAAAATTTAACAAACTCGTTATTGCCGTTTGAAGTTGACGTAAAACTCACAATTTTAACTTGCAAAATTCTCGATTTGTCCCTTTCCAATGTAGTTCTTTCTAAAAATAGCCCTTTCTAAGATCGAGATGTTACAAATATACCCCTAAATTATTAATTTAATCCTAATGAAGATTTTCTTTTTAAATTTCCTATCCAGTCAAACTAACTCATATAAATTGGGATAAACGAAGTAGTTGGTTACATTACTAAAATAACACAAATTAAAAAGCATCGTGAGAAATCGTGGTCGGAGTAGAGTATTTATAATGATGCAATATTTATGATATCCATATATCTTTTAAAAAAAATTAAATAGTGCAGGATAATAGGTCTTGCTTTAAGTTTATCGGTAATTTTTATTTTGACACTTGAATGTATGATAATTTACTTCTATAGATACTTTCGCTTCAAATTTTTAAGTATACTCATTGGCAGTAGCTTTCCTGTTGTTGCATTAGTAATGTGACCAGTTTATTAATTTGAAGGGGTTTAACTAGTAATGGGTGGGTAGTGGATTGATTTAAAAATAACAAATAGTTGAGTGCCACATATTTCAAAAAATATTTAAATAGTATCAATTTTAAACCGTTAAATAAGTGGTCAATTTTGAATCCAAGGTGGATGACAAGGGTATTATGGAGCCAATAGGTGAGTGGGAAGGGTATTTTGGAGCCAATAGGTGGATGAAGGGTAATTTTATACCATTTATAATACTTCGAGGATATTTTAGACCCTTTTTCGTTAAAAAAAAGATTAAAAAGGAAAGAAGATTAAATGAGAAATAGACTCGTTGTTTTGCATTTATTTGTACTGTACTTACCCTAACGAGTGTGAACGTCAGGCTTAATCGAGTTTAAATTTTGTATCTGATCACCTAACATGACAAAAAATAAATACTAATATTATTCCACTAAGGTGCGATTGCTTAGGAAGAGCCCCTTGCCAGTTGCACCATCATATGCTACACCAACTCAAAACCAACACTACCATATACCTAACAGATGGAGATGCAACCTATAAATAATAATTTTTTGATAAATTACTAAATTTTCAAAAATATTACTAATCTCAAAAGTAGTATGTGTTCAATTTCAAAGAGCTTTAAAGATCAATAACATTAAGTTTAAGTCTTGTATCCACCTCTGTTACTTAAAATGTATTTGTTGAACTTTAAACAATTTTATATTTTGAACTATTCTTTCCGTCTCATACTAGTTGATCATTATACAAAAAAAAAACAGTTATTTTATATTTATTGACCACCTTACTAAATTAAGAAAGTATTAATTAAAATTTTTCTATATTACCCTTACAGTTAATTCTTATTAAAAGTATTCACATTTATTTATAGAATTCATATAAGAAGTTTTTTAAGAAGTAAATTAGTAAAATTATCTTTTTATTTATAATTTCTTAAACATCATGCAAAATGAAAAGCGATAAACTAATAAGTATAAAAAAAATATATTCATTATTTTACATTTAATTGTACTACTTAATTAACCTAATAAGACATGAAGAAAGAAAATGCATGTGGGTGTCTTGATTGGTACTCCGGAGTAATATACATGTGAGTAATAATAGCATTACTTTTTTAATGAAGTCAAAGAATAAAGTAATAATAAGTGTGAACGTCACCCTAAATTGATACTCCCCCTCCGCGTCCATCATTATTTTTACTTCTATTTTTTGCTCGCTATTAATATGTTTTCTATTTTCTATTAATAAAATTTTTAAAATATTTTTATTTTTCAAATTAATTTAATTATTTAAATTTTAAAATTACTTTTAGAGTGTACTCCACCATTTACTATTCTTAATCATTATTTAATTATCTATACAAGTCCCGTATATTCTGTATAAGGTACCAAAATCATTATTCTATATCTAATAAAATAAACCAAAAAAAAAAGCACTTAGGTGTGATTCAGTCATCACGAGATGCTCGTGAATGTATACAATTTTATTAATAACGATGACATGCTATCAACGTTTGTTAAAGTACTAAATAATTAATTTTTAAAAAATTTGTTATGAATCGAATATTTATTAACAGCAATGGTATTTATTTCTCATGGGTTATGTCTTCTTCATTATTGAAGTTCACACGTTTCTGTTTCTTCACATGTGGCTATTCTCTATCCAATAAATTATTAGTAATCATAGGTACAAAAGATTATAATTTAAATTTGAGATCCACAAAATAAACAAGAAAAAAAAGGGGTCGATCTATATTAATTAATTGTTTGATATGTATTTTTCTGAGACAAGGACATATCTATTTTAATTATACGAGAAGTGAACCCTAAGTAAGTTTTAGATACGTCAATCTTTCTTTTGCAAGAGCATGTCTCATTTTAATCCTTGATCTCATTTTTTGAAAAAATTTGGGGTAAAGAAAATGGGAAAGAAATTATTCGAAATTAAAGGTCAGATAATCAACCAACTCAACTATTATGATTTCTCATTTTTACCTATAAATTGAAGCAACTTTTGTAAAGTATTTGACCTAAATTCCTTATATATTAGACCATATCATATTATATGGTCCAAATTATAATAGGCAGAATTACTAGGAAGATGTTCCATATGTTTTGGCTTCATACCAATGATATTGAAACCTCAACATATTCCATACAGGGAGAAATGTCCCACCATCGCTATAAAACCATCAAAATCAGTTTCATACGGTTGAATATTTTTGATATTGATAAATAAGAAAGGATAATCTGATCTGAATTAATTATTTTAGCGTAGAGGATCGGATATGGAGCCATAAAAAAATAATTTTCATTCAGAGGATTTCAAAATATATATGATGTAAAGGCGTGAAAATTACACGATAACTAAAAAGAGCGGGAAAGACAACTATGGACAAAGTATAAAATAATTTTGACAAACCATATCATCACGAGGCTCATAGTGATAGTTGTCGGTTAAAGCAATTTCTCGATAAAGTAAAGTATATTTCAGTTAAGTGTTTGTCATTATTGCATCCTTGCTGCAAGAGCTTAAATGATTTTTCATCATGATTTATAGTATATTTCAATTGATTTACCCTCAGAATTTTCGCTCAGTTATTTGTTATTCAACTAGATTACATACTCGTACGTTCAATACACTGATGTTATTCGACCTGCAACTTTTCATTATGTAGATTCAGGCACTTAAGATCCTCAAGAGGAGATCACTTCATTCACTTGTCAGCTTTTGAGAGAGGCCTTCTTATTTTCGAAGACTCCGAGTTTTTAGTAGTAGCATTTCGAGATGAGTGAGTCTTGTCCTGACACTATCTTTATACATTAGATGCTTTATAGACAAACAATTTTGAAAAATCTTTCAGTTTCAAATATCTTATTGGAAATTATGTTTCATATTAAGTATATGCAGAAAGTTTTGAGATTCAGTAAATTATTGTTAAATGTTTTTTTCAGTTTAATGTTTTTGTATGCTTGAGTTAGTCTTTCGCTTGTAATCAGTCAAGATGTGGATTCGTTTGAGACCAATAATGATTCTCGAGTACCGATCGCATCTAGGTGTAAGCTAGCTCGAATCGTAATATAACAAGTCCAGAACACTAAAACAATGTGATAGTTGTAAATGAATATAACAAACATCATTCCATACATTGTGAAGTAGTCGGAACACTTGAAAACAAAAAATATATAATTGGGTTATAGGTAGAAATATTGCAATCACTGATAATTGTCATATAGATGCTCTTGTACATCTACGCTCTTTATAGATGGAAAATTGTATTAATTGAGTGAATGAGCATATAGAGGATTAATTAAATTAGTTGGTTTAAATAAAGAGAAAATTACGCGGTTAAGCAAATTTATATTATTTAATTATTCATTATAACTATAGATTGCTATAGTTATCACTCTGACTAACATTGTACATTAATTTCGTAGGCTGACTTCGAGTTTGTATAATTAGTGACGTTTGTATTTGTATAATTCGTCAGGATATACAAATACATATGTATAACATAGAATTATTTAACCTTTATACATATAGAATTCACCTCTCTCTCACTCTCTGCCCTCTCTTGCTCACCTCTCTCCACCCTCTCTCAATCTCGCTCGCCTCTCTCCTCCCTCTCTCAATCTCGCTTATCATATATACAAATGCATATGTATAATATACAATTATATACATATAAAATTCACCTATCTCTCACTCTCTGCCCTCTCTCGCTATCCTCTCTCCTCCCTCTCCCTGTCTCACTCGTCTCTCTCCTCCCTCTCCCAATACTTTCCATATATACAAACACACACATATATATATATATATAATATACAATTATATAACCAATATACATATACAATTTACCTTTCTCCCACTTTTTTCCCCTCTTTCTCGCCTCTCTCCTCTCTCTCCCAGTCTCGCTCGCCTCTCTCTCCCATATAACATGTAGCTACAAATTGTAATTATCAAACTATAGCTATGGAGAGTAATTGATTATTTTTAAGTGGCTATATGTGAAAGTTTTCCATAAATAAATAGAGGATGTTTTTGCAAAGTGAAAATTTAATATATGACATATATTATATTAATATTTTTAAGTTAGAGAAGTAGACTTAGACTTTCAAGTTATAACATTAAAAATTTCAACTTCTAATAATTTATTTTTCAAAAATTGTTTGTAATAATTGAAAACATTTATTTTTTAAAAAAATTTAAAAAAAAAACACTTTTGAAGGTAAAAAGGTAAAAAGGTAAAAAACAAAAAGAGTGGTGTTAATATAATTTGAATTAAGTGTAGATTGTTATGCCGTAATTTTACTATCGTTAGAAAAATCACTTTTTGGAATGCTCCAAGTATAAAACAACTTAAGAAAAATACTTAGAAAAGAGTCGCCACTTAATTTTTTAAAGAAATTAAGAAAACTTATTTTAGAAAGACTCTAACAGATTAAGTCTTTAAAAAATTAGAGACAATGGGTGAGAGGTTTTATTACTACTTTAAGAAGGTATTAACACTTAAAATAGCCGTTAACACGCGGTTATTCTACGACTTAGGCTAAATGTTTGACTAACTTTGAGAAAAATAATTAAGTATACAAAAGAAGATTTCTTTTTTTTTCTTTTTTTTTTGGGGGGGGGGGGGTTAGGAAAATGAAAGTAATTTAATTATTTGAAAGTGATCAAAACTTCTAAAAAAGGGTTAAGATTAGCACTAAAAAAATGACCTTAAGATTAACATTTAAAGACGAGATAAAAGATTAAAACTTTTTAAAAATATATATATATATTATGTAAGAATTTATTTGAATCACTTTACAGATGATAGTTTAAATTAATTTGGTTAATTAAATCATGATAAATTATTTTCAATTAATTGATGAATAAATAAAAATTTTGACTAAAGATTATCAAATAAAGTATAAGAAATAAAAAAAAATTGTATTAAAATGAAATAACATAAAGAATATGACTCATCTTTTGGGAAATCTAATTTAATTAAACCAAATCAAATAAAGGGTTAGAGTTAAAACAAACAAATCACAAATAAGTAATAAGTATAAGTTAAATAGCTAAGAAAGTGATTGACTTAGGCTCAAGTCTAGTTGTTGTAAATAACTTGGGTTTCAGCCCAAATTAAACCCCAAGAACTGCTGCAATTGGGCCTCTTTGCTCAATTCCCATTTTTGTATACATCTGATGTATACTAGTGTATATTGAATGTATAGAGACTCGTATTTATGTCTTCCAAACATGTAGAAGCTATATTTTAGCATGCCTTGGCTTCCTTTTATTTTGTAGCAACTTTCTAAACTTGGAAACAATAGCAAATTTGACTCGAAGAAGGAAGAGTTTTGGGTTTCAACCAAACTCGAGATGCAAGGAGTGAAGGAGAGAGTCTCCAAATTGGACTGGGAACAAGAGATTCATACAAGAAAAATAAACAATAAAAATTAGAATGATAATTCAAACAACTTAGAATTATTCACAGCTAACACATTACAAGAAGCAATTAATAAGACATAACAAAATAAATTAACAGATAAAGTTAAATATCATCCAGTAAAAAGTCAAACATTTACTAATTTAAAAATAAATAGTTGCTGGAAAACAAATGTATAGTAGTAGTCAATGCATACAAAAATAAAAATGATAATAATAACAATAACAATAATAATAATAATAATAATAATAATAATAATAATAATAATAACAGTGGGTCATGAATATGTTGAATATGAGGATCAAAGAATAAATTTTATTCATTAAGGAACAAATACTTTAATCAGAAAATAAATAAAGTCAACATTCAATTTTTAAAATCATAACATTAAGAAAATCAGAAAATAAACAACACCAACATAAACACAAAAATTGATAATTTCCAAAAAAAATAAAAAATAAAGAAGAACTTAGCAAAGAGAAATGAATATTACCTTTTATAGGGTAGGAACTGGGACAACGAGCTTAACCATGAAGAACTACCACTATGAGCCGATTTCGATGAGCTCTGAAAAAAAATAAAACAACTTCGAATTCAAATCGAAAAACTCTGTTTCTATTTTTATTTTTATTTTTCACCCTTAAGACCTTTTGAATTCTCCAAACTTATCTTAATCCTATCTTTCTTGTCCGTCGTTTTTTTATATGTTTTTATACCTATTTTTTCTTTTCTCTATCTCTATTTTTTTTGTATCTAATGGTAGAAATATCTACTCGTGTCCCTCTTCCAGTATATTTCTATATTGCATTAATATCATATATTAATAGCAAAAACAAAGGCTTGAATTTCAAAAATCATTTAAGCGGGAGATGAAAAATTGATTCAAAAATACTGGAGGAGAAAAATGAGTGAGAGGAAAACATAACCCTAAAATTTCGGATTCGATGTAATATCTTCCGAATCGGATTAGATTATGATGAGATTTATCTAACCTTAAGTCCAATTTGGGCTAATGATTTGTAATCTTTGACTTTGGAGGGAGGGATTGTCAATGGTGGTGGGTAGTATAGTTGGATGAAGAAATTATGGTTCTTTGTGCTGACTTTGGGTTTTGGAGGAAGAAAAGTGATAGAAGAAGCGCACGTGAAGGCTAGAAATTTGGCCACTTTTATTATTATTCTAATCAAATTGAACTTAGATATAGCCAAATTGAGTCCAATAACGAATTTGGCAAAAAAAAAAATTAAAAAATAAGATGAATACTTATCGATTAATTGTTTGAGCTTGTTAATTCAAACAATACAAAACAATTATCAACACCTAAGTTCATTAATTAAAATACAAAATTATAAAATTCACTAATTTAAAGGAAATAAATACGTATTTATACTAAACAGTTCTTTTTAGCTATTTATTAAATATTTATATAAAAGATGAAATTATAAAAATCAATATGTATAATTATATAATTATTTCTGAAGAACTAATTGATAT
>NC_028639.1:64878100-64879590 GCF_001406875.1 Solanum pennellii
TATATATATATATATATATATGAGAGGGATTATTTCAAAATTGTTTGAAATTGAAAAAGCTCGATAGTTAGCTCGAATTGAATAGGATCAAAATTGAGTGTCAACATAGATAATTAATAGTTTGCACGAATTAAGGGATACAAACTAATTAAGAATATTTAGTATCCTTAATTCACTCAAATTAGTTAAAATTAATTAAAAAATCTTATTTTATTCCTTTTTGTTCAACGTTTCTCTCGCTTCAATTTTCTGCCAAATATTTTTTCACTATCGAGTAATTGAAGTTTTTTTTCTTTGAAAAAAATTGAATTTGTTGTGATAGACAACTACGTTATCAATATTAATTAAACATGGTGAAAAATAGAATCTTTCAGGTTAGTATTTATTATTGTTTAGTGTTTCTATTTGAATTACAACTAAATGGGAAAAATGATGAAACTGTAAATTGTCACCATATTTAAGATGATATGATTTTTTGTTAATTGTTGTGAAATGTATAATATTAGTGTTTTTTAATTTATTTTTTTGTTATTTTGTATAGTGTTGCAAAATATGAAATATTTGAATATAAATTGATAAAATATAAATAGTTCTATCATTGTCGATTGAGTATGTAGACTAAAAATATAATATTGAATACCTTTTTTTTTGCTGATAGTATAAATTAAATGTATAGTTTTGAATGAAGTTGATAGAATAAATAGAAAGAAATTTGTATGGAAGTGTGTTCAATGATCCTTAAAAAAAGTTATTTAGAATTTTGACGAATTGCATAAAAAGTGTTTTAAGTTGGTACTAAATTTGAAATTTTATTGTTTATATAAGAATAAGATTTGTTATTTGTGTATAAATTTGTATGATAGGAATGAACCATTTGTTGTGAGAAATGTATAAATTTAATATGAATGATGATCGTTTGTATGAAATGTATATTAAGTGGGTATGAAAGATGGAAAAATTTTTTTATGTAATTTGTTTTGCAGTGTACTTTATGAATGATATTTGTATGAAAAAATAATGATGAGTGCGTATAATTTTGATGTTATTATAATGATTTTTATGGATGAAATTTGTATCCAACACATGTTTTTTTACTTTTGTTTTATTTAAAATTGATTGTTTTATAGATACTAGTTAGTGTAATTTTCAATAGGTATTTTTTTGGTATCCACTTCGTGTGCGGCATGAAAAAAAAATATAAAACTGTAACGACCTGTTTAGTCGTTTTGAGCTGCAGATTTTATTTCTGGAAAAACTGGCTGAGACGACGGAACCCACGACGGACCGTCATGGGCACGACGGACCGTCGAGGGAGTCTCGTTCCAAAACACTTAGACTTCTGAAATTTGGGTACTGAAATCGACTCTCTGAACTTGGCGACGGACCTGCAGGACGAACCGTCGTGGGCACGACGGACCGTCGCAGGTGTCTCGTTCCAGAACACTTAGACTTCTGAAATTTGGGTACTGAAATCGACTCTCTGAACTTCG